>NC_056732.1:776082144-776254644 GCF_019279795.1 Protopterus annectens
CCCGTATGTTGACTCACTCCAAGTATATTCAGATGTCCCAAGCTTATAGTCCTGGGACATACGCTCATATAATCGTCAGGGTGTTCAGTTAGTCATCCGAATTTTAGCTCATCAGAATAGTGACTGGGACTGCTCTGTACCTTTTTGAAATTCAGACTTAGCACATGGACAAAGTTCCACTGTTAGCATTCTACCTGTGGTTAGAAATGCAGGAGGTTTGCTCACCTCTGGGCAGCTTGATATGACAGCACTAAATACTACGGGGGTTTCCGCTGCTGTTTCCTTTTAAATTCGTTATGACTGCTTTATTGTGACCATGTTCATTCTTCATGGATATATATATATATATATACATCTGTCTAAACATACATGTGCATATACACCTACATGCTTATTTATATTTCCCATACTGTTGAATGACCGTCACTTACCATCGTGCATACCCGCTTATGTCTGCTTTAAAGCACCTTAATCACCCTATATCTGACTGCCATTATTCTGGGCATCATATAAAATTAGCAACGCTTGCATGGCTTGGACCCAGGAACAGCAACACTATAGTCACTGGTTTTACCAGTAAACCATCCATAATACATTCTGTATGCATGGTAATTAGGATATACGACTTTACTACAAGCATTCCACAGTACTGGCAACAAATGTGACTGTCGGTTGGTGTACATATGTATAGTACATTTGCAAGTATACATATTTATGAATAGGACACATATTTGACAACTACTTATATGCATGTATGTGTGATGTGTAGCTATGCGAATATAAGTATGTACATTTATAGATATATGACTGCATATCTGGAGTTATACATGGCCATGTATATGAACAACCGCATACGGGAGGTACCTGTACCATTTGTATACAGGGGTTGTGTGCATCATTACGACAAGGAACCTGGACAGGGTATACAATTTGTGGACATATATTATTTGGAAGATGGCTATGGGGAAGCTTCATCGGAATATATGAAAGGTATATATTCCTGATAATGCACATGGGGAGACGTGCATCATGGTCAGGTGTTTAAACCTAGGTCATAGGTTTTGCAGAACCGGGTAGAGGCTGAGCAGGGTTGTGGACAAGTACTGCTAATCTGACTTGTGCCCGGATGTCAACAGGGGTGGACATTGTGTTATGCCACAAAGTCTAATCTTGAGAACAGACACTTATCTCATGAGGGATGTCCAAAAATTGTGGATGACAAACCCCATTCTTCTGGCTATTCGAAAATGTGGTAGGGTTATGCATGCATGGGATACCTAGTTTGCAAGCCTGGGACTGCCTAGGGTGAGACTGCCTACTAGATGTGGGAAGGGGCCACTATGTGCAGATATGGCTGCACCAAGCTAGCAGCCCGAGTATGGGTGGTTTTGGTGGATGTTCAGCAAGGGGGGGGTGTGCTGTGGAGGGGATGATTGGTATTCAGTTATGAATCCAGGTATGTTGGAGTTGGATGGCCCAGTTCAGGCCAGTCCATTATGTGGGTGCGAGCCAGTAATGTTTCTGTACATGTGTATCGCACATTTTAATGTTCATATGTTTGTGGGATTGTGTTCTGCAGTATGGCCTGTCAGGGTGTGTAGCGGATGTGAATGTATGTTCTTTGGTTTCCTTTCTGATTCACCCACTGCTCCCTCGTACACCTCCAGTTCACCTATTGTACATCCGACCCAGTCTCCCCTTGGCAAATTATTACATTACCTGTCACCCCCCCCCATATTCCCCAAACACACCATCCATCCCTTATCTGGTTGATGGCCCATGACACAGACAGCAGTATACATTGCGTACTCTATATATCACTGGTACCAATATGGTTGTGAGGGCACCCCTAGCATACATGATCTTCCACATGCTGTGCTTCATGCACATAGGTACATGCAAATACTTATCTTTCATGACTTGGTAGGTAGACCCGGGTAATACCCATTCATCTTTGGGCCATCCAGACAAGGAAGACTTGGACCATGAACGGGCAGATATTGACCGAATGCTCTGACCATTGGTATGGTTGCCACCTTTTCAAATGGCCAAAGTGGGACATTTTTGGGACACACCAGATTTTTCAGGCCGACACATACCCACGGTCAGTACAAAGGATAGAACTTTACTTTTTTGCCTAAATAAAAGCTTATTCTTGTAGCAGTTTAATTGCTTATTTTGTTTCTTGTAACATTTAGATATTTTAGATACAGAAATAACTATTTTATGTAACTATTACATAAAATATGGGACATAATTGTGTCCTACAATCGCAGGACATTTGCCATTTTTAATATTTTTGGTAAGAACACAACTGCCCAGAGAGGGACTGTCCCTCACAAAGTATGACAGGTGGTAACCCTAACCATTGAGCTAGGCTTAGCAAAGGGCAGCAGCATGCAAACATGCTGCATTTCACTTCCACTTGGTATAACAATCAACACTACAATGAAATACGGGCACAGGGTTTTAAATGTCATTTGTTCGGGGGACAGGGGGGCTCAATATTCAGCTACGTGCCTTTGCATTTACTTTTTATTTTGGTGTTTGTGGAACTGTCTTGTATGCTTTGCATACATTTCAGTATCCACGGACACTGACAGGAGTGATTACTATTAGAGGCAGGCTGTACTAGTCAGCATTTTAGGTTGCACGTCTGCAGCCGACATGTTGACGCATCTGTGCAGTGCTTAGACACGCTCCCTGCATTCACGCATGTTTCCTGTGCATGTGGACGTTGCGACAGCGCACCTTCATTAATATGCATATGGTGCTGCTGCGCCATCTCTACACCACATGGTCGGTGCAAGGCTAACTCCGTCCTTGTGCCGAGCTTCATGAATCCCGGGGATAGTTTTTGCTGTTTTATTTGATGCTTATTATGTAAAGTTTAGTCGCTTCTTATTAGATAGGTATGGGTTATTGCTTAAACATAGTTATTATTGTAGACCAACTGTTGCCTTTTGTATTAAAGTTTTGATATATTTATGGGATGCAACTTTATTTGGATAACTATCTTCTTTAATAACATGTCTCATTGATTGGGTGCTTATATTTAAATTTGTATTGTATTGATAGTGAGTAATTATATTGTCCTTGAGGAGTTTCTATAGACATGATTTTGGTTTGGGTATAAAGTTATTTTAAGCATATATTTTCCCTTAATAATGTCCAAAGCTATTTTAAACATAAATATTGTTGTTGGTAGTGTCCGGAGCTAATATAAAGTATAATATGTTACTGTTGATAATGTCTGGACTGAGTTTGAATTTAGGGGTTGTTGTTGGAAATGTCCAAAGATGTTGTAATCACAAAAGTTGCTTTTGGAAATGTACGGAGCTGTTTATCTGTATGGTGTTGATATTGGTGCTGCTGATGTATCCCCCTCCTTGTATGTTTGCTTTTTGTGTGTTTTTTTTTATTTTTTGGCTGATTTGTATCTTTGTTGATGAATTATTGTATTAATCCATTTGTCTGTTGTTGAAATTGGGGTATTTTGTTGATCACAGCGTTGGCCTCTGGTCTAGAGAAGCTGTTTGGAATTATTTGTGAATTTAACAACTGCTTTCTTGATTGCTGAACAGACAGGGACCGTTGCATCACTACTTGTGAGCGGCATCAGCGGAACAAGTTATTCTAAAGTTAAAAGAGTATCTTACTCTAATTCCCACTGAAAAATTGAAAGCCTGCAGTTAATCAACTTCAGCTCGAGACCTGCATCACGAACAGTCTTCTAATCTGGACTATCTCCCTTTAGATATAACTTGATTGTTGCCATGGAAACCTCAAATCCTTAAACTGGAAGTAAAACATCCAAGGCTTCAGAACACTTGAACGCTTTAAGAAAAGCAATGGAGCTTATCTATTAATGCAAATAGAGGGTGAAGTCATACTTGTATGGTAACAAAAACCCTTTTCTAACTCTAATGGAGTTAGGCACACAACAAAGTAGAGTTGTGTCACAGTAGGTTTGAATTAGAAAGTTGAGGAATAATTAAATTTTATGGTTGTAAGTGACATTCATCATTGTTTCAGTGTGCTCCAAAATATATATATTGTGATACAAATCCAGTAGGTTTATTTACATCCTTGAGGATTTACTGTGAGACTATTTCTTTATGCAAACACAATAGTAGTCAATGAAAGCTTTATTTTTCCTTCTGATGTAATTAACCGGACATTATCATTTAACAAGTTTCTTTAGCAGTAATACGGGCTTGGAAGGTTACTTTACAGTGTGTCATTCCTATGTTATACATATAATATGTGAATTTTACTGTTGCACACATCAGTACAAATAAAGAGTTCATTAGCCCTGTTGGATTTAAAGATGTATTTTTCCAATATTTAATATGTAAATACCTATTTAACACTTCTACACTAATTGACATAAGAATTTAAGAGTGTGATTAATAATTATAACTTGTAATAAATGTATTGGGTGCTTGTGTATTGTCGCAGCCACATTCAGAAGGAACTGCATAAGCGGCTTGCTTTCTGACCTTTCTGTGGTTGAGAACTGTTGTCAGTCTGTTTTTGGAACTGGTGTGTGTCACTGAAGTAAGTGACTCCCAAGAAAGCAGATGTTACTTCACACTGATGTTTACAGGGTTGAGATCGTCTTGTATTTGGCTAGAAAAAGTAAAATAATATTCAGACCTTTCTGCATAGACTGGCGGTAGATCTTGCCCTGGAAAATGTCACAAAGAAATGTTCCAGTTTGGCCATTTGAAAAGGCACAGCATTTAGGAGGTATTTTGAAGTGATCTATACATTTGGAAGCACAGGTGAAGAGAAAGTAATTATGTATGTGTGGTGTGAATCTGTGCCACATTCAATACAAGTCCCAGTAAAAATACAGTTTAGTGGCCACGCCATTACTACACCGAAGATATGTGCAATTTGTTTACATCTTGAGTAGTACCGACTATAGTTCTTTACTGTAGTGACAGAAAGAAATACATGTGAAAAATTTGTAGTTAGACGCAAACATAAAAACACACAACTGTTTTGAAGACAATTAGCTGATGTAATACGTATAGAAATTCCCGTGGTCCCAGAAAAATTACAGTTTAGTGACACACTCTTGCCTAGACAGTTTCAGTACTTTCTATCGACAGGTGAACGGCTTTGAAATGGGTCACTTCTGTGGTGGGGAATGTGGTTGCGATAGTACGTAAGTAACATTTATTGTGATTGCATTGTATACAAATATAACTGCATGTTTAAATGTTTTAATAAGCAGCACAATAATACTTTCTCAATGAAACTTAATAGGTTTTATAAATCACTAGGGTCTGGATGAACATAGTCAAATAGAAAAACGATAATTATGAACTCAAAATCTAGACAATAATCGGTGACTAAAATAAATGAGGAAAAAAAATAGCACATTGAATTGGTGGTTTGAACTGGTGAGAGCTACATTATCAACAAAATATATATGCTATGGATGAAAACTAAATTACTCCTTAAATTCTTAGCAATCATTTAGAAATAATTTTTATTGACATCGCACTTACTCTTACAAGATTATTATTAATGCATACATACAATTAAAGTAAATAAAATTGTTTAAGTTATTATAAATGAGAATAATCCATGCCTTCACTAGTAGATCATTAGTTATAATGTATTCCTTTATATCATTACAATATAATTTTAAGAAAATACAAACGTTTTATAATATTAATTTACTTATATTTATGATTTAGTTATGCATAATTTATCAGTTCCTCACTTATATGAAAATATATTATTTATAAAATGTTTTATCATTATTGTTATTTGCAATCATATTAACTATATGTTAGGGTTAATTGTCATCAATATCTAGATTCATAGTGAGACTAATACAACTTAAATTTACTTCTAGGATAGTCAATGTCATTTTTTCATAGACAAGTAGTAACTACTTAATGTAATAATCAAGGTTGATATATGTATAAAATCTTTTTGGAGATAGTAGTTCCTTTCACTTAAAGGTCATTGAAACAGGAGTTTTAACCTATATTAATAGAAAATATTTAATCCTGCTATTCTTCAAAATGATACTTTTTAAAACTGTATCATATTTGCCTTTTGCATACTTTTTTGTTACTAATTTAATGTTATTAGAAATCCTGATTTTATATAGAAGCTAAGCCTGATTTATTTAGTTCTGAAATTTTTCTCTCAGACACATGCTGATCAGAGGTTGTTACTTAACAAGGGGTTAATCTGGGTGATTATATGTCACTAGGATTAGGAGTATTATACTCCAGGATGGTTAAGGGTAGTTATGATGTTACTAGCTTATGTTATAAAAGTTTGTTACAGACTTTTTTGGCATTCTTCACAATACAAAGTAATGATAATGTAATGCACTCAAATTTTTCATCTCTATGTCTAAAGTTTTCCTTCATATTCCTTTAATTCTTAACTATAGGATATGTTTCTGGTCAAAATATACCCTTTTCATAGATTTAACACCTTATGACTTCATTAAAGAGTATTTTTATTAATGTTAATGGATTAAATAACTTAAATAAGAGGGGGAAGTTTATTCAAATATCTTAAATTACACAAATCCCAATTATTTTTTTTTACAAGAAACTCATTTAAAATCAGAAGATATGTTTAGATTAGATACTAAATCATATTCAACATTAGTTAGTTCAGAGCATCTTCAAAAGAAAAGAGGGGTAGCTATTTTGTGGAATAATACTTTGCTTTGCCCAAAGATTACCAATACTTATAAAGATAACAAAAAGAATGTTTTGTCTTGTCATGGCTGAAATTAATAAGAAAATGTATACTTTAGTGAATCTATATTGGATACCAGGATTAGGTATCAATACAGTAAAACAACACCTTGATCTTATAGTACAACATTCTAAGGGGTCCTTAATAATAGCGAGGGATTTTAATTGTATTTTAGATAATAAAGAATCAATATCCCATAATAAAAGAAGGATTACAGCATCAGCCAAATCATTAAAAGATTTTCTAGAATCATATCATCTGAAAAATATTCATTCTTTTGTGGATTCTGATTCTTTAAACTATACTTTGTTTTCGCTTTAGACATAATACCTATTCAAAATTAGATAAAGTCTTATTTCCAAATGACTTATTAGGCTCTTTAGTCAACACCAAGGTTATTTTTTGCCCAATATCAGACCATAATTAAATAATATTTGAAATTTCAGTTAATTCAAACTACAATACACAGATAAGAAGAATGCCTGCTTATATCACAAAGTTGAAAGATTTTAAAGAATTTTTAACCTTGGAAACACAAAATTTTATAGAACTAAATAATAATAATAACTCTTCAGAAATTTTTGTGTGAGACACCCTAAAAGCATTTTTATATGGGAGAATTGTTAACTGGTACCATATAAAAAGGAAAAGTTGGGATAAACAGTTATTAGAGATTCAACTTAAATTAGATTCATTGAAACATAAGAGACAGATATAAATAAAAATGACAAGAAAAGTGAAATAAATTCTTTGAATATTAAATATATTGGAATCCTAAATCATAAAACATGATTATTTTAGAGAATGATACATTTTTTAAAATTTTCTACTTATCCCAAATATTTAAATTTATTAGCAAGCACAACCAAAAGATGAAATAAAATGAATCATATAAATTACATTTTTTCCTTTAAAAAGAAAAAGATGGTTTCAGACATACAAAATATTCTAGCTGAATTCAGAGATTTTTTTATTAATATTAATCAACAATCAAAAATAATAGATTCTAACCAAGAAATTAAAACCTTTATTAATAGATTTACTAAAAAGACTCACAAATGAACAAGCTAATTCTATAATTAAACCTATTTCCTTTAAAGGTACTCAAACCCAGATTAATAATTTAAAATTCAATAAGGCTCCAGGAAATGATGGAATCATTCCAGAAATATATACAATTTTACCAACTAATGCTATAAAATTACTTCATAAAGTATATAATTTATCCCAAAGTAAGTTAATACCTCCCTCATGGAAGTATACTTTTATCTCTCCTATTCTTAAACCTAATAAAGATCCAGTTAAATGTTCATCCTATAGCCCTATCTCTTTGCTAAATATTGATTATAAAATGTTTATGTCAATATTTGCAGAAAGACTAAAAAATGTTTTAATTATCTTAGTTGAAGATATCAAACGAGATTCATAATTAATAAAAATACTTATGATAACATTAAAAGAACATTAACTTTAATAGAATCAGTCAAATATTTAAATAATAATCTAACACTAATTAGGTGATATATAAATTGTGCATCTGACTCAGTTAATTGGGACTATTTATTTATATTACTGGAAGAATTAAACTTTTCAAATGGCTTTATAAATGTAATCACTCAATTATATCAGGGTAGTCAATCATATACTGAAATAGGTACCAATATTTCCCCAAATGTCCCTATTATTAAAGGAACAAAGCAGGGTTGTCCCTTATATCCCTTATTATTTACCCTTATTATGGAACCATGGGCCAATTTTATAAGAGATAATGAAAATATTCAAGAATTTAATTTAAATTCCAATAAATCTTCCAAAATACAAATGTTCGCAGATGACATTCTTATTACTCTTGGTGATAATGATTCATCTATTCATGCTCTCTTTAGAGATATTGAATTGTTTCAAAAGAAATCTGGTTTATTGTTCAACAATGATAAAACTCAAATCTTATTAATTAGTCATAAAAAAGTTTGAATTACAAGCAGCTTATAGTAAATATTTGGCAAAATCTGATGAACTACTTTATTTAGGTATTATAATTACAAAAAACATAAAATATATAATTAAATTAAACTGCAATAAGAGTTTATTGGCAATAGAAAATCGTATTACAATGGAATAACATTCATTTCTCCATGGATGAAAAACTTTTAATAATAATGATGATTTTATTACCTAAAATTTTGTATATTATACACTCCATCTCATTACCTCCTCCTATTGAGACTATTAAAGAATGTAATTCCTTGATACATACATTGTATGTCCCCGATTAAACCTATAATAGCTTTATCTAATCATATGAAAAATTGGGAAAAGGGAGGTATAGATATGCCTAATTTGTAAATCTATTCTGTTTTCTCAATGTCCAAAACTATTTATCAACTTATAGATAATAATTACACGGCAAATTGGAAAAATACCCTAGAAATCTTAATTAGTAATTCTATAAATAACAACACATTTCAGAAGTTAGCTATACTAAGTAACTCCTTTATTTGGGTTCTAAAAGAATATTTATTATCTTATTCTTCTCAAATATCTATCTCCAATTATAAAATTCTTCTTTTGACATCTTTTAGAAATTATATTTATAAATTCAATATTTATAAGAGGTGGATATATATTATTTTTCCTATAGGTTTCACACAGGGTGCCATCTTTTCATCTGATTATAAAAAAATGCTTTCTTTTCAACAGAAAAATGTAATATTTTGGTTTCAATTGATGTCTAGGAATGACCTGAAAACTATAATTCTATTAAAAAATGAATTTGAATATGATACATTCTCTTGGTTTGATTTACAGGAAGGTAGAAAATATGTTCTAAACAAAATTGAGTCTATGTCTTTAAAAACAAAAAAATCAATACCTAAATTATTTCAATATATGATAATAGCTTTACAACATAATTCTACATCTAAAAATATTTTATCTCATTTATATAAAGCAATTAAATTTGATTTAGATAATCCTTCAGAAAGTTATTGGAACTATTGTACTTTAATAAATAATTATTCCCCTACAGACTCTGACAAACTAAATATCTTACAGTCAGCAAGTGTAACCACTTCATCATTTAAACGGAAAATTTTTACATGGAGGTATTTGCATAGGTCTTTTATTACCCCATCTTCTGTAAGTAAATTTAATAAAAAATACCAACTGTTGGAGATGTAACAAAGTAGTTAATGCGGATTGGGCACATATGATGTTTGATTGTATAGAATTAAAAAATTTAGGACATATGTTAATACTTTTTTTAAAGCTATTTTTACAGATAATTTTTCTTTCTAAACCACTTAACACGCCTGTTCCTAATTGTATTAGAGAATCTAATCAACCTCTGATTTGGTCGATTTTATCCATTGCTAGAAAAATCATTACAAGAAACTGGAAGTCTTATACTTCACCCTCAATAATTGAATTCAAAAATTTACTTCTTGAAGTCTGTAACTTAGAAATTTTGACCAATACTGCAAGATCTTCTAGGAATACTAATTCATGTAATGTATGGAAAAAAGTATATGATTTACTGAAGAAGTAATGTAAATCTTTTTACAATCCTCATATTTTAATGCACATGTTTATTAATATTTGATTCTTGTGGAGAATGTCATTGTATATCGTTTAAAATCTTTGTTTTATTTTCTCATTTTGTTATGTTATTCATGTTGAAAAATGCACATATCTCTAGATTATGTTTATTTGTCAATATTTATCTCAATAAAGCTGTTTTTTATAAAAAAAAAAGAATAAAAGTAGTCAAAAAATTTGGGTAAAGGAATTATTTTACCAAAGTTATGGTTTTCTAAATTTTACAAACTATGTAAATCATTACTTTTCATTACATTTAGTCATGCTATTCTTAAATTATTTGTGCTAATATGCAAAATTAAGTGACTATACCCTACTATGCCTGCCATCATTTTATTCAGTGCATTTGGAACATCAAAACATCATCTGATTTCAAATCAAGTGAAGAAAATGTTGATATTCTAAGAGTATTTAAAATGGTCCTCTTCCTTGTAGTCTTTTTTAGAATATCATGTTTTTCTCTATTATTATTTATTGGGCATGAGACACCCTTCTCATTTATCTCTCCCAAATTCCTTCTTTTTATAGTATTATTTTTCTTCTTACGAACATTCATATTTTTTTAATGTTCATCAGCTATATACATAACATTATTGACATTATTTGGCATCAAAGATCTGTTTTCATCATTGACACCACTCAAAGCCCTTCTTTTTTTTCTTTGCTTTGTTGTCCCTTTTTAAAATGCTTCTCTTCTAAAGTCAATAGCAAAGCATCCTTACTGCAGTAAAAAACACTTTCATTCACCATTCTTATTTCTTTCTCCTTTTACCTTATCTTTATTTTAACTTAGTCATGTTAAATAAATTCTTATTTAAAAAGGCATCGAGAGAAACTCCATTATTGTTTCTGACTTTCGAATGGAGAAAGATGTGCTTAACCTTATTTTTCATTTTTTCCCATTCTTCACTCGTGAAAAACATTCAACTGGGATAGGTCAGATAATAAAAGGGATTTTACCACATGTCTATCAACAGTAACTGCTAATACTTCATTCTTGGTATCAGAATTAACTTGCTTTTTTCTCAAAATCAAATTCTTCCCCAATCCAGAAATCCTCTCAGACATATTATTCTGATTTTCAATATTCTATTATTATTATGACTTTCAATATTCTTACAGTATGCTGCCTGTATGCTGTGAATTATTACTATCATTAACAGTATTCACCTCATGTACATCATTAAATTCACATATTGTGTCAGTTTTCCCTAGATTGGTCTTTGTTCTTAGTAATTTTCTTAGCAATTAAGTCCTCAGCCCATCACTGGACAAACATAATAGTTGTTTCAACAGCTTTGCTAGAAGTGCAAAGGAAATAATCCTTAAGTGAAAACTTTCCTTTCAATACATCATTTATATCCTTCAATGTCTAACACATCAAACAAAAATCATGTGTACTCAGAATCATGTGTAAGAAAAAAAAATACCTATTACATTTTAGAAAGACGTTGTTTCTTAGTAAATGTTTTAATACATAGTTGGCATGTTCTTAAATTACATTTATAAGCAAATACAATTCAATTTAAATAAAATAACCTAATAAAATGATAAACCTGTAGATGCTATGCAACCTGGGAATATCTTCAACATGGTATCAGATGAACAAGTCCACTCTGTTTGCATCCTCTCACAGCAGGCTATTTAAATGGCCTTAAGTCAGAATCTAACTGACTGTTCAGCTGTGAATGCTGGCAAAATAAGAAATAAAATACTGTTGTTCCTACATTTATAAAAAGAGGCATGAGAACTACAAAATGAATACAAAAACTACACACTAAACAAAATATCAACAGATTCCCCTGCTACAGCTATGTTTAATATCTAAGTTTTAGCATCTGCTCACACCAGGTTGTTTAAATGCCCCAGCACACTGCTAAACAGACATATATGATGGAAAAATAAAAAAACAGCTATGTTTTAAAGTTGAGGTTTTTTTTGTTTGTTTGTTTTATGAAAGTCTCCATTTTGTAGAGATAAAATGGGATGAGTCACTATAATCTTTAGACTGAAAACAATAAATCTGGGCTAGATATGATGAAGTACATTTTCTTTTTTATTTAAATAAGTGTTGCTGGGTAAGTGGCATTAACTTTCAGATAAAAAGGTACACAGCAGACCCACTGAAGCTTTATGAGGTAAAGTGACAAAGAGTAGGATGATATTAATTCTTCTTCTTCTTCTTCTTCTTCTTCTTTCAGCTGCTCGCGTTAGGGGTCGCCACAGCAGATCAACTGTTTCCATTTCTTCCTGTCCTCTGCATCTTGCTCTGTCACACCAACTGCCTGCATATTAATACTGATGGAAAATCAGATTTGTGCTATCTGTAATAAAGATACAGATTAAAGAGATATTTTGGCAATACAGCACTGATACCCTAATGCAAATGTTATAAATGCACATCGTACTGGATATATATGGGAATAGTACTTGTATATTGTGCCATATTTGAGTATGCAGCATATAACTCATAGCAGATATTTCTAAGGTACATAATGAACTCAGATGTAGAGTTAACAAAAAGTGTTATGTTTTCATGATTTCTCAAATGACATTCTTTCAAGAAATATAAATAAATATTGTTTGAATTATAAAGATCAACAAAGAAAGTGATTCAAAGAGGAGATAATTCCCGGGATTCATGAAACTTGCACCAGGTGCAGGCGTAGCGTTGGTGTTCTAACACCAAATATGGCCCCGAGTGATTCAGGTATGAGCTGTTTCCATGTGCACTACCTGCCTACGCTATGCCCGCACAACTCCCGAACCCTGTATTCCAATTACCTCATGTGCAGCAGTGTAGCATGCAAATGAAGGTATGTAGTGATTCAGGAAGTGGTGCAGGCATAGTGTAAGCATGCAGAAATGCCGTAGAAAATGGTTTACATTTTTGCAAACATAAAATTGGAGCCATGACAGCCGACCAAACACATGTATTATATTGTTAATAAATGCCAATGGCTAAATATATTGCCATTGGCATAAAAAAAATGTACAAAATATGAAATTAACATTTAATATATATAGTCGCACTATCACAACATGGAAGTGCAGCAAAGGGGATTGCAAGGAATATATAAAATATAGCATAAAACTGCAATGAAACATATCACGGTTCCCTATAATAGTCAATGGCAGGCATGCTACACCATACTATGGTGCAAGGGTTGCTAAGGTGCAGTGACAGTGTTATGCACAGTAGTTAGAAATTAGTAGGCAATGTTATGCAAATGAGAGGAGTAATAGTGAATTGCAGCTTCTCCGCTGGTGTAAGGATGCACCTCACAGTGTAGCATTACAACACCGAGGTGTGCCCTTGAGATAAAGATGACATCGAGAGAGGGGTGTGTTGCCATTGCTGTAAGCACATTGGAGCATTGCTAAACCGATTTCCCCTAGCTAGGCAAAGCTGCAGGATAGGGGTGTGTTGAACTGGCCATAGCTATGCTTAGCTGAGAGTACACAAGGTAACCGAGCATGCATGTGAACGGAGATGAAAACGTGCACAAACCCGGTAAATGGGTTTGCACGGTGCGCACTGCAGCTGAAACAGGAAGGATATAGGAAAGAAATAAGGAAATTCTGCAGCAGGGAAATTGGAGTACACATGACTAATTAACACCTAGGAGCCTACAGTGGGCCACTGACAACAGCTAACAATTCTGCAAGCAGCTACCTGCAGAACAGGAAAGGGGAGGGGCTGTACTGCAAAGAAAACAGTAAAGTGTCAAAGCAGAACAAAGCCAATTTGCAGTATATCAGCTACAAGGCACATTTTGCCATGACTGGGTAGAGAAAGTACAAAACAAGAAAGATGGCAGGTGGATGCATGCCTGATAATGGTAGGGCATCCAGGTTTAAAAGTGAATTAAAGGGCAACAGACTAATAAAGGCAGGCAAGTAGATCTCCACAGTAAAGGCCTCACACTTGCAGTACTCACTGCAAAACCCATAAATAAGATATGCTGCAGCTGGAATAGCTCATACACACCCACTGGCATCAGCAGCATCCATAGCACAATAGTATAAAATGTGAAAGCACCTCACACACATTTGTGTATTCACATACACTCTGCACCAGTGTTGTATACAGACGGGGAACTTTTAGTATGCACATGTTAGGGGCTGCCATAGCTTTGATCCACCAGCATGTGTTGGAGACTGAAGGTGGTGTGGAGGATGATGCACACGACCACCTCAGGCACCAGAGGAGGAGGAGCGTGTTCAGACCCAGGGTATCCTACCAAGGGCTACATGATCAGGAGATAGTAGAGCATTACAGGGTGGACAGGGACATCCTACAGCAATTTGTGGAGCTGCGCCGGCCATGCCTCAGAGCCAGAACAAACAGAGGGGAACCCATCCCAGTGGATACGAAGGTATGAGTAAGCCTGAGAATACTAGCTACAGGTACCTTTCAAAGACCAACTGGGGATATCATGTAGATCTCACAGGCATCAGCATCCAGGGTATTACACCAGTTCCTGGATGCCATGTTACCACATGCCAATGAGCACATATACTTTCCTCAAACACAGGAGGAGTTGGCCAGCAATATGCATCTCTTCCACTGTGTGGCAGAATACCCGGAGGTACTGGGTGCAATAGAGTGCACGCACATACACATCAAGTCACCACCTGGTGAGCAGGGTAGGCACTACATAAACCACAAGTAATACCACTCCATCAACTGCCAGGTTGTGTGCAATGCCCAGGGCATTATCATGGATGTGTGTGCTGGCAGCCCTGAAAGCTATCATGACTTCCTTATTTGGCATGCCTCACAGCTGTATCAGTTATTTGCCAGGGGGGACATCTCAAATGGCCACCTGGTGGGGGATGCTGGCTATGCACTGGAACCGTGGATGATGACTCCCATCAGAAATGCACACACACCCATGCAGGAATGCTTTAATGAGGCACACGCACAAACCAGAATCATCACAGAGCATGTGTTTGGGATGCTGAAATCATGGTTCTGTTGCTTGGACATATCTGGTGGAGCCTTGCAGTACTCTCCAGGCACATGTGCCTACATCTTCATAGTGTGTGCCATGCTACACAATATGGTCCTGTGGAAACAGCTGGAGCAGGGACAGAATGATGAAGGCCCTCACAGCCCACCACCATTGCCAAGGGCCCCACAGGCACAGAGGTACTCAGACCATGAACACCCTGAGCCAGCCCCAGTAGGCAGACGGAGGAGTGCCCAGTATGCCCATGCCTTGGCAAAGAGGGAATGTTTAGCACACACACTGACAGTGTAGGCAACTAGGGACTGACACCTTTCTCCAACTGCACACACAGTAAAAATGGATGGCAGTCTACTGTGTGCATCCAACATAGGCAGCCCTCAACTATTGCACACACAACTGCCATTGGCACAAGGTAAGTCAACACCTGAACAGTAAATTGAGCTATCAGCATATGCAGATACTATATGTATAGATTTATAGGTAGGTACTTGGTCAACTGCCAGAGGCCATACATAAGCCCAGTCAAAATGTGTCAGCTTTTGCCACCACATTGATTCATTAACTGTCCCTCTGTGGAGAAGAGCCAATGGCAGGATCCCTGGGGTGCATCTAAGTTCCCCATCAACTCTTCAAGGTTTCTCTTGCAGAGTGTTAGTGAGGGGTTCTGTATGATGTAGTTAGAGATGTTGTTCCAAAGTATAGGGAGTGTCTCTGACAGGAATCTGTCCCTCCAGCATCTCCCATTTATTTTTGTGGCAAGGTTCAGCTCACTACAGTGTGTGGCTCACTGTGACATGAATTCCCATAGGTGGAGCATATCCATCAAGCCTGAGTTCGACAAGCCTGTGTTGGCCAGCGGAGATCATCTCTGGGTAAACATGATGCCACTGAGTAAAGCAGGAGCTTATTCAGTCTGACTGCATAGGCCATATGTTGGAGGCCAGTATACCCCTTGGCGAGGTACATTTGTGGACCTCCCACATGGGTTATTATACCCTATGATGGGACTGATTAGTGAGGAGTAAAGGGGCACTATAACCACAGTATGTCTAGATGGGAATCCTTTAGTAATCAGATGGCCTACATAGAAGGATGTCCTAACTACTGTGGAGATATGATTGTCAAAGGGGAGAACACTATCTACCTTAGTCCCCAGATACCCCCATTACCTCATCCGTATTAAAGTGGCTGCCACTTATTTGTTAACATGTATGTGCCAATTCCACAATGGAATGACCATGCAATTAGTGGCACTTGGCTGGAGGCTGTGACGTTGACACCCTGTGACGTTCTCTGTGAGGCCCCTTGAGGGATGTCTGTGTCAGCTGGACTAGCAATCATGGCTCCCAGTTTGCAGTCATTGCCAAACATGGTCTGCTGTAGTCCACCTGTGTTTGCCTGTACCTCTGAGATGTATATGCCAAACAGTAGGGCTCCCAGGACTGAGTCCTGTGGGACACCAGTCGTGACTGGTCAAGAGTTGGACCTGGAGAACGCTAATCATAACATGTGGGTTATGTGTGTAAGCCCGTTGGCAACCCAGCCTGTGATGTATGGGTGTATGTACAGGCTGGTGTGTTTATCAATAATACCTGAGTGGGGCATGGTGTCAAAAGCCTTGGCGAGGTCCAGGTAGTATGTGTGAACCATCTCCCCCATCATCTAATGTCTTAGTGACTGTATGTAAGACGTCAAACATGTTCAGTAGGCATGAACTGCACTCAACCAAGCTGACCTGGGTTGGGTCACATGTTCGGAGGTTACCAATGTCTTTTTTAATGAGTGCCATGAAGATGCGAACCATACCATTGCAGACCAGGCTAGTCAGGCTTATGGGTTGGTAGTTAACATGGTCAGTTGTGATTCTACCTTGCTAGAGTGGAATAACCATTGCCATGCACTATTGTATGGGCATGTAGCCTGTGGAGAGGCTGAGGTTGGAAAGTTTAGTTAGGTGGGGGGTGAGGTTGCCTTGTACAGTCTGCAAGATGCAGTCTGGGACAACATCTGCCTCCATTGATTCTGCGTTCTGCTGTTAGAGAGGGCCATTTCCACCTGTGTGTCTCTGATGTGTGGGATACTGTATCTTTCAGGTAGTGTTGTGGGCTCTTTAGGGGGGGGGGTGAAGTATGCACTGAATGTATCTGCAAGGATGTTGGCGATATCAGTAGGGTCAGCATATTTTGTACTATATTTCACCGGCACAGTGCAAATCTGCGTGTCACCACTTCGATCCTTGACATAGCCAAAGAAGGCTTTGTGGTTATCTTTCGAATCCTTGCACATTCTCCTGTTGATGTTAGCCTTGGATGATGTCATGAGGGACCTACGTATCATACTAATAGTGGTCACGAATGTCTGCCCTTCTTGGGATTTGCTGTTTGTCTGGAATACTGTCCTACTTCTGTAGTATAGCCTGTTTATTGCAGAAGTCCACCAGACTAGTGTCCTTGTCTAGGAGGAGTGATTCTTGGTTTACCAGTGATGGCACGATCCATACATCCATGTAGGTGCTTATCGACTGCATTTGTAAATCTGTCTGTATCTTGAGCAGTGTTTCCCCTTAGAGTGGGGGCTGTAAAACCACACCCCTGTCACTAGTAGTGTAAATTTAGATGTAGGAAAGGTATACACTGTGGTATCTGGGGGTGGGGTTGATGCTTGGGTGTGGAAACAGTGAATAGTTCATGGTCAGATCTAACCAGTGACCGGTTAACCTCCACTGTGGTGCAGCTGTTGCCCATGTTGGTGAGGACCACTTCTAGTAGTTTCCACCTGATACAGGGCATATGAGGTGATAAATTCCAGGATGTGCTGGGCCTGGAAGTGAGTACTGGAGTAAGTTTCCCAGTTAATGGTACAGTTGTTGACATCGACCAAAGCCAGGGTGTTTGTTAGGACTGTCATGTTCTCCACTGTCTCCAGGTAGGTGGAGTAGTGGTCCTGGGTCATGGAGTGTGATCCATAGTACGCCTCAGTTTACACTGCAATTGTGGCTGATGTTAGCTGCACATGGATGATCTCAGAGGTATCATGCTGCCTCACTAACCTTTAGGTGTAGGTATCCCTGATGAATATGGATACAGCCCCTCCATGTCTGTGTCAGTCCATGTTCTGTGGCTGAAATGTGTGGTATGGGTTGTAGTCTGGTAGTGCTGGTGTGCTCTTAGGAGCCTTAAGACAGATCTCAGTTACTGCACAGATGTTGATGTTGTCCATCCTGAGGAGTGCTGTGAGTGCATGCATGTTGTGACACCCCTGGTGTTGAGTAGCATAACACTCATTGGATCTGCTATTGTGCTGTTTATGGAGCTGGTATTCACCTTTCAGACTCTCCTAAATAAGGCACCATGGGGGCGTCAATAGTCTTGGCCAGTATTCCAAAGCCTAAGGCTGACACATAGGCCGGTATGGTATTGTTGCATGCATGTTCCCCATCTGTGCTTGTTTTTCATCTCTCCTGTATGTAACTTACTGGTAAGCAATAGAAATCAGTAAACTTATACAAGTCTTCTAGCATTCAAGATAGACTTTTGGAGTGACTAAGTATCAGTGTTTTGTATGTCCTTGTTGTACATAACTTTTTCCTGACTACATGGTGATTTCTCACTGCATATTGTGATCTGAAGGTCTGTTTATTCACATATTATGTCTGTGATGGCCTGCACTTTGGAGGTTCACAAATAGCCTGCAACCTATCTGCCTAAGGGCAATTAGAAGCATAGCTATTGTGCCATTTATGTTGCTGCCCTGCACCATTGATGAAGTAACTGAGCCTCTGTCAAGCATAGCCAATGAAGCAATTCCAGGCAGAGTTGCTGGAAGCTGTTGAAGACTGGGGTTTTGGAGGATAATAGGGGGACTTAGTGATCTAAAGAGGGCATGTTAATGTGACACTTCATACTGGACAGGCTCCCCCACCCCCTGGCTGTATGGTTCTGGGACACATGATCCCAGGGGTGTATAGTCTGTTACCCAGTCACACAACAAGGTTTCCCTTGAAGTATGTCAGTGAGGGGCTATGTCTAATGTAGTTAGGAATGTAATGTGTTGTCTCACAGTACATTTGTTATATGTTGTTATTTCAAGCGTACGTGAAGCTCAGTGAGTTTGAGGGCCTCCACCCTTTGCTTAGCCTAGCTTACACACAGAAATCATCTAAATAGGAAATAGGTGGAAGCAAAGTTAATGTCAACAGTGTAATGGTTACAGCATCTGCATAGTATCTGTGCATTTGAGATTTCAATCCCGATCAAGGCAGGGATGTTTATCATGTTCAAAAGTATACCTTAACCACAGCTTGCATATATAGGTAGTAATCATTTGTATAATAAACATTTGAAACACCTATATAAACCCCTGTGTGCTGGAGAGAACAGTCAACAGAGAATGTAATGTTATGTCAGCACATAGTGAGATCTTACTTCACTGGCATGTATATATCCTGAGTAGTTAGCGGATGTGGCCGTGTTTGCACGCACAGGTTGTGTATAACAATGTTTGTTTAACTATGTTTAACTGCTGCTACAATGTCACACAAACACTTTTAAACATGCTTACAACTGTTTAAATGAGCCTTATTCTGGAGTAAAAAACATTTGTAAAGCATCAGAGGTGTTGAACCCGGGAACAGGCACACTATAGTCATGGGACGTACAACTAAGCCATCTGGGGTGTATACATGTTTCACAGTCTTGAGACTACACCTTATACCATATGCATTTCACCATAATGATCACAAATGGGCCAGTCACTTTGTGTACATATGTACAGTACATTGTAATGTACTGTAGTTTGTGAACCAACACATTCTAGTCTACATATATATTACTGTTACAAATTAATACGAAATATATATATATATATATATATATATATATATATATATATATATATATAAAATATATATATATATATATATATATATATATATATATATTATACAGTTACATCACTAGCCATATATATAAACATCTATGAACACACTTCGTGACACAGAAGCACTCCAAAGGAATTGGAGTGTACACAAAACACACGCAGCTCTGGTATTATAACAATTAATATTAACCTAATTCACCATAGAAGGGGTGGTTGTTGTGTATGTAAAGATTGGGGTGGGGGAGGAATGATGGGTAATGCAATCATACATCAAGGAGGGCCTGGGTTGGATGTCCAATAAGTGAACTGAAGGGGTATACATGGAGCATGGGGACAATATAAAAAGGACACAAAACCAGAATCTTTCTCATTCATAATACACCCTGTCATGTCACATTGCAACACCTAATTCCACAAACATATGAACATTAACATGTCTCAGACATATGTACACCAACTGACTGTCACATTTATTTTCAGTAGTGAGGAATGCCTGTAGTAAAATGTATATCCTAAACACCATAACATTTGTCCATATCTCAGTTGCCTTAGTGGTAAAGTCAGTGACTGTGGTGTTCATGGTCCCGGGTTCAAGGGCTGTTAGGATATTTTGAGGGCCAGAATAATTGCTGTTGGATGCAGGAGGATTAAAGCACTCTTAAGCAGTTCTAAGTGGGTTTCCACAGGTTTGCTCGACAGTAAGTAGCACTGAAACACAGTAAACGGAGAAACGCTTCACAGGTTTAACCTTTGCTTAACATCATGCAAACCACAAGCAAACCTGCTTACAACCACGTAAATGTGCATTATTCACACTTTCCCTACCAGTGCCTACTCTGAGAGGTGAAATAATAACACCTTCTAGGAGTAGAACCCGCAACCATGTACTCCATCCTCAGAGTAACCTACCACTAAGCTACCTGGGATGTACCTATCCCAGTTGTTTATGCAGACAGGTTAAAACACAAAAGGTAGGAATGTGTTGAAATAGGACAACCCGCCATGTACCCAATTAAAGATGTATGCTCATATATAGATATATAGCTATATATATATATATATATATATATATATATATATATATATATGTATATATATATATATATATATATATATATATATATATATATATATATGTATATATATATATATAGAGAGAGAGAGGGATATCGAGACATGTTGATATATACAGGTCTACATATATATTTAGATATATAGATAGGCTAAAAACATCTACACATCTATGGAGGTACAGATAAACGTATGCAATATATATATATATATATATATATATATATATATATATATATATATATATATATATATATACATATATATATATATATATATATATATATATATATATATATATATATATATATATGTATATATATATATATACACACACACACACACACACACACACACACACACACACACAAACACACACACACACACACACATAAATATATAACATGGACCATAGCAATCACACATTTAACCCCCCCCAAACAATATGAACATAGCATATGAAGAGCATATGCCAATACACTATTACAAATATGTTCTATAGACATAGTCACCAGCACAACTGCAATGACTGCAAATATCCATAACAGAAATACACAGACAGCTTTCATTTTGAAAAACTTTATTACATTCCGATGTATTGCCAAAAGGATTCAATGACTAACAGTACCTGCATGCTATACAGGAAGCATTTAACAGTGCCTTAATGAATCAGCCTGCAATTACCATAGTATTAGTCCACTAAGGGATAGGTGAGCACATAGGAAAAGAACACCCACACACATATAGATTTTGTATAAAAGGGGTTCCTACACACCTGCAAGTGCTATGTACACCCACCGACATCTACCCCACAACCAAAATAATTACATCAATACAAACAGTCATACCATAACCAATTATTCAACTACTGTACAACATCTGCTGAAACCTTAACATACCTGGACACAGACATGCTATCATGGCCCTATGTGAAATAATTGCTGTTATACAATTGAACAGCTGCTGATGTAACAGGATTTGTATGAACTAATTCCATTTCAGCGGGTTGAAAGGTTCATACACCAGGAAGTGTCACCGAGTACTGATT
The DNA here is from genome assembly GCF_019279795.1 of Protopterus annectens. NCBI lineage: Eukaryota > Metazoa > Chordata > Ceratodontiformes > Protopteridae > Protopterus > Protopterus annectens. The sequence goes on from NC_056732.1 coordinate 776,104,459, forward strand.
ATCAGCACAGTATGATACACAGTAACACCAGACTAAATATGTCTGGTAAGCACACTGTAAACCCCCTAACATTATATGCATAGCGATACAGCCTTGAGCTGGTCAAACACCTGGCCAGACTGAAACATATGCAGAAGTATTAGGTACAGACAAACCCTGCACAATTAGCAATGTTCAGAAATATAACTCACATTTAGACCAAATCCTCTAGGCATTACACACAATATTACTGTTCGTCTCCATACAGCTTTTGCAATAGATTCCAAACAACACTTCCACGCTGTCTTCCTCATAAGTAAGGCAATGGGACAACGCCCAAGTGGAGTACTCAATTATACTCTATTGTTGCCATGGTATTGGTTAAGGCAGTAGCAGCGCTGCTGATGTGCATGTAATTAGCTACTTAGGAACACCAATTGGTTATCAGGATAGCACATGTTACTGATCTATAACTATAAAAGGTTGCCTTGTCACACATTCAAACCATCTGTATCTACCTGTAGGACAGTACAAAACACTGAAAGACGAACCGAAAATGAGTATTATACTAGTCAATACCATCTCCAATTACTAAGAAGGTATGTATAACATGTAGTATGTTTGTGTATGTAGTACATGTTCTGTAAGAATTACAATGTAATCAAAGCATACAGTAGAAATAGCTATCTTGTAGTGATGTATTGTTGAGCAGTAGTAATGCTTGTAGTATTCTATGTGTGTACTGCTGTAGGTCACAAGGCAAACTCCGCATACACCTCAAGGGATGATATGGGCTTGGAACCCACCATTTCACTTCCAGCTACTGTCAGTGTCAGGATTGGTCCAACAAGTATGTGCTACAACAGGGGATAGTATATATCAATATATTGTAACAGTCGACATATGTACGGGTGTATAAGTAAGATGAACATGTTAAAGGTGGGCTTAACATGCAAATATGGTGTGCATTGTGGGATATTGTGACAATAACTGTAATGTACAGTATTTTAGGCAGATCTGTATTCTGTTCTACACAGAGTTCTGTTATGTTATGCAAACAGTAGTTATGTCTATTGGAAATTACAATACTCAATAGTAGGATACATATTTGTATTCATCTGACGGTTTAGCAGCATGATAGCAAAGATAATTGGAAGAGCCAGGTAACTATCCATGCACATAACACATGTAATATCCACCTGTCTAGTATTGTTTGCAAGCAATGACAGCTGTGCATGTGTACATGTTATGCAAATGTGTAGTGACCCTTGTTACAGTGCTGGACCTCTTTAGTATTGTTTGCAAGCAATAACAGCTGTGCATGTGTACATATTATGCAAATGTGTAGTGACCCTTGTTACAGTGCTGGATCTCTCTAGTATCATTTGCAAGCAATAACAGCTGTGCATGTATACATGTTATGCATATGTGTAGTGACCCTTGTTACAGAGCTGGACCTCTCTAATATCGTTTGCAAGCAATAACAGCTGTGCATGTGTACATGTTATGCAAATGTGTAGTGACCCTTGTTACAGGGCCGGAGCTATCTAGTTTCATTTGCAAGCAACAGCAGCTGTGCATGTGTACATGTTATGCAAATGTGTAGTGACCCTTGTTACAGGGCTGGACCTCTCTAGTATTGTTTGCAAGCAATAACAGCTGTGCATGTGTACATGTTATGCAAATGTGTAGTGACCCTTGTTACAGGGCTGGACCTCTCTAGTATCACTTGCAAGCAATAACAGCTGTGCATGTTTACATGTTATGCAAATGTGTAGTGACCCTTATTACAGGGTTGGACCTCTCTAGTATCGTTTGCAAGCAATAACAGCTGTGCATGTGTACATGTTATGCAAATGTGTAGTGACCATTGTTACAGGGCTGGACCTCTCTAGTATCGTTTGCAAGCAATAACAGCTGTGCATGTGTTCATGTTAGGCAAATGTGTAGTGACCCTTGTTACAGAGCTGGGACAAATGGCTATGTGCACACCTACATAGAGTGGATATTGAGAGCAGAGACACACTGGTTGAACTACCAGGTTTGTGTAGCCCAACCTCTCATTGCCAACCTAACAGCCGTTTGCATATACTGTATGTAAGGTAGTGCACAGTACTGGTAATGAAACAGGTTGCATATTATCTTTAACTCCAGTGTAACATCTGCAGTAGGAGTGTAAGATGTAGGAGACAGCTCCCCATGTGTAATAGCCGATTCAAAGGTGATGGCTTACACTATCTGATTATATCCTGATCATGTTGATAGTGGCATCAGAGTCTATTGATACATGACTCTGTTTGGAGAGTGGGTGTCTGAGCCCAACAGAGATCATGGTCCTGGTGGATATGTGAGTATATACCCAGAGAAGGAAATAGACCTGTAGACACTTGCATTATCTGTAATCTACTAACAGGATGTGATGTGCTCCTCAGAGGAGGATTGCTGCTAAAGGTAGCTACAATGTTTCTGTAATAGCCAGTGTTGTCACATCCATAACACAAATATTTACATGTGAGCATCACTGTCTAAAACATCTTCATAGGCAATACGTAAACTAAATACAGTACTTGGTACTTGTAGTACTGAATGCTCATACAGGCATGTCCAGTAGTCAGCTACTGGTGTTTACTAATGTCAGCTTTGTGTATGTAGCCATCCTGGGGGAATGTAATCTCTATGCCATGTATACTGCCAAACCCACCTAACAACACACCCCACACATTGTTTGGGATGCAGCTACAGGGGTAAGCTGGAAGGCAGCCCAGTCTACAGCCATGACTGGACTGGACAGTCATGAAGTGTAGGTAAACACATGCATCTCATCAGCACAACCAACACATACCCTTACCAGAACACAGTAAGGACACCCACACACACTACCAGAAATTGCACACATTCACAGACACTTCTAAGTGTCTGGCCAAACAAGTGACCCCCCCCCCCCAAACTGGAAGAGACATACACTGAAATACACAAACTGTATGACATAGTTTGCATAATTGTGCCACACCTCAGAACATCTGGCTGGAAAAATGCCCAATAGTACTCATTTGTGAATGCAAACTCTAGCACTGTGTTACAGACCAACCTATACGAGGGCATACATACTGTCAGCTGCCTGTCTGCCATGATTAGCCACATACCCATACACTCAGACCACCTTTTGAACTATACACATGGCTCTGGCATATTCCATGTTGTTGTGCAGGACCTATGATGCAGTAGCCTGGACTGCATGGAAACACATGTAGGAACTGTCAGGTATTGTAGCCCATGCAGGTATGTCCCAAGGCCTGGGTAGCATTCTGCCATTGGCCAGAATGATACTGCAGTACAAGAACAAAAGGATTGTATTCCACAATTGTCTAGTGTAGTGGTGCAAGTCAAAGGGTATCCAAAATCTGTCTGCCTGGGATAATATGGTTGACAGACCATGATGCTTTGCAAGACAGGGCCTGCACCTGTTACCCCTGGGAATCTGAATACTGCCTGGGGCTCATGCTTCCCCTATAGTGCATTCATCATGCATAGTTGAAGTGAACGTCCACTGCTGATACAGGGACAGCCAAGCAATAAACTGTGGGTCTCGCTACACAATGATACATGTCAGAAACACTATATGGGCACACATATGTCAATCCCTAACATGGAGAACATATCTGTGCAGTGACTGAGATATGATTCAATGCTCCGGAGAGCACACCTGCATGACCATGTTATAACACATACCTCACCTCTTGCCCATTATCCTTTATTGGAATACACAGGCCACAGGTGTGTCCATATTCCTGAAGGATATGTACATCCCCACGCTAGTTGCACTTGCATAACTTCAGATGCGTTATACTCAGCAACTACCTTTGTGCCAAAGTGGAATTCAAATAACACCTTGTGACAGATCACCCACCATGCCATGGATTTCCCAACTGTCATAGTGTGCTGTAATGGGGATGATTAAGTCTGAGACAGAACCATAATAATGGCTACTCTCAACCATTCCATTATAAACTGGGAAGGCTCCTCACGTACCAACACCTGCGCTCAATGCATGTTGGACTCCATCGACCACAATGACCTGGATCACAGTAATCACACAAACAGGGCTAGCAGTATGCTACACATAGTCAGTCTCCAATGCCAATGTTATGTTTCCTAAGAGCAGAGTGGTGACTGTCATGGCACCCATGCAGATGGACAATGCATGTGCAAATGCTGAATCCTACACAAATGAACCTTAAGTAGTCACATACGTGCAGCGATTGTGCCATTGAAACAGAACCAGGATTCAACCCAACACAAACAAGAAGGCAAACTGGTGGTGCCATGCTTTAAACTGTACCATAGAAGGTAGTAACTGTTGTAAGAGTGAACACACGTGAGTGTCGGTGATCCCTGGTCAGCCTCAGTAAGATGCAGATACACCATATAAAACCACACAAAGCTACTGTGAAACTAATCAGCCACAAATTATGAGGCAAACACAGAGCATTCTATAGCTGTGTCATTAATCGTATATATGGCTATAGCTGTGTCTGTGTATATGTATATATATATATATATATATATATATATATATATATATATATATATATATATATATATATGTGTGTGTGTGTGCACACATCCTGTAGGTGTATATATATATATATATATATATATATATATATATATATATATATATATATATATATATATATATGTAGTTATGACAGTTGTACAGATGTAGATTTGTCTTTGTTGTTTCACAGAGTACAGTACATTCAAGGGTACTATACATATCTACACAAAGTGACTGTCCCGTTTGTTTTCAGTACTGTGGAATACCTGTAGTAAGATGTTCATTATAAACTCCATGTAACATGTATACAACCCAGATGGCTTAGTGGTATGTCCAGTGACCTCAGTGTGCATGGTCCAGGGTTCAAGACCTGCAAGCCTTGTTGATACTGTCAATTAGGACTGCATAAGACAGGTGTAAATGTGTTTTTGTGACAGTAAGCAGCGGGTACACGCAGGTAACAGACAAGTACAACTCGCAGTACACTTGGAATGCCCTTCTTTGGCAATCCTACTGATGTCAGCCACCTAGAAATACACCTCTGGGACTGCTGCAACCCAGTATTCTCTGTAGCGCATGCTGTAACTGTGTATTGCTGTATTTAATAATAAACAAATTAGGTAGGAATTCTATTCCAAGTGAAGCCAAGTGTATGTGTTTGTCTACCTGAGAAAGTAGCAATGCATTTTAGAGTATGCACACTCTTTACAATTCACATATCCACCTTTGGCAATCTTGCTGATGCTACCCACCTAGAAATACAGCTCTGGGACTGCTATAACTCAGTAATCTCTGTAGCACATGCTGTAATTGCATAATGCTGTATTGTGGTAAACTAATTAGGTAGAGATTCTATGCCAAGACAGGCCAACCATGTGTGCGTCTATCTGCCTGAGAAAGGAGCAATGCTTTTTAGAGTATGCACACTCCTTACAATTCACAAAACCACCTTTGGCAATCCTGCTGTTGTCACCCACCTAGTAATATACCTCTGGGAATACTGTAACCCAGTAATTTCCATAGTGTGTGCTGTAACTGCGTAATGCTGTAGTCTTATAAACTAGTTAGGTAGGGGTTCTATTCCAAGACATGGCATGTGTGTGTGTGTTTGACAGTCAGAGTCTGTGTGGAGGTGGCTGTGAGTGTCTAACCACTGGACATGTTGGGGAGCATATTTTGTAGTTTTCCTATATGGTGTCCATATTATATGTTACAATGTCCACCTCACGAGGAGTACAGATGTCAGACAGCCAAGGGACTGTGTTGGCAAGCCATACACCTACATCTGGCAAAAGGCCTGGTGAAAAAAGTATGCAACCCTACTATTACCCTGAATACATTCTGAACACATGTATCATATGCAAGCGCACTTGCCTAGAATATCCCACTATGTTGCTAGTACCCTGCACATTGATGACAGATAGTAGGCATGATGTGATTGCAGTGGGCTGCAGAGGGCATGGCACCCTGTGCAGCAGTACAATAGGCACATACTTGCGGACAATGTGCCTTCACTATGTTCCTCACTGGATGCCTGCAACATATGTGGTGCCATCAAATGTGATCCACAGAGGCCATACAATGCCTTACACATGTGCCCTGTATGGACTGATGCCACTGACACCAGGGAATAAATGTATCATGCTATCAATGCACCTGCAGGTTCAGCCTGCTGTCTATAAGCAGGTCCTGCCACACCAGGCCAGTAATGGCATATCTGAGGATAACAGTCTGTGTACACAACATGTGCCAGCCAAACCAGGTACACTTGTACATGTCACTGTATATTATTGTGGGACATGCACATCCCAGGCAATGTCCATGTCAAGGACTATCAAACACAGACATGGCATGCATTGCAAAGCAATGGCCATACAAAATGGTAACCAGGATGTCAGGACAGTTCATACAATACCCATCTGTGTGGGACATTGCAAACACTACACCCCTGTACCACACTGCACACCATTGTCAGGTGGTGTGATGCCAAGGATTACAGCTCACCCAGCCTTGTACAGCCATCTTGCACAGCCAACCACTACACACCCATGAAGCAATGCACACATGCATGTCAGTACTGGCACCTTGTGTCTGCGTGTGGGGTATGATGCTCCCAACCACAGTCACACCCAGTATAACCCCCATTGGCATACCGAATTATGTCAGACATGTTCACATGCCCTAGCCCATAGAACCTCCGGATATCCCCTGTGGTGCATATAGTGCCTGTGCATTACTGCAGTGTGGCAAACTAAGTAGTTAGGAAGTGTATTTGTGGGCCTGGCAAAGTGTGTCAATGAGAGTCCATTAGAGAGTGTGGTTGTGTTGACAATGACATCCGTTCATGTGGACAGCCATGTGTGTTACACCTAATGTATGTCTGCTATATCTCTGTTGCAGATGTCGCTCACCAGCACACATATATGTTCTTACAGCACACCAACATGTCAGCTCTGTGGCACATGGAGTAACAGCATGCACCTGTAATAATAATAATGACTAGTCAGTCAGGGGATTGAACCCCTGTACTGGTAGGTGTGTGACAGATGATGCTTAGGTTTTAGTCTCCAAGCCCTTCTCTGATGTACTTTGCCTCTGTCTGTCCCTTCCACACACTCTCTGGTGGATGTGGAGATGTACACCTGCTCAGCATTAGCTTGTTTTTTTGTAAGTGATGGTCATGATCAGGTGATGGCCTCTGCACCTATTGCAGACCACCTCTATCTGATTGCATGTGGAACAGCTGTGATGATGTTCCCATAGCCAATCGCTTGGAAACACAGTACAATGTCTAGGAACATTATGTTGGTGTTTGCCCATGACAGTCGCTGTGAGTGGTACCTGGATCTGGTGTTTGGTAAACGGCATCACAGATGATATCTGAATGTTCCTCAAACAACATACACAGTGGGAAATAGCCTAAAGGCAGGAGGGTGATGTGCCAGACATGATTACAGCATGTAAGTGTAGCTATGCTTCATTGAGACTACTGCAAGTTTAACAAGTTGTGTGTGGTAATGGCTATTCTGCATGTTTTAAAACTGACAAGACAGTGCTCTGTTTGTGAGGGAACCCCCATGTGTAGGGCCATCTGTGGACTGGTCAGTGTGTGGAACCATTTGTTTCCTGTGTTACTCACCGGACACATGTGTGAACTGCAGGAGCTTAGTGTGAGGATTGCAGTCAGTACATGGTGATAGTGATGAGAGTTACTGCCATCGCATCCCTGATTGGACATATGTCACATGAAAAGGTGGTATGACAGTCACTGTCTGGGGTTCTCAGTGACATGCCAATAATGGGCCACTATTCATAGCTGCAGTCACAAGTCTTCTACACTTTGTACAGATATCATGCAGTATATATGCATGTGTTGTGCTCCCTCTGCAAATGCATACCATCTGTTGTGTTGGGTTGATGGTCATATCTATGCATGCTGTTATAAGTAATTCTGAATGCTGTTGATTATTACTAAGCCATATCTGTGTTAAAACTGCAACACCATAGGCTGTATGGGTTTGGAGGTCCCAGCAGAACCTCCTGTCCCAATTCAGCTGGCCATGGCACCGGACACCAGCACATGTGGGGCCCAGCCTTGGATCTCCACCTATGTTAGCTCTGCACCACCTTCTAGTGGAACTGCCACTGAGGATGGGGCTTGTCTCCCCTGGGAGCAGGTCCAGACCGGAACTTGTCCTCTGTCATACGGTCCCGGACGTGGAGCATAGGGGGCTCAATAAGGGGTTTTGAGGCCAGATACGCCAGCTCGAGGGCAGAGTTTCACATTTACAGGGTGAGCCTGCCCCTCCTAGACAGCCCCCAGCACTGCCACCTTTGCGGCTGTTTTGGTGCAGTGGTGGCTGCCCATGGCCAGGGACCTCCATCTCACTGTTTCCATCTGTGAGCTCATGGGCTTGTGAGTGCCGGACACCTCTCCCCATCCAAGGTGTATCCCCCTCATGTGTCATATACCAACCCTGTATGCTGTCTTGTCTCTCATCCTACCCAACCTATCCTTCACGAGCATACCTACTCTCCTTCCCCCAAATCCCGCTCTCACCCCGTGAAACAAAAGGCCAATCAGTTCCTAGAACAACATTTGCCCCATGCATAGCTGTCCATTTCACACGCATGTCCCCTGGCCACATGTAATCCTTTAAATATATATCACAACATACTCCAGTTGTCCTCACCCCTGTCTTTCAGGCACACGATCCTGGCATGCACATGACTCCTAAATGGTTCCAGGTACATGTGATGCAGATGACTCCATTGTACACACAACACTACCGGTCTCTCTATGATTACCCCATTTACCTTTTTCATGATGAAGATGTCGCACCCAGCACCTTGCAAGAGTACTGTTCTCACATAATGACTGGACAGGAACTGTTGTGTTAATGTAAATAAAATGCACAGAGTGATGTATTTGGCCAATGTACAAATGTTTGCATGTATTAATGACACATGTCTGTTTGAGGGAGTCTTGATATTACATAGGACAACACCACTACATAATACAGGCATTGCTGATGTTTCCCTTTTCATTCCTTTGTAATGCTATATATATATATATATATATATATATATATATATATATATATATATATATGTAGATATATATATATATATGTAGATATAGATATATGTATGTATGTATCTATATCTGGACATAAACACACACACATACATCTAAATGATGGAATACATTTCCTATACTGTTGAATGACTGTGCTGGATGATATGTTTGTGATAACATCTGATGTCTGTATATCTGCCATGGCTTAGTGGTAAATCACTTTAGCTGCATGTGCAGAGTCCTGGTTTCGAGCCTTGCAGAGGCCGTTTATTTTGTTGCTGGGCAGAACAAGGCTGCTGGATAAGGAGTGATTAAGGCACATTGAAGCAGTTGTGAGCAGTTGTGCGTGGGTTTGCATGGAGCTATGCAATGCTAACCTCTGGTTACAGTTTCTTACACTCAGTTAGCCTCTACATTGCTTCAGCACTGAAATACTCGCATACTGGTGGCCAAACAGGCTTACACCCACTTGCTCCCGCACTTGCAAATGCACTGCATTTGGTGTTTGCATCTGACACTCACACCCCTTGGTGGGAGTGAGGAATACAATATTACCTTGTGATGCCTATTATAGGTTCATAGGTTGGTACTAGGCTATCAGCCCTAGGGCCTATACAAGCCTAGCCATAACAATTCCCTGGCTATTTCTTCCCACACTATTTACTTCCCCGGAACCCTGTCTGGCAGGGCGAATGACGTAATCCCTGGGGTGAATTTCCTTTCTACCATCCAATCGTCAAGGTTCTTTTTGAAGAGGGACAAAGAGGCACTCTGCTTGACATGCATGGGCAGTCTATTCCAGAGTCTGGGGAGTCTCTGGGTCAGGAACCTATGCCCCCAGCATGTTTTGTTTATTGTGATGATAAGGTTTAGATCCCTGGAGCGTGTGGCTCTGAGGGATTGGGATTTCTTTAAGTGTAGCATGTCCAACAGCTCTGGGTTTGACATGGCCTTGTATGTTAAGCAGAGATCACCTCTGAGTAGACGATATGCGACAGAGTATAGCTCGAGTTATTTAAGGTGGTCAGCATAGTGCATCTGCTTTAGGCTTGTGATTCTTTTAGTGAGGTATTTCTGCGGCCTTTCCAGTTGTTGCAGATGTCTTGAGAGGTACATACCAAATGGGGCATTGTATTCTATAATGGGTCTAATGACGGATGAGTACAGTGGGACAATGACCTCCTTTTTTCTGGATGTAAAGCCCTTAGTGATGAAGTGTGTTACATAGAAGGATTTCCTAACTGTTGTGGCAATGTGGTTATCGAAGGTGAGACCACTGTCCACCTGTGTCCCTAAGTCTCTTATCACACTTTCGGTGTTTAGTGTACTGCCACCTATGTGGTAATTCATGGGTACATGGTTTTTCCCAAAGGGGATAACTATACATTTCTTGGTATTGAGCTTGAACCCATGGCTCTGGCACCAAGCATATGTTTCTTTAATGCCCTTTTGTAGAGTATCCACATCATTTGGGGATTCAATAATGGCCCCCAGTTTGCAGTCATCTGCAAACTTTGTTAGCCAGAATCCCTTAGTGTTGGCCTGTACTTCAGAGAAGTAGATGCCAAACAAGAGCGGTCCCAGGACTTAACCCTGAGGTACTCCACTTGTCACTTGTCTGGAGCTGGATTTGGAGTCGGCTACTTTTACAGTGTGGGTTCTGTCAGTAAGCCAGTTGGCAACCCATTGGGTGATGTAGGGATTAATGCCCAGCTTAGTAAATTTATATGTGATTCCAGAGTGGGGGATGGTGTAAAAGGCCTTGGCGAGGTCTAGATAGGCTGTGTGGACCATCTTACCTGGATTACATGCCTACAGTATCGGTAATGGCTGCCCATTAGGCAAAAGCATGCCATTCGACTGTACGGAATCGTCGGTCTGTCCAGAGTTTGATTCATATTATTGGTGTGTTCCTTTTACAATCTACACCTGTCTGGCTAATACATGGCAACTGACACTCTTCAATACAAACAAGTAATTGGGTTTTGGAACCCACATCCTTCCGCCGAGTCATGCTACTGCATACCTAACATTCTATCATCTTTCTAAGGTTGTAAGTGGAATATGTGCTTTCTGTCCCTATCAGACCTCTCATATGATTGGGGACAAATATCAACTGAATCAGGGACACGTCATAACAACATCAGGGACACATTTAAATTATTAGTGCTATTAACCTGACACATATGAATTCATACACATTTTCTGAGGTAAATGATGTTTATAACTCTTAATTGGTGTCATTATTCATTACGTGTAATTCACCAACTTTCCTCCAAAAGTCACAAGTTTTAGGAAGGATTAAGTGGGACAGAGTTAGAAATTGAGTCAAAATCAGGGACGTCCCTGGAAATCGGGGACAGTTCAGAGTTATGGTCCCTATTTGTTCCCCCAATGGTTTATGTCCTGCCCAGTGGATTTTCTCTTAGGGGTTGAGTGGTATGGGCATCAGCTATGCCCATTTTGGAATATTACTTACATCAACAGGGTGGTCCTAATATGACTGTGCCAGCCAACACTTGTATGCCTAGGCCCATAACTGCATACCCATAGTTCCCCCACCTGCACCTCCTCTACAGCCCTCATCCTTACTGTGGGTGCAGGTGGGGTATAAACACACAACTACACACTGCCCACTCTCCGCGTGTTGGGGAACATGTCGTATGTTGTGTTCGACCCTTGGGTTATCAGGCTTGCACAACCTACTGGTCCATGTACGTCTACAACCTGGTTTGATAAATCATTATTGGGACTGACTCTGATTTTTGGGTGTCCCACAAGGGACATCGATGTCTATGTTTCAAGATTAGATCTGGCAGGTCTCTCCCACTGGTAGTATCCTGCCATTGGTCTGGGAAGCAGTGGTGTGTTTACTTTTATTGTGAGTCTGTATGTGTCACCAGCCTAGCAGGGGGGTGGGGGGCGGTTGATGCTACGTGTTACACGTATGTTTACTGGACCACTCATGCCCATATGCACGGCCTGTGAACATATGTAATCTGTAACTGCTATATCATATCCTAGCTATATACATGTGCATATTTACAGTCACACATATATATATATATATATATATATATATATATATATATATATATATATATATATATATATAGATATATACATATACATTACTATATACAGATATATCTGTATATGTATGCATACATGTATATATTTATATATTGCTGTATAGATATATATATATATATATATATATATATATATATATATATATATATATATATATATATATATATATATATATATATATATATATATATATATATATATATATATATACACACACATATATATATATATATATATATATATATGGGTCTACCTGACATGGTCGACAGTTCATATAATCGACACTCATTTGGTCGACAGTTCATTTGGTCGACAAGCAGATTTGCCCCCTTTCCCAATGTTGTTCAACCCTGGAGTTGATATATATAGTTAGGGGGGGTGTGGGGGGTGAAGCCCCCCACCTAAAATGCTTGTCGATCAAATGAACTGTCGACCAAATAAACTGTCGACCATATGAACTGTCGACCATGTCAGGTAGATCCATATATATATATATGGGTGTCTGCATATGTATATATCTATATGTGGGTATGTATATGTATTCTGTCTCTGTATCTATACATTTGTACTACGGAGAGAGAGAGGCTTATCTCTATGTTGCTATGGGTAGATATACACACACATACCTCTACATATATACATCTATATCTGGTTATTCTGTTCCTTGCCATATGGATTACACTTTGCTGCAGTGGGACTTGTAGTGGGTTTGGCTACTCATTGGGCGACCTGCACACCTAGACCCATATGTAGCTACCCATAGTTCTCCCACCCACATCTCCTCTATGGCACCCATCCTTACACTTTTGGTCTTGCCAATTTTTGGGGTGTCTCTCAAGGGTCGCTTCTATCTGTGTGCCAAGATTTGATTTCACGGGTGCACTGTGTACCCCCCCAGTTGTATCCTGCCTATCGTCTGGAGAGCAGTGGACTCTTTACATTGTTTGTGTGTATGTTTCCAGTGTCCGGCTTGCGGGGGGGTGGAAGGTCATGCTACGCGGGGGGGGGTGGAAGGTCATGCTACGTGTTTAATGTTTCTTGCTTTGGCCCCTCACTTCCATTGGCATAGCCTGTGAACATATGTCATTCTTGTGTGCTGTTTCCTATCATAGCTGTATATCTGTGTATATCTACGCACACACACATACACACACACACACACACACACACACACACACACACACACACACACACACACACACACACACACACACACACACACACACACACACACATATACACACACATATATATGTATATATGTATATATATATATATATATATATATATATATATGTATATATATATATATATATATATATATATATATATATATATATGTGTGTGTGTGTGTGTGTGTGTGTGTGTCTTTAAAGCAATGCATACCCCACTCAAATGCACATACACATGCTTACTGGTGTTTAAACCTGCTTACTAGTGCCTTATTCATTATGACACTGACTTCGCTCCAGTTCATTTTAATTGTTATTTTGCAGGTTGTACAGCAGACAGATGTCACAATATGTTCATGTACAGATTACTGATGGTAAATGGTATGTGATGCAGTGGGATTCAGAATGGGAATGTTTGTTCATTATGCAGTTGCTCTAACCAATACACTATTGCTGTGCTGCTTCATTTGCATATATACCCATATACCCATGGCTCCTGGTTCCCCAAACACCCACCCCAATGTCTCCTTAACACTGCAGTCATCCATTCTACAGTTGGATTTGCGGTTTATCCACAGCACTACACATTGGCCAATCCCTACTCCTGTAGACCCATCCCATCGGTTGACTCACTCCACGTATCCTCAGAACTCCCAAACTTTTAGTCCACAAACATTGGTGACATGAGCAACCAAAAGGACACTATTTGTAACTTTTGGGTTGTCCCACATGGGACACGCATGTCTTTATGTCAAGATTAGACTCTATACTTCATTACATCCTTACTCCCGTTAACATGACACTACAATAAATTAATAAGTATGACTATGTGGTAACGCACACATTACTCATGAGAGCCTAATTATGTATGTGTTTGGCGTATTTCTTTTACAAATAGACCAGTTTAGTAATTGGCATTGCCATAGCAGGCAGATCACAGGAATGATTCCATGTGTGGGAAAGTCCTCACATTTGACTTTTTTCAGCACAGCACAGCACTGACTTCGAACATTGTATACACTTCTGCGTTTTAGCAGTTTCGTCCCTTCCCTCTTATGCACAACCTATTATTCTATCTACTGTTGAGGTTTGTTAGGGCACATTCATTTTATGTCTGCAAATGGAATGACTATGTTACAGAGAATGTACTTCTACATATAGATGTCTGCATGTGTGTATGCATATATACTTATAACAAACTCGCTGACCTCCATGGGGCAGTCCAATTAGAAACAGCCCATCCAACCCTGGCACAAATGGATCCATAATTTCATACCCATAGTTCCTCCACCCCACCCAAGTTCAACATACACGCATACCATCCATTGTCCAGTTGCTATCACAGCCATAAAACACCTCCACACATTGCCCTCTCCCGAGCATTAGGGGCCCTACATGTATGTTGTCCCAACCCATGTATTCTCAGGCTTTCCCACCATTTAGTCCTTGAACATACATGCCCTTGCTTGTGTAGTGGTCGGATGGCTAAATATCCTATCAATGTTTGGGTAGTCCCACCAGGGACTACCCTCTGTGTGTAAAATAGACTTAGCAGATCAATAATGTTACTCCCACTGGTGATATCCTGCCTGTGATGTGAGTAGCAGAGCTTTGCTCACTCCTGCCCAGCTTGATATGACATACGCTGACAGTGCTATATAATACTGGGGTTGCTGTTGATTCCCTTCTCATTATATATATATATATATATATATATATATATATATATATATATATATATATATGTGTGTGTGTGTGTGTGTGTGTGTGTGTGTATGTATACTTATATACATTTCCTATGCTGGGCACTGCTTATACCCGCGCAAACACACTCAGACTTGCTTACTGGCACTTATATATGTTTACTGCTACTTATTTGTGCTTACACCTGCTTACTAGTGCCTTATTCATTATGACAGTGTCACTTTGATTGAATGACATTTAGTTAAATATCTCATGTGATACTTTTATGCTGATTTTACAGCAAATCAACATTCATTCCACATGGAAAATGATATGTTTTATTGTTGGGCTCGAACCGTGAATGCCTGTTTGTTAGGTGGATGCTCTAAACACTACACTATTGACATTTACGTTGATTCCGCATGTATTTCTCTATTTGAATGAATTTGATGTGTAAACTACGCTTGGCGGAGGCAGCAACGTGCAAACACGCTGCACTTTGCTTACACCTTCGATATTGCAGCAATTCAAATGTATAATATGGACACAGGGAATCTAATTGTGAAAGTTCTAGGGACAAGGCTCAACATTCCACTATGTGCTGATGTGTTTACTACTTCGATTTTATTTCACTGTTTGTGGACACTCTTGTATTCTTAGCATACATTTCAGTATCCACGGGCACTGAATTACTGACTTACTATTAGAGGCGGGTTCTACTAGTAGGCATAGAAGGTTATGCAACTGTCAGGGCATGTTTATGCCTCTGTAGAGCACTTGTGCACGCCCCGTGCTTGCACACATTTCCTGTGCACATCGTGGGTGCGGCTGCACGCCCTCATACATATTCATAGGATGCTGCTGCACCATCTGTAGTGAGGATGCTCGGCGCAAGGCTAAAACTGTCCTTGCGCTGAGCTTCTTGAATCCCGGGGAATGTGTTCAAAAGAAAATTAAAAAGCTCGTCTTTTTCTTAAGATATTTTATAAAATGTTTAATGTGTGAGAAAGCTGAAAGGAAGATGGAATTAACTACAATGGAAACCAGAAATTAGGATCACCAGTTTTAAATTATTGTTGATTGTAAATTATTTATAACACGTGCAACTTAAATGTTATAAATCATTAACTATTGTCAAATTCAAGAAGGGGACAAGAGAGTTTGCTTTGCCTGGAAAAATATTTTAATTTAATAATTTGATATATCACTTGTTACTTCATTGGCAGAAACATCACAAACTCTCTCTGTCACACATATACACACACACACACATATATATATATATATATATATATATATATTTATATATCAACTCTGAGATGGCTCAACAGTGGGTAAGAGGAAATTCTCCCGTCCCCACTGTTCATAATCTTACATGGACTTAACTCCAGCAGAAGAGAATAAATGAGTTTTGATCACTTCTGCCAGCATAAAAATGTATGTTCAACTTCATGAGCATTCAGTTAGAGTGTTTTTTTATACATATATATATAAAAACATACAAATTTTGAATGGCTAAACATTGATCCCAAAATATTGAAAGCCAAAATACCAAAAAAAAAAAATTACATTTTTTACAAGAGAGCAAGCTGCCCTGCACCCCCATGTTGGGGCTACACCCCAATATGCTCTGAAAATTCTCTCTCTCTCATATATATAAAAAAAAAAATATATATATATATATATATATATATATATATATATATATATATATATATATATATATATATATATATATCAACAGTCGGTAAGAGGAAATTCTCCCATCCCACTGTTCCTAATCTTACATGGACTTAACTCCAGCAGAAAAGATTAAATGAGTTTTGATCACTTTTGCCAGCATAAAAAATGTATGTTCAACTTTATGAGCATTCAGTTATATAGATTGTTTTATATATATATATATATATATATATATATATATATATATATATATATATATATATATATATATATATGTGCATGTGTGTGTGTGTGTGTGTGTGTGTGTGTGTGTGTGTGTGCGTGTGTGTAATATTTATATGCATAAATGGGTCTGCTTTAGATAATTGAAATGCACTTACCCGACTTTGAAAATGCAGAGATGAAAGCACTAAAAATCCACTTAATTGAACACTTACAGCACTGACAAAAAACTACAGGTAAGTAACCACTTGTCCACCATGGTGGACTTTGCTCCTTTCTCCACTGCAGTGCAATCTTGGAGTTGGTATATTTAGTTAGGGGGGGTGTGGAGGGTGCAGCCCCCCACATAGGGGTGTGTGGGTTTCATGTGGTTCAGTTTTTGTGTTTTGTTGTGTTGTGGCCAAATGGTTGCTTGCCTGTACTTTTTTGTTGGTGATGTAAATGTTTGTTTAAGTGGATTTTCGGTGCTTATGTTATGGCATTTTCAAAGTTGGGTAAGTGGCATTTCGATTATCTAAAGTAGATGTGTATGAATATGTCATCATCATCAAATTATTTTCTTCATTTTCAACATGGTGTCATGATGTCATGTCAACTATCACCACCTCTCTTGTTTCAATGACACAGTGTAACTTCATTGGGAATCATGCCTGACTGTCACAGGTTTGTCTCCCAGAGTTCATCCATCACATTGCTGGAGTTCCTTTTTTCCTCTTGCCTTTTTCCTGTTTCTGCCAAATCTTATTCACCAGATGATCTTCTGTAATCTATTCTATTTGGCCTTCTTTGCAATTGTATCTACTTGGGCTTCTTTTCTGATGTCTTTATTTCTTTGCATGTCAGACGGTGTGCATGCTACCATCCATCTGAAGCACTTCGTTTCCATCATCTCTTAGTTCCTTAGCTACTCTTCTGTCAATGTCCAGGTTTGTATTATACAGTAAAAGTGGTCATACCTCTGTTTTGTACATCCTGCTTTTCAGCTTTTTTTGAATTCTTTAGTGAGACTCTAACTCTGGAATTCCATTTCAGATGGCTGCAACCCCTCTTATCCAACTTTGAATTCCTCATTCTGACTTCCATTCTCCCCAACCACCCCTCTCAGATATGTGAAGCTGTTAATCTGTTCTACCATTTTCTCTTCTATCTCAGTTTTCAGCTTCTTCTGATTTGCAACAATTTCTGCCATGGCAAATGTTTTGTCTGAACTTATCTATATCATGCATGCCTTTGGTTTTGCATTCCATTCTCCTATCCATTGCTGAAGCTCTTGCTCAGAGTCTGCTTATAATGCCACATCATCTGCATACAGCAGCTTTGTTGAGCTCTTTCCTCTGACTTATTTGTAATCAGTGTAGTCCATCACTATTATGAACAGCAGTGTACTGCGAGCTGAGCTCTTATGTGCCCCCAAGCCCACTGGGAAACTGCTCTGTGAGTCTGAACACCATTCATATTTTTGTCACAGGGTCCTTGTACATTGCCTCGACTAATTCTACCAAAAAAATATATATATATATATATATATATATATATATATATATATATATATATATATATGGGACTGTCCAAATCTGTCTGTGGACCTTGCCATGTGCTTTCTCTATGTTTAGGAATACCTTGTTGGACTCATTTTTGCCTCCTTTTCAGACATCTGTGCAAACATCAGGTTATTATATTTGCAACTTTTTGATATAATTATATCATATTTACTACTTTCTGTATAATTTGGCATCATTATATTATATTTTCTGGTGTTTTAGTATCAGTGAAAAACAAGATTCATTACACCAAGAAAAGATTAAAAGCAGTGGAGCCCAAGTCTCTCGGTGCTTAAACTCTCCACTTACAGTAATGTCTCTCCACTTATACAGTTGCATATTTAAAAATGGGTCAGTGTTAATTCTTTCTCAGGCTTATAGTTCTTTAAAATGTATTCCTTCTTGATGGCAACTCAAGTATAACTTACTTATTATTCAAGATGCTGTGAATACTCTTAAAATAAAATGAAACAAGTATGCAATAAGATTAGAAATCTCTGCTGTCAGCTTGATATTTACCTAATCTCTAGTGACATTTTACTGTCACCTAAGACAGCACATTGTGGGATGATGATGGTGTCTACCGATGATGTTGACAACCCTAGATCAACTAGCTACCTGAAAAGATGGAGACCAGCCAGGGTTTGTAGGCTAGAAAGTTTGATGGCCAGCTCACCTGCCTTGGGTAGGCAGGAGTCACAGCTATTTGAGGCACAATGCTGTTATTTAATGAAGGCAGGCACTTCTAGAGAGGAGTATTAATATTGCACAGGTGCAAAGGTGCATTAAGGGGAGGGTGGATGTTAGCCCATCATGAATAAGAATACCAGTGTGCATATGCTTATATTATTACAAATCCTCCAAGACCTTGGAGAAAGCATATGAGAAGGTTGCAACAAAGCTGACTTTGGCAGTCCTGCAATGGTTCAACACCTCTAAAGCATTGGTAGAATTACTACAGGCTATGTAAAAAGACCTGCAGACACAAGTATGAGCAGTGCTTGGAATCACAGAAGGGTTCTCAGTGGTAGTTGGTGTGCAGCATGGTTCAGCTCTGAGCCCACTGCTGTTCATAAAGGTGATGGGCTACATTAGCAAAAAGATTGAAGGAGACTGATCAACCAAACTGCTGTATACAGATGATACGGCATTGCAAACATTCTGAATATGAATATTAACAAATGACAGATGAATAGAATGCAAAACTGAAATTACATAGGCTGCGACTGAGTATAGACAAGATAGTAGTTACAATGACAAATGCTGGGAATCAGAAAATTCTGAACAGTGAGACAAAAGGAAAAATAATGAAATGGGTTAGAAGCTTCAAGAATTTAGATTTCTTTCTGAAGGCCTTACAAATCCCAGGCTGGAGGATTTGTAAAAATAAGTTAGGCTCTTCTTTTACCATAGGCTATGTATGGAGAAGTAAATCTTCTATGGAGTCCTCTTCATTCAGCTTTTTCTGGAAGTTCTCCTTCCAATTGCCTTTAATGTGCTGTGGACAGATGAGCAGATCATTGTTGGCATCATGATTATCTTCTTTAATATTTATTTGTTTGCTCATTTTTGAACAAGTTAGTCCAACTGTGCTAGTGGCCTCTTTTTAGAAGAGACCAAAGGCAATATTCACACTGACTAGGGGAAATTTAGCCATTGAAAGATACTAGCCATTGAAAGATACCAAGGATGAAGTTAAAAAGCAATAAAAGTATAACAGAAAGATTTAAATTCTGTTATGAGGCTAAATATGTTTACAGAGATTATTACTGGATAAGTTGTCTGTAAAAAACAGTATGAAACATAAAGGAATGGTGGAGAGAAAATATACAGATTATAATGAAGATGAAACAACTAAGAATTATGTTTTGGATTGTAAAAAAGAGAATTTTCTTTGGAAAACTATTTATATAAACATAGATATAATATTGTATAGAAAATATAAAAAAGAAAAAAAAACGTGAGGTTGACAAATGGGAAGAAGATGTGATGAAGTGTATAATAAAAGTAGGAATTATGAAGCTGTGTTGGTTAAAGTAAAAAGATGGTTGTGGAGAAAAAGACAAGGATAGAAAGATATATTTTAAAATCTGTGAAACTGAAGATGTGAAATACTGAGAATATTGTAAATGTCATAAATATTGTAATGATAGATAGATAGATAGATAGATAGATAGATAGATAGATAGATAGATAGATAGATAGACAGATGTAGAAACAATTGTTTGATAAGTGTCTGAGAATTTTCACATCTATAGTTTCATAGGTAGGTACTAGGCTATTGGCCCAAGGGCCTATATAAGCCTAGCCAAAAAGGTACCCTGGCTTTCGCCACCCAAGAAAATTATTTACCTGTGCCCCTTTCGGGCAGAGACACACAATGATCCCCGGGGTGAATTTCCTATTTCCCATCCAATCATCAATATTTTTCTTGAAGAGTGCTAATGAGGAGCTTTGTTTGATATAAATAGGTAGTTTGTTCCAGAGTATGGGAAGTCTCTGAGACAGGAATCTATCTCTCCAGCATGTTCTGTTTATTGTGGTGACAAGGTTTAGGTCCCCAGAGTGTGTAGCTCAGAGGGATTGGGATTTTTTTAAGTGGAACATGTCCAACAGCTCTGGGTTTGACATAGCTTTGTATGTTAGGCAGAAATTGCCTCTGAGTAAGCGATATGCAATGGAGTAAAGCTGGAGTTTTTTGAGAAGGTCTGCATAGGGCATCTGTTTGAGGCCAGTAATCCTCTTTGTGAGGTATGTCTGCAGCCTTTCCAGTTGTTGTAGATGTCTTGTGAGGTACATACTAAAAGGGGTGCTGCACTCTATAATGGGTCTAATGAGTGATGAGTAGAGGGGAACAATGACCTCTTTTTTCCTGGATGAGAAACCTTTTGTGATGAGGTGTGCCACGTAGAAGGATTTCCTGACTACTGTGGTGATGTGATTATCAAAGGAGAGACTAATGTTCACCTGTATCCCAAGGTCTCTTATCACACTTCCGGTGTTAAGTAGACTACCACCTATGTGGTAGTTCATGAGTACAGAGGTTTTACCAAAAGGGATGACAATGCACTTTTCTGGCATTGAGCTAGAGGCCATGGCTTTGACACCAGGCATCTGTCTCAGTGAGGCCCTTTTGTAGGATGTCCACATTGTTAGGAGTTTTGATTATGGTTCCTAGTTTGCAGTCATCTGTAAACTTCGTCAGCCAAAGACCTTCTGTGTTAGCCTGTAATTCAGAGAAGTAGATACCAAACAGGAGAGGACCCAGGACTGAACCCTGTGGTACTCCACTTGTCACTGGTCTGAAGTTGCATTTGTAGTCTGCTACTTTCACAGTGAGGGTTCTGTCAGTGAGCCAGTTGGCAACCCATCTTGTGACATAGGGATTTATACCTAGTTTAGTGAGCTTATCTATAATTCTAGAGTGGGGGACATGTTGAAAGCCTTGGCGAGATCTAGATAGGCTGTGTGAACCACCTTACCTTCATCTACAGCTTTGGTGACTGCTTCAAAGAAGTTTATCAGGTTTAGGAGACATGATCTGCCTTTTACAAACCCAAACTGGGTGGGGTCCAGAGTTTGGAAATTACCAATGTCTTTGTTTATAAGTTCCATGATGATACGTTCCATGGCCTTGCAGACCAGGCTCTTCAGGCTAATGGGGCGGTAGTTCCCAGGGTCCATGGTGGATCTCCCTTTATACAGTGGGATAACCATCGCTGTGTACAATTCAGTGGGCACAAAGTCTGAGGTGAGGCTATGATTGAACATGGTACTTAGGAGGGGTGTCAGTTCATCCTGTAGTTCATGTAGAACACAGCCCGGGATGTTGTCAGGTCTTATAGATGCTATGTTCTTGGCTTTGGAGAGTACATTTTTTACCTGTGCAGCTGTTATTACAGGAACTTTGCATTCTTCCGGTATAGAGATGGGCCCTTTAGGGGGCGAGAGGGGGGTAAAGTTAGCAGTGAAACTATCTGCCAGGATGTTGGTAATATCGGTTGGTTCTGTATATTTAGTGCCATTGTGCTGTAACTCAGAGCAGATCTGAGTGTTGCCATTTCGATTTTTGACATAGCTATAGAATGCTTTGCAGTTCCACCTGAGCTACCACTGGGCCTTATTTCCATTTCCCATCTAAAGGATACCATATTCAGGAGTGCAGTAATACACTATAGTGTCAGTAATAGAAAAATTAATCCAGGCACCTAGTGTAGGAATAGAACCCACAGCCACCTAATCTTCCATTACCAAAGATAAGTGTGCAACCTGTTGAGCTGCTGCTAATATGACACTTAGCTTTCTGCTTTTGCATTGAAACCTGATAGAGTTTTGTCATCTGCTCAGTCACTTTCTTAGAGGTGCCGCTGATATTTTACTTTTATTTGTTTTTTTCTTTGCAATTGTGATTGTTGTCTCAGCCTGTGTGTTAGCCAACTAGGATTTCTTCATAGCCTGGACTCCTTTATCTATATCTTTTTTCTGCATCATCTTTCTTTTGATAACTTCCCGAACTTCTACCTTCCACTACCAGCTTTTCTTACATCCCTTATTTCATTTTTCTTCAACTCAGTCTGCATAGCCAACACAAATTAAGTTACTATCTCAAAACTTTGTTTTATTATTTTTTTAAAGGGGAAAAGAATCATGCCTCACTGTAAGACTAGCATGCAACAGATGTAATAGAATTTAAGTATACTACAAAAATGCTCACAAGCTTCATGAGCCTGAACTCATATTAATTTGTAATGATTTCTGACTTCTGATTATCAGAAAGTCATTAAACTCATGAGGTGTGAACACACCAGTTTGTATAGTATTTGTAAAACACACTGTTTGCAATTCATTGTGTACTTCAATTTGTATATGGGTGGTACTGTATTTGTACACAGCTCCATCACTAAGCTAGTTTCAAATTAATGTTGAAAACGTAATTTTTTTAGGAGTATATAATGTCATTAACATTAAAGATCTTTAGATTATTGTTTCATATAAAACCAAAACAGTACAAGATATTAACTTTCTTAACTACTTGGCTGCCTTCTTGGAAACAGCTCAAGTATAATTCTGCTGGAATACTTTATTTACATGAGAATAAATTGGGAGGCAGTGTTTTCTAATAATCAGTTGGCGCCAGATTTTGTGGGTCTGTTTGTTTAAAATAATGTTCAACAGTTTACTCATTTTGTTTCAACAGGAGTAAAAAACATAAACTTCATTATGTTTAACATTAAAAACAAAAAAAGATACAGACAAGGAAACCTTTTTGCAGTTCTAACCACCTGCTATGCCTTTTTAGTTATAGCTATTAATAATGACGTCTCAGATAATAGTCTGTAAATTAAAGAAGGTTGATTTCTGCATAATCACACCTGCTTTTTTTTTTCAAACTAAAGACAGGAAGATTCACTTTTCTTATTTATCTGCAAGTAATTATGGGTGGCATTCACTGTTACTGCACTAATGCATTGTAGGAATCCGTGTAAGTTGTGCCAGTGCAGCTTTGGAGTGACTCACAAATGGCAACTGTTGTTAGGTGCAGCTAATTTAACCAGCTTGTAAAAATCTTATGCAAATGAGACTGGAATTGCATGTAAATAAGGAATGCCTGAAAATGTTGTGACATTTCTGCTTTCCTGTTTGTTTGCAATTCATTGTTGTTTTCTAAGTGGTATGTGCAAATGCTTTATAAAAGGCAAAGCCATGCATTTTCTAATAATTTTGCAAGCATTACAAATGCTTACTGTAGCTGACAGTCTGGCTATTCTTTGGTTTGAGTTGCTTGTCTCATTGGTGCCAAAACTGTAGGTGCCCAGTGATGCTCACTGGTCAAGAAGGCAAAGATGGAGGAAAAGACTAACTTTGCTAATGAAAATATTTTTGATAGATTTAAAGTGGACAGGGATATATTAAGGGCTTTAGCTTGTTTGTATGGCTCAAAAGCAAGGACTAAGAGTGATATATTGTCTTCCTATATCTGTGGACTCCAGGTACTTATAGCACTCAAAATGTTTGCTTTGGGGACATTCTGGAGACAAATTGGGGACATGCTGGGTATTTGTCAGGCTTTTGCCTCAGTGATACTTCAATATTTCCTTGACATACTCTTTGCATGGGCAGATCAGAATATTTATATGTCAGTGCCCCCTCATGCATGAGCCAGAACGACAAGTGCATTCTACAGAATGACACAATTTCCTGAGGTACCTGGTGTGATAGATTGCACCCTTTGTGCCCATTAGGTTTCTAGCTGAATTATGTGTGTGTGTGGGGGGGTGCTTATCAGAATGGAAATGTCTGCCATTCCATCAACTGCCAGGTTATGTGGGCTACATGAGCAATGCCAAACATTCTTATATCTGGTACACAAGCTCACTCTACCTCCTCTTTCTGCATGGTAAGATACCTCATGGGCACCTTATTTATAAGTGCAAAGTTTTCAAATTGATAGTAATCTCTGTTGGTATAGATTGGAAAATGTATTGCTTAGGACTATGCCTTCCTTTTTGTCAACCCCTTTTTTTCTTTTTCAGGTGATGTAGGCTACCCACTTGAACTATGGCTGATTACACCAGTCCATAACCTTGGAGGAGATGCTTTGGAATATTTCAGCATCACCCATTCCCAGATACGGATTGTCATTTAATATGTTTTTGGCTTGCTGAAAGCCTATTTCCTTTGTCTGGTTGAGTATGTGGGTACTATACAGTATGACCATCTTACTGCATGTGGGATGTTTATTGCCTGATGCATTTTTCATAACATGATCATGCATCGGCCTGGTGCACAGCTTCCAAAGCTAGTCACTAATGTTGACAGTGCAGCTCCCACTATAGTTCCTCCTATGAGTGACAAAACTGATAGTGACCAGCTGATGGCAGTAGCATGGTGACTCTTCTGACAGGGTCATGCATGGTATATGGCTGGAAAGGAAAAGAGGCAGCATTTAGTCCACAACACTGGGCTATGACATTTACATAGTAACAGTGATCAAAAACAGCTACACACAAAATACATGATGCCTGCAGTGCTCCTTGTGGCCTGTACTGTGTGGTACATCATTAGATTCACTGTACATCAGATGTTTATTATTTTTCTACATAGGAAATGTTGCTTGTCATAACAGTTTGATCAGTCATCATTTGTACAATGTTAATCGGTATGTGGCACAAGTGCTAATTATACTGATAAGGACTGAGTGTGAAGAAGCTGGTGGTGTAACACATCATTATGGACGTACTGTGAAGTTTTAAATGCAGTGCCCAAAACAGACAATGCTGAGTATGAGTTATGAGATTTGGTTTTGTCTAACTTTTTATTTTCCCCTTTGGCATTCCGTGTTACGTGTCTATCCTATTCATGAAGGAAGTGCTGCAGTAGCCTTCAGTATAAGTGGACATCTGGGTGAGTATTGCTTTCCTATTACTGATTTTCAAAGGGTAAGTTATACCAGTAAGGTGTCATACACAATGTCCCCTAAGGACAGTCTGGGTGATGTACCTATAGGTCAAGAATAAGTGCTGGTGTGTGGGCTTAATGCTGAGCTGCTCCAATGGCAGAATCTACTGGGTCTAACTGAATTCCATGACATTGACTAAATGTTAATGCAGGACATCAATCCTGATTGAGAAGTCCTTTCACATGTTGCAGAAGTCTGATGAGGCCTGGCTATCTTATTTTCCTGTGGCAATTTCTTGAGATGTACACAGTGTACTTGCAAACATTTCCCTGCCAAAGTTCACTTGTGTTCAAAATGTGTGTCAGGTAAGTCTTTAAAATCATGTGTATGGAAGCTAACATAGATGCTATGTGTAAAACCATACTATGTATAAAACCATACTGGTTATGAGAATCACCACAACATTTTTTCTGGCCTCAACCTTTCCATGTACTGTAGAAATTCCTCATGCATACCTTGAAGTACTGTAATCATCTCTAACTGACTCTCAGTGGCAGCAGCCTGTGCATGAACTATGTCATGGCATATTCAATACTGGCTGGCAAAAGCCTTGTGTGTCTCTGAAGTTATGTATGAAATACAGCTTAGCCTGGAACCTCTGTGTATAGGCGTTAGAAGGTATTGCTAACTCTGTCTTCAGCAGGTGTAATCTCTTCATCAAGAGGTTCAGGATGGCCACATGAAGCAGGTGTGGAGTTGCAATGTGCCCCCCCATTAGAGACATGTCCTCATTATGCTGAGTGTGTGAGCAGCTGCCACTGCCTAAGGAGTTATCTGCCTGCTGTAATGGAAGGAGGCATGACAGCACACATTTCAAATGTGTGCCGCTGTACTAAGGCTGTTACAGTTACAGCATCATCATCAAGAGCAATCTTTCTGTCAATATCAACCTAATGTGATAAACACAGCATGAGTTTGGTTTTTGCCCTGATCCTGTGAAGAGATATGCGAGTATGTTTTAACATGACCTGTTACAGGAGACATTATTCTTGTGTGTGCAGAAAGGATGACAACACTTTCCATACATTGTCTTTAGATATCCTCCTATATCTATAATGTTCTTCTCCATACTGTCTGTGTTGTTATCCTCTGCTGCAGTAATCAAACATATGCATATGCATGTGTTTGATGGTATACCTGCAGATGAAACACGTATGGATGATATGGGCACATTGGTCTTGGGTGATACATTTTAGCATATTGAAATGAAATGTGCTACACTTACCAACTTTCTACTCTGTCTGTGGTTGTTGCAGGCGTCTGTTGGTAAAGGTGTCAATACTACCTCAAATGATGCCAGCAGCATTGGCTTCTGCATCCACTTCACCTCCTCTTATAGAGAGAGACGGCATTAAAAGTTGGAATGTGGAAGGAATGCCATCAGTGTTGCTGTGTGCAATTGCATTCTGCCAGGCTTTTGTCCTGGAATATCCCACCATGCCATTGGCTTTTTTCCTGCACTGTGCATGGGTGCAGTTCTTTCTCCCAACAGCATTAATCTCAGCCATTACTTGATTCCACACCTTTGCTCTCACTCTCTCTGCACATTTCGACCCCCTTTTCCCAAAGAGGCATTTCTTATATGTCCTGACAGTATCAATATGGATGTGATTCCCATCAAGACTGAAGCTGTCTCTAATGACCCTTGTACCATGCTGTTGTATCTTGTTGTAACCTTCAATATCATATTCTTAAAACAATGTCACACCTGCCATCCTTGTTTCACACTTGTAGTCAACATAGACCATGATTGTCACTACATTAGGAAAGTACAGATTAATAGTGATAAAGACACCCCTTGCAGTAGACATCTGGACTGGAGCTGGTTGGTCAAGGAGACCAAACTTATCCTCTACCTACTGCATACTTGCAGAGGATTCAACAGACCGCCAGAGAAGGATTCTAAATGGAAAAAGATGATATCTGGCAGGAGTTGGAGAATCACCTGTCATCGTTGACTGGGATCTTCTGCTCTAGAGAGCAGGATGGGTTACTATTACAAATTCGACGTACCATTGTACGCCTCTGAAGTACCTGAACTACATATGTATAAATATTTCATATGTGTGCGGGCTACAATATTGAACGTTATATTTGCGAATGTACTGAGCATTCGCAAATATGAACATTCCAAGGGATGTACACGGATTGCGGTACAGTGTGGTTAGGGAAATACATCCCTTTCCTCACTGTAGTGCAATCTCAGAGTTGGAACATATAGTTGGGGGGTGTGGGGGGAGTGCAGGGGGGCTTGCCCCTCCTGCATAAACGGGATGTTAGGTGTAGTAGTTAGGGAGTTATGGCAAGGGTGGCATTGCTGTTAATTGCAATTTTGATTTTAGACATTAGCACTGTTCGGTAATGTGTACTTTCAGATGTATAGTTCACTGTTTAGTACCTCTTTTATTTTGACTTTTGATATTTTAATAGTAAACCGAGCAGGACTACCACAGATATGATGACCTGCAGAGATGGACGAGAGACTAGCCGGCCAGGTAGTTTCAGAGTTCCAGGAAGGAAGGTCAGATTTCTATAGATGCTGTGTTTTAATTCTTATACAATATGGTAACACACACACACACACACACACACACACACACACACACACACACACACACACACACACACACACACGTGTGTGTGTGGTTACAATTAGGAAAAGTAAATGCTAACTTGAGCAAATTCATTTGCATGCTTTTGGACAGTGCAGTGGTGCAGCAGTAGTGTTGTTGCCTCACAGTAAGAGGTTCTCCAGTTTGTTTCTTGGCTGAAGTGCCTTCTAGTCTGCATGTCCTCCCAGAATTCAGATGGGTTTTCTCCGGGAACTCTAGTTTCCTCCCACATTACAAAGACATACATCTGGAGTGTTTCACCCTGGGCCTCCACTGAAAATTGGCTTTGTTCCAAGTTGGACTTTCCTGGTAAACAAATGTTAAATAAATAAATAAATGCTGTAAAAAAAGTGAATGCTTATGTGAGTGAACCTTCTTACTAATAAAGTTTCTGCCAGTAGTATGTTGAATGGGATTGCATAACAGCAGGATAAGGGAATCAATCTACCCTTACCCTGCAGGTGTTGAATCTTGGAGTTAATATATACAATTAGCGAAGGATGGGAGGGTGCAGGAGGGCTTGACCCCCTTGCAACAAATAAACAGTACATCTTAATTTTTGTGAGCATTTGCTCATATGAATGTTTATATATACGTGTGTGTGTGTGTGTGTGTGTGTGTGTGTGTGTGTGTGCGTGCGTATATTTTATATATATATCTATAGGTTCCATTCAGAATTTCGAAGCTCAAAACTCTGAATTTCATATGATCAAAGATCATATGTTCGAAGTCTCAAAACTTCGAAATCCCAAACAGAGATCGGCATACAGCGTGGACCAGGAAATTTCCCTTGTCCTCGCTGTAGTTTGATCTCGGAGTTGGTATATTTAAGTTGCGGGGGGTGTGGACGGCATGTTTTAATGTGTTGAGTGGTGTTTTTTGAGGGGGGGGTTTCACAATTTCGAAATTCCAAGATCTCCAGATTCTGAACTCGATATTCTGAAACTCGAGATTTTGGGATTTTGAAATTTCTTAGTGAACCTATATATATATACACACACACACACACACACACACACACACACACACACACACACACATACACACACATATATATATATATATATATATATATATATATATATATGTAATATATACACACACACCCACATACATATGTACATGTTTGAATGTGTATGTATTTCTGTGTATTATCTTCATGTATGTATCAAAACATCAAGTTTTAATGCATTCATCTATGCAATAGAAATGCAATGTTTATTGTCTGTTTTAGAAAAAGTATTGTTGATGCTACTTCAGTCATATTTTCAGAATTTCCTATGAAATGTTGATTATCTGCATTTGTTAAGCATTGGAATTCAGTTTGCTTGAATTGCTTCATATAGTTTTTTGCTTAGTCATAGTAAAAATTCTGTGTGAAGTGGCCACAGTATCATAACTATTTTAAAATACCATTTGTACACATATTGGTAATGTGTTTGATGACTGATTTGTGTACACACAAAATGGCTGAATATACCAAGTTCTACATCCAAGCTACGGTGAGGGGGTATGGCATGAAGCAATTGCCCACTCATGATTCCATTATTGAAAATTGAAATGTTTTAGGTCATGCTGAGTTAATTACAGACTTAACATACCACTGAACACTGGAAACAGTCACATGCTCTCACAGTTGCACATTGATGTGAATATTTCATTGCAGCTTAGCGTGGTCACTTGAAATTCTTTCTAAAGTTAGCAGATCTTACATGTCTGTGGGTTTTCCTCCTGAAACTGACTATCTGTTGATGCTGCTATTCCAGCATAATTTTCTGATCCAGATCAGTACAGCATAACCATAGCACACACTCACACACAGACACTGCTGCATATGAACTCATCATCTCGGGTGTACACCATAATTGGTTTTCAAAGATGGAAAATTTTTTATGTCTGCTACAGATTTGCAAGAAATACTTCACCAAGGCCCAGTCACATGATTGCACAGTAACATGTTGCATTTATTCAGGAAAATAAAGATGGGATTCCTAAAGGTTACAGCAAGGTGTACACTATGTGTACACTTTGAGTAACTTTTATGAATGAATATACATAAAAGCACTGTGGTAGGGCTGTTTTTGAATTCAGAAACATACCTCAATGTGTGCACGTATTGCACCCTTCATGTTAACCTTAATATACCCCCAACAGTGTACACCTTCAAAACATGAGATATTTATGAGGTAGAAATATTTTTGCATCAGTTAAAATAATAATAACCAGGCAGAAGTTGGAAATAATTAGTTGATTTCAGCCACAATGCACTCACACAGATAGAAACAGTGAGAAACTTTTTGTTTTCCTTTATTCATGTCTTTACAGATGAGGAAGATATTGTATATAACAGATGGCAGAACGAGAGAAGGCTTGGAAGACTATTGTAGTGTTCTCATAAGTAGGAAGCATAAGAAAAATCATACACAAATATATGCCCTTAAAAACTCAGTTCATTAATGCAAGAACAAGTTTGTAATATATCTGACAGATCATATAATACCCCCCAGAAAATAGAAAAACAGAGAAACAAATATACCGAGGTGTGCAGCGAATAGAAATGAATTATACAGGTCAACAAAGCATGCATTGTCAGTGACATCATTACCTGTTACTGTTTTCACTTTTAGATGCAGCAGTAATCCATAAAGTAGTAAAGGACCATATCAGACACAGGACATAAAAAAACATTAAAAATAATTACAATTAACAACTTTTCTCAGAATGCAACCAATAGCAAATAGGAAGTGTTTAACCACTACTTAACAGCAGTTCCTAAATAAATGAATAAATGTTGAAGTTCAGTACACTAAATAAACTCCAATGTTTTCTACACACTTATGGCTCCATTTCTTGTCTCATTTCTCTCTCTCTGAATCTCTGTCTCTCTCATCTTTTTCACTTCTATGTCATTTTTTTCCAAACATATGGAGATACCTGGGGTAGCTCAGCCTCATGTCACCCGGGTGATGGACTGTTCACCACCACCAAACAACCTTCTAAGCAAAGAACAGCACAAGCTTTAGGGCCTGGTCAGAGCTGAATTTGAGCAGACAGTAGAGAAGTGCTTGAAACCTTTACAATGTATTCTTGCAGAATCTGTGACCTAGTCACCCCTAAAAATCTAGCCAGTAGAAACTTCTATGACTACTTTGCAAGGGTCCCTGCTCTTGGTCCTGGGGGGGGTTAATGTTCACCAGACCAGAGTGGTACCTGCATACCTGTGTCTCTCTCCCATCTGTACATCTTACACCACCCCACCCATATCAGACCACCATGCCATTTCTATCTGTCTTGTCTTTTATGTTGTATCCATTCCTTAGCTCTTCCATGAGCCTCTCCCCAATATCCTCTCCCATTATTCCTTTCCCAACGTACAATGTATATACATTTTATACAATATATTTTATTCATTACATTTTATATATTACCTAAAACATTATCAATTTTATTTATATTTACTCATATATAAATGTTGCCACATTAATATAATTTTATAAAGTATTTCTTGTTATAATGAACTTATATATATATCAATTACTACTTAGGTACAACGATAATTTGACAGTAGCTGAAAGATTGTATAAAATGTATATACATTGCTGTATAGTTAGGTACAATGACTAAGTATTTTTTACATAATTAATTAAATGTTTACTGTGATTGATGTATTTGATTAAGGGGGTATAGTTTCAGAAATATAAATGGAGGGAATTATTTTAATCAACTTACATTCTGATGATGCTCAACAGTGTTAATGGGTGAAAGCGCTAAGTGTTTTTATCTGTACATGTGCTTGGTTTAATAAAGCATTTCTACACTCGTGGTGCTGGTTGGTTTTTGGATTACTAGTTTTACAAGTGTGCATATGTACTTTTATTGTTTATCAGTTTTGACTGACCAAATCTGTGATTGTTTTTCACTTTTATTTGGCCAAGTGACATGGAGCAGCTTATGGTTGAATACCTAGAAACAACGCAACATCTCTTGCATTGTATCCAGCAAAGAGCATCCAATGAACGGTTAAGTAATGTTACCTTAACCAATTCACAAGAGGAGTTACTTACATTACATACACCCCCTGGAACTACCAATGGAAAGATGTCAGCCAGTCATAGTTCGAGTAATGGCATTGATATGAACGCTGCAAATAGTAATGGTTCGGGTAATGGCCTTGGTATGAATGCTGGGGACATCAATCAAATGGAATCATCCAATCATAGGCAAGGGAATTTTGAACAGTTACTTGTACCACCTACTCTCAGCAACAGACCAGCTTCTGTGAACAGTGTTGGGGTGGTTTCACTAAACACTCAGTTACATGAGCTGGAAAAAACGTTTAAACGTTTTAAATCCCTACAAATGGGCAATGCTTTTCTTGAGAGATCTTTAGAATTAAATCAAGTGCCCAAAGGCCTGCAAGTATTTAAACTTCCTGTGGGCATTGAGGAAGGGACCCAAGCATATAGGGACTTAACGGCGCTATTTGACAGAACAGGTACGGACCTTTTACACATTATTATCAGAAACAATGCTACAAAATTGACTACATTAAAGGAACAAATTGCGACACTCAATACTAGCATAACAAATGACTTACTATTCGAATTTAACAAAGTATGTTATGAAAAAATTCTGCATGATATGGACTTATTTGTTAGAAGTGGGCTGGAAACAAAGCAAAAGAAATTAATGAGGAACAGTAATGATTATGCCAACAATTTAGTTTATGCCCACTTCAAAGTGAATAAGAGAGAGAATTTTAGACATGACACTAGGAGGCAAGAGTTAAATACTGACAATTCTCACATGGCTACTAATAATCAACATAGAGAGAGATGGGTAGTAATAATGAAAACAATGAAGGTTTTTTAGACCAACAACCCTTGAGACGATCGGATCGGATACGGGAGAGAAATCAAGCCCAATTACAGCAAGGCGATTATGAGGGAAGGGAGAGAAGACCAACTATTTATTCGAACCAGAGGTGGCAACAGGGACACAACCGTTTTCAGTAATTGAATTTATGGACTTTAATAGTATAGTATTGCATGAACATGTTATACTAAATGACCAAACAAAAGATGGTCAGGTTTTTGATGACATTAGTATCGCATTTAATGGAAATGCTTTTGATGAGAATGATGTGTCAAATATTGTGTGTTTTAACAGTGATGCTGATAATGAGAACCACATTTTTGTTGATGATACTGTACTTTCAAGTACAAACAACAATAATGGATCTCAAAATTTAGGTTTAAACAGTGAATTTAATTGTAGCCTAATTAGAGATGGTAGTTTCTGTGTATACAATTTTACTACATTACAATTGTCAGGTGATTATTGTGAACTTTTTAAAAAAAGTTTTTCGTTTGTGCCAAGTTTTAACTATGAGATTGGAAAGACTTTGATTAATTTACAACTTTACACTAGACAGTTGAATTTAAAAATATTTTTTTCCAACAACATTAGTCCATAGCCTAATAATATGTTTCTATTGAAAAGAACTAGTACCTTTATTCCCCCCAACAACCCTATGGTATATGTTTTTGAACAATTATGTGAGTCTCAGTTATGTAGATGTCTAAAAACAAAACAAGTTTTCAATGATAATTTGACAGCAGCTGAAAGATTTTCTTTAAAGGAATTAACATCTACCAACACATACCAGGTTATGAAACCTGATAAAGGTGTGTGTGTGTGTGTGTGTGTGGGGGGTTATAATGGCTAATACAGACTATTCTGTAAAAATGGGTGATGTTCTAAGTGATACTACAACTTATATTAGGGTTTCAAAATATGAGGTATATAGAGCCTACACGAAGATAGATTGGCAACTCTATGATTTATTGATGGAGGGACTGATTGATAAGAATGAGTATGACTATCTCATGGTTGAGGCACCCATCATTCCCTCCATCTTTGGAATCCCTAAAATCCACAAGAGTATGAATGATCCACCCTTTCACCCCACAGTTTCTGCTAAGGGCTCGAAGACAGAAGCAGTGGCATAATTTGTGGATTCTTATTGCAAACACACATTAAAACACCTACCCCATGTTTTAAGGGACTCCTGGCACTGTCTGGATGGTATTAAAGAAACTTTGGTAGGTGAGCAATATTTAATGGTAACTATAGATGTCATCAATTTATTTTCTATTATTCCACATCTGGAAGGTTTGATTATGTTTGACAATTGTCTCATGAAATATGTTAGGATGCATACAGTCAGATGCATATTGATGGTGGAATTGATGGAAATGGTTTTACTAAACAATTTTATTATGTTTGAAGGGGAGTTTTTAAACAGAGGACTGGAGTGGCCATGGGAGCTAGATGTGCTCCCATTTATGCTAACTTAGTGTTAGCTGAATGGGAAACACAAACATTATTCAATTCCCAGTACAAGTCCAACATTGCCCTTTATTTGCATTTTTTGGATGACATCTTAATTTTTTGGAAAGGGTCAATGGATGAGGTCAAGGATTTTGTTGATTATATTGAATCAACAACCTCGTTCCTAAAGTTTACGAGCAAAATTCTTACAAAAAATGTGAATATTTGGACATTTTATTATATAAGGAAAATGGTACCTTGCAGTCCAATATTCACCGTAAAAAGATTTTTTCCAATTCTTTTTTACATTTTAATAGATGCCATCCATATTTTAAAAAGAAAAATATCATGAAAGGGCAGATGGTAAGGCTTTCGAGATTAGTTAGTGAAGACCACATTTACAACGTAGAAATCACAAAATTGATTGATATTTAAATTGAAAGAGGATATCCTCAAGATATTTTGCTAAAAATAAGCAAGGAAGTTGAGGGGAAAATAAATACTGTGTTTAAGCCCATTTTAAAGGGAGGTGGATAGTAAGAATGTCACCAACGATATTAAAACAGATAAAGTAAGGGCCATGATACTCCCCTACAATGACATGGCTGGTAAAGTTAGGCTTATTGTAAAAGAGACATGGCTCAGTGTTTTTACAACTGAACTTAAAGATATTATAGGTAATGAACCTGACTTTATACATAGCAGGGGTAAGAACTTGAAAGAATTACTGGAAATGGATATAGATTTGAGTACATACAAGAGATCTAGGATGAGTAAATTTGGCTTGTGTAGCATATGTAAATACATCAACAATGGACCTTATGTGATGGTGCAAAACTTTGGAAGAACTATTAGGTGTCCAGGTTATTGTAACTGTAACATTAAAATGGTCATATACATTGCTACCTGTCTAAGTTGCTTGACATTCTATGTTGATAAAACTACTAGGAAATTAAGGTCTAGGATATTTGAACATGTTAGTGACATAAGAAATAAAAAAACTGTAAATGCACTTTATTCACACAGTTTGAAATATAGTAGACTTTAAAACATTTTTATTTTTTTGTTATTGATCATGTCCCACACAATGTTAAGGGAGGTGATGACAAGACCTTTTTAGAAGTTAAAGAATGCCTGTGGCAGCTTAGATTGGATGCATCAAAGCCACCTGGTATAATTGAATATATTTCCATTTCCAGTATTTTAAAATACAAATCACATTTTATATGAATTTATAACTATACAGCAATGTGTATACATTTTATGCAATATATTTTATACATTACATTTTATATATTACCTAAAACATTATTTATTTATATTTACACATATATACATTTTGGCACATTCATATAATTTTGTAAAATATTTCTTTTTATAATGAACTTATATATACCAATTACTACTTAGGTACAACGATAATTTGACAGTAGCTGAAAGATTGTATAAAATGTATATACATTGCTGTATAGTTAGGTACAATGACTAAGTATTTTTTGCATAATTAATT
Organism: Protopterus annectens; assembly: GCF_019279795.1. Taxonomy (NCBI): domain Eukaryota; kingdom Metazoa; phylum Chordata; order Ceratodontiformes; family Protopteridae; genus Protopterus; species Protopterus annectens. Next base: position 776,140,883 of record NC_056732.1, read on the forward strand.
AAATGTTTACTGTGATTGATGTATTTGATTAAGGGGGTGTGGTTTCAGAAATATAAATGGAGGGAATTATTTTAATCAACTTACACTCTGATGATGCCCAACAGTGTTATTGGGTGAAAGCTCTAAGTGTTTTTATCTGTACATGTGCGTGGTTTAATAAAGCGTTTCTACATTTGTGGTGCTGGTCAGTTTTTGGATTACTAGTTTTACATGTGTGTATATTTACTTTTTTCCTCTACCATTATTCCTTTCCCAACATACATCTTACAAAAATAAAATAAAATGAAAAGGGAGGGAGTAATGCAGATTTTCACAGAAGATCTCATGCGATTGATGCAGGCCCATGGCTAAAATGGCAAAAATTAACCTAAAGCACTTGTGACCTTACACACATGGTCTCTATCACACATACATATGACAGTATTTACCTGTTTTACCGCAGATCAAAACTGATGAACCTGCAGGGGGCTATTTCATCACAAGGCTGATATTTTACAAAACCAATGCCATTTGCACTTAGCTGATTTACATACATGCACAGTGCTGCTCTTCACCGATTGCTGTTCCATGCACATACGTGATCTGCAGGTCTGTGAATACCACCTATCTAAGACAATAAGCGAGTGCACATACTCCAAACTAAACTGTTTACAGAACTGAACTTGAGTTTAGTGATTTCCTTTGTTTTGGTGCCCTGTGTTCACTCTGCACATTTTGTTGCCTTTATGAATGCCACCCTTTATTTCCACTTAGAGTAAGTGTTTTCACCTTTTGAGAAGAATTCATCATTCCACGGTAATAACAGGCAGCATGAGTTAAATACTTAATATGGTAACTGACCAAAGTCATGTACTTCAAATTAAATTTTCCTCTGTTAACAAATTTAACATCTTCCTTTTCATTGATTCCTGAAGCACTGAAGGCATTTAAATTCATTTCCCAACAGTGCTCTTTCCAGTCGAGTTCATCGTCTGAACCATAACCATTTGTTAGAATAAGAAACTTGATCAATTTCTGAAAACTGAAAACATTTAAACTTAGAAAAAAAAAAGAATTCCTAACAAAATATTGATGGTATTTCTACATTGTATCACATGTACATGTTCATATATTCTATAACAAAGGTATCTAATGGTTGTTATTATGTAAAAAATAATTCATGATTCACAGTATATGCCATAAACAGCACTGTGCAATCTACAATTCAAAAACCCTGATGATGTAGTTCTCTTGTATTAAAGTGCACAACATCCTTGCCCTGATTAGTAAGTCTCCATTGGCCACATATAAAAGATTGCCTTGTTAGCACAAGTATTCTAAGAGTTGTATAGCTTAAAAACATATGTAAATCTCTCTTGTCTTCATAAAATGATTTTAATGGCACATTCATCAGCAGAATTAGTTAACAACATTGCACTAAAAAAGTTTTTTTTTTTTTTTGCAAGGTAGTAACATTAGTAGTCATCAATTATTTATAGCTGGTAGAACGCCCCGGTCTCACTGCCCAACATTGTGCTTCAACAATCACCTGTGGATAGTCAAAAATCCTGCTTTCAATATTCAAAAAATAAAATAAATAAACATAATTCTGAGAGGTGACTAGCATGCGTCATTCGGTCTTTACCAATATAGTATATGTAATTCAAGACCAAACAGTATACTGTAATACTGTACATCAGAAATATTGTATGCACCGTACTTTAAAGATACTTCTTTGGATCTGCTTATATTGTACAATGTACCCAGATGATGTTGGCATGACTGGGGCTAGCACTAGGTCATCCATTCGGAACATTTTTGAATTCTGAAGGCTTTTGAAGCTAAATGGAATGGGATATGTAAAAATAAGCTGTCCATTAATACACAAAAGCACACTGATGCTATTTGCCACCTCTAGAAAACTAAGTAACATCCATAACTTCGTCATTACAAACAGACCCCTCATACTATCATTATCTACCAGAAGCATCATTCCACCAACACACGAAACTGAGGTCAAAGAGTATTAGCTGAGCTTAAATTCTCATACAGGCTTGGCAAGCCATTGACAAATATATACTCTTCACAAGAATGGAATACTGTCTCTCTATAACTGCAGTTATCTCTGCAAATGTTTCTGTACTCATTTAATCAGCTGAGAATAAAATACTTATAATCATACCTCTAGCTAACAAGTGCAAGCATAGCTGTGCTACTCTGAGCTCAAATAATTGGCTACCTGTTACAACTAAAGCTGATATATTGCTGAAAATACTCTCCTACAAGTATTAAATGATGGCTACTTTATAACCTTCCTCAAGGCTGCAGTACAGAAATCAATTATATGCTTTTAGTAACAATGATAGTACTCAGTTGCACAGACCCCTCCCCCCCCCGGAAAAAATCATTTGGTATGTGTGAAAAAGCTTCTTCTAAAATAGTTCCATCTGTCTGGGACAATGTTCCAGAAAATATTAAAAATATAGACCAACTAACAAATTTCAATGAAACACTGAGATCATCTATTCAAAGAAAGTAAATGCAAGTGATACAGAGACATGGGCTAACTTAATAGTACACTATTGCTTAGGTTCCACTGTACTGCTGTTTCCATTTCAATATGTACAAGTTTAGTCTGTTTGGCACTACCTTAGGACAACAAGAGTGATGAAAATATAATTTTCCTCATCTTGTTTTTTAAGTGACATATAATATTTCATACTATGAATTAACAGAGGTTGAATGCAAATTCATCACTTCAACATGTAGAAACTTGATGAAAGAATCACTGAACTGAGAATGTTTCCTACGTCTTTGCATCTAAAACTTTTATTTTCAAACACAAATAATGAATTTAGCAGCAATCTTAGAAACCAAGTATCTTTACACCCATGGGCTATTCAGTTATACAAGCATTTAAGAAAGCATGTGAACATGACATCTACATTTTGTATGAATCTGATGTAGTTTGCAAAAATAGTCATTTAAATCAGTGTGAACAAAGTACTTTAGTAGTTTTAAAGGTTAATGAAAGAATATCTATCAAAAATGCCAATAAGGGAGGTATCATTGGAATCATGAATAAAATATAGTCTATAGTTATCAATGAATTCAATTGAATAGTAAGTTTTATAAGAGAATCAATGAAAAAGATGTTACTAAATTATTATGACTGTAAAATATGGTATTTTCATTTTGCATATAAAAAGTTACATTACAAGTGAACTACCAATATTTTTTTTAATGTTGAGGATCCTATGGTACCCATCAGTTATGGCTTGCCAAAAACTCAAAAGGATGCTAAGAAACTTCTCATGAGACTGATTGCTTTATTAAGAGGGTAGATCATGCAACCAATATCTATTCATTTGAAAAATACTTAGTTCATTTCACCAGCTATATGATGCACAGTGATAACTTTTTAATTCAGTTATATAAATGGAAGGTTGGTAATGTTTTTTAAAGCCTCTTTTTATTCTGCTAGGTATTGAATTTTTATTTACTATTTTATTACTTTGTTTACTATCTTTATTTAATATAATACTGCAAGATTTTAGGGATTTAATCCATCAGATATCATTATACTGTGGTGGTGGTGCTGCAGTAGCGTTGTCGCCTCACAGTTAGACGTTGCCCGTTCGATTCTCAGATAGAGTGTCTTCTGTGTAGCAACATGTGTGAATGGGCGTTCCTTCGTTGAAGGTTGTGGGTTAGGCCCGGTAAGCCAGTACGAAAAATCTTCTGCCAATCATTAGCGGACCGGAGTTCCGCTGTGGCGACCCCTAACCGGGAAAAGCCGAAAGATACAAACAATCCATTAGATATCATTGAAGTTAGTTCAGTACCAGTAAGACATATGGTTATTAATATTTTATATACGTTGATATATGTTGTTTTACAGAACAACATATTTGCATTCCAGGATGAGTTGTTTCTTCAAATATTAGGAGTTGCCATGGGGATATTTCTAAACATTTTTGTCAATAAGTTTTTCCTATGGAATGATAGAAAACATGTATTACAATCTTTTTATAATTACATGAATACATAACAGATTTTTTTAATTTAAAATATCATCCTATGAAAATAAAGATTTTCATGACATTCATCTGTATTATTTAGATTATAAGACTAAAACATCTACCTTCAAGAAGAATTTAAGAAAACTAAAATGTTCCATGAAAAAAAACAAATCCAAAGCACATTTTTAGGAATATAGTTTATGATCAACAATTATGTTATGAACAGTTTATTTGTAGGGGTTAAAATGATGAACTTCTTGATACTGCAAAGGAATGTGTGCTTGTTGAAAGGTACTCTAGGGTAAAACATCCTTTTTGGGAGCATGGAGAGACTATAAGTTGAAATTTTGAGTGGTCTAATAATATTGCAAGTATGTCACTGTCTATCATACATTATCAAAATATTAAGTCTTCATTTAATATTTATAATAAAACACTGAATAACACTATAGTTATTTGATAGTTTTAAACAACATATATTAAATGGACCTAGATACGTATACAATAACTCTATGAATATAAAACAATCTTATATTATAAAGAACAAAATGTAGTAAAAATGGTAGAAAAGGCACAATACTATATTTTAATTTCCTACTCTGTTAATATATTGCTGAAAGCTGTATTTTTACACATCCTTTAATGAAAAAAACATAATATGAATATATGTGAAACATTCAGTAAATTAGGAAGATATTCATCTTTTAATTTGGGGAAGAACAATAAAATGTTAAAAGACAATTTGTGAGAATTATTCTGATACACATGCAGGTGGAATCTAATGCTTTAAATAAACACAGACAGAAGGGGGAATACTTGTTTAAATTATACTAGGCAGTGCAGAACTACAGTGGTTAGCATTATCGTCTCACATCAAGAAGCTCTCCAGTATGATTCTTGTCTGGGAGCCTTCTGTGTGGAGTCTGCATGTCCTCCCGGTGTTCACGTGGGTTTTCTGTGGGTGACTCACACATTCCAAAGACATGCATCTGGAGCCTTTCACCCCAGGCCTCTGCTGAAAATGGGCTTTGTCCTTGTCAGACTTTCCTGGGAAAAAAATGCCAAATAAAAATATAATGTTTTAGCAGTAATAAGAATAGGGATTAGAGGAAAGGTGAAATAGTATTTACAGAAAGATGTGAATGTAACATGATATTTGACATTGCATACTTATCATCCATCTGTTTTAAATGGTGTATGTAATTGAAATCTTATTCTTAAATCAATAATGTTGAGGAATAAGTCTGCCCAGGGTTTCAGTAAACTCCGTGTAGAGTTAGCTCAAAGCCTTCATGGAGTTTATGCATTAGCGAGATAAGCAGCAGTGCTAATTGCATATGCATGCTACTTATCATGCTTACAGGGATACAAGTGCAGTTTCATGGCTAACAAAAGTGCTGCCAGCCAGGCAAAGTTGTGGAGCAGTATGAACACCTTTAGACATGCAGACATGTTTTCCTATGGGCAAACTAGGTCTGCATGATTGCACAGACAGCCACAATAACTACTACGGTTTAATTTTAGGCAATGAATACAATTCTAACATATTACAGGAAAGTGTAGCCATTGTAGAGTACAGTGAAAACATGCTTTATGCATACTGAAATAAAGGTTTGGTGATGGTTATCCAAGGGTACATAGACTGCATTATAAATACCCTATTCTAGAGAAGTGTTTGTATTGAAAAGGGTCATGCACATGAATGGTAGGAATGAAGAAAGTGGGTGAAGACAAGTGAAGCATGATAATGTACACCAGATAAAGGCATGTCAATGTACATACACCACAAAGAAAAGACAACTGTAGCCTGAACATTAATCAGACATGCATAATATAGTATGTACTGCTGTTTACACCTCCTATGTGGGTATAGTCATATCATCACACAGTTATTGCATATTATGTGACTGTCACACAAGGTCACATGTAACTGGAGATGATTGCTTGTGATATAAGCACCCTGACATGATCATTGAAGAGGACATTTATCAAGGATGGTATATACAATAGGGGTATGTGCATATTGTGAAGATGTGCAAAATGAGTTGCTTGAATATGACTGGAATGTCAGCATAGGTCTCAAACAATCAAGAAAGATAGTAACAGGCCCATGGACAACAGTAGGCAGAAGCAGGCACAATCATAGACAGTCTCATAATAATATCATCATTGAGCTGTGTCACTAACATAAAACATGCGATTGTGACTTATTATACATGTTCTGCATGAACACATGTACAACTGTAATGATTATTCAGTAATCTACCAGGGTAATCAAGCACACCTTACTCAAGAATGCCCACTTTTTGTAGGTATTAAGAGAACAGTGTTATACCTGTAGTTTAAATTACAAGCAATCCTGGCTATATGAGAGGTTTGCATGACAGATATATGCCACAATCCACACTTGCAAGAATGTAACCCATGTTGTCTATGTTGCCTATGAGCTATGTATTTATTGGGTGCATCACTGGAATATGCATCACGCATGCATCTTGTAGAACACCTTGAAGGGAGTCCTGCACTGTCAACTCCTAACAGCAATACATCATAAAGAATATTTATGTATGAACAAAAATATATATGGAAGCTCACTGTGGCAAATGTGATACACTTTGTAAATCATCCCTCGAAGATGTGTGGTAAGGTACATGCAAAAGTGTACATTGTACTCAATTATTGGTGTGATGATGGCTGAGAACAATGGGATCTTAATGTCTTTTAATATGGATGGTTTGCCCATACTCAGGAGTGGTTCTACATACAAGGGGTTTGTCAACACTGTGGGCACATGCTGGTATAAATTCCTGTTGCTATCTACCTGAGTACCTAAGTATCACTTGGTCTGCTCATAGGGGTGTGCTGTCTATGTTATAATTAGCTTGTATATTTGCTTTCATAATGGAACTAATCATGACGTTTGTTCATCTACTGTGTCTCCATAGTTCTGGCAAAAATCTTTTGTGTGTGTTAATATTTTCTGCATTATCCCAGTACCATTCTAGGATTTAATGATTGTCCACAATTTGCAGTTGTCCACAAAGCTTGTTATTTGAAGTATGTATACATTTGTCTTGATATCTGAGACTTAAATGCTGAACAGGAAGGGGCCTAGTACAGAATCCTGAGGCACGGACCTGGACAATGGACTCTAGCTAGAGGGGACTTCACACACTTCTACATTATGTGTCCTGTGTGTGATCCATTTGTCTACCCACTTGGTAATAATGTTGTTTATGCTGACTTGAGACAGTTTATCTGTAATACCAGAGTGTGGATTTGTGGCAAAGGCCTTGGCCAGGTCAGGTTACATAGGATGATAGTCTTTTCCTCATGCGTGCCCTTGGTGACCTTCTTGAAGATGTTAAACAGATTTAGCAGACATGATGTAGCCTTAACAAATCAAACATGGGTTTGGTATGCAGTCAGAATATTACCTGTGTCCTTTTTAAAAAGGTCCATGATGACTCTCTGTTCTGCCTCACAAATGAGGAGAGTCAGGAGTATGGGTCTATAACTCCATGCATCAGGTGATGGTCCCCCCTTGCTGGGCCAGATGACTGTTGCTGTACACCCTTCTGCAAGAACATAGGCTGTCTGGAGGCTGTGTTTAAGTAGGGATCAAACTGTGTCTGCTAGGTCAGATTTTAAGTCATGTTATGGGCAACCTGGAATGTTGCCAGGGCACATTAATTATGTGTTTTTAGCCTTAGACAGTGCACAGATGAGCTGCTCTCCTGAGAAGAAAACCCGAGTAATTTTTGCATGCATACTTTGGCTGATGGTCAGTGGCGACAGGGGGTGAAGTGTGAGACAAACCATCAGCTAGAAGATTGTCTATTTTCCCCAGTTGAATATGGCTGGTGGCATCCACAAACAGCTCTGCACTTAGCTGAGTCTTCCCCTTAACATTTCACAAGTATTTAAATAAATGATTGGTGACAACACCTCCAAATACAACCTTGGCTATGGCTATGCATCACATGCCATACAGTGGTACTGCTCATACAGTCAAACGACTGTACCAGTGCCACATGCACGACATAAGCCTATATGTTTTTCATAGGTAAGCTGTATTTGAGTGGCCCGATGCCATATAAGGACAACTTGCAAATGAGTTGGTTTTAGCTCATGCAGAACCTGAATGCTGATAGTCACAATAGTGTTGCTAACCACCTCAATAATCCTTGGGAATAGTAACACAGTTGTGCATACAATGAATTCTACAAGTTTGCAGTTGAATCAAAACATGTGAAATTTTTGTGTATATCACAGCATTATAACATATGGATGAAACAAGTCTTATGTGCCCATGTAATCAGTATGATGTTATATTGATCTATGTCACAGAGCATTTAATGATGGTATGTATACACATGCAATACTGTAAGTGTACATGGGATGGCTGAATGAGAACTGTGTAGAATGTTGATCTGCTCCACTACAAAAATGCATGCCTTAATAAGCTTGCAATATACATGGTATCATCCCATGTCAACAGTTCTCAGGAGGTATATTACTACAGCTGCTGTAGAAGAAACATGTAATGTAATGGCAGCAGTGGTCATAAGTACATTACCTCGCATCACAGACTGTAATGCACTCTTGTAAGCCTACCGTACATACAAACCTCAACATGGCACATGTTGATGACAGCAAGATTGACAAGTGAAATGTTCATAGGGTCATAGGGCATTACTATGCTAATGGCCAACATCACATAAAATCCTAGACATTATTATTACATTTAAAGCAAGGTCACTATATGTATATGATTAAAGATAGTATGGTTATGTGTGTATGTATTTCTTTTATTGCCTCTCTCCATATGTGACATGCACCATCTTAAGACAGAATTAGCAATCACAGATCCAGTGGTCTGAATATGGCTTGCAGAGGCTCATGGAAGGACACTGCTTCATGATGTGTGTATGCATCTTTGACATGAGGACATCATCCACTCCTCTGCAGGAAGGATGTCATATGGCCAGAGGGAAAAAGGGGATGTTGGATGCATGGGGCTATGTTAAAGGGGCTATGTTAAAGGATCTCCTGAGCAGTACTGAAATGAAAAGCAATTCAAAAGATATTACAATGATTGTAATGTACCACCAACCACACACACAGCAGTAGACTGGGTCTAATTTGAAAATTACACCAGTGTAGGTCTAGAAGCTGAATTTGATAACAGTAACACCTCCACCTACATCTGACTTTAATACTGTCACATTGCAATTTATGGAGTATGATACCATGTTGGGACAAGTGTCTCACACGATTGTGGAGTCACAACTTGTAAAATTGTCTCAGAAATTATTTGAAGAAATACACACTCAAGTTGCCTGCTATCAGATTAGAACCCCTAATTATCTAGTTACAGAAGCTGGAGAACACAGTACTTAACATCATTGCCACAGAACAAGTTTGATTTGAATAATGTCAGAATGCACTTTATACAGGATGACATCATCAGAGGACTGACTCATATGCCATTCTAAAATTGACACCATACACATTTTTGAATGAATACATACACACCAGTTGACTGTAGTGAGAATATAACCACTACTTAACTATCTACAGAAAACAGTACTTAACGCAAATTCCGCAGCACAAGTCTGGCTTTTAAAGTGTCAGACAACACTTTATAGCTGATGACATCAGTGCATGTTTGTGAGAAGAAGATGGTAGTAGGAGTGTCTCACATGCTGTTATAAAATTTTCTCTTGAATGTGAATTAACTGAACACAAGCACATACACACACACACACACACACACACACACACACACACACACACACACACACACACACACACACACGTTGAAGCAGTGCGACTATAACCCCTACCTAATTATTTACAGAACACAGTACTGTTTGTGTAGTAGAAGGCCACATATATTACAATGTATCCTTTTTGAAATTAACTATGTCTATTTGTTGTCTGCAGGTGTTCTGGACTTAAAGGTGCTGTAGAACCTTGCTGACTGCTGTTCAACTGCACTTAGAGTGTTTGTGCAATGGCAGCAAAAGATGCAACAATGTATCTTTTTGAAATTGGCAATCTCTGCCTAGTTTTTGCAGGTGTTCTGGACCTGCAGGTGTTGTGGAAGCTGGCTGACTGACATGTAATGCTGCTTAGCGTGTTTGCTTTATGAAAGGCAAAAGATATAACAAGGTATATTTCATAACATTGACAATGTCTGCTTGTTGTCTGGGCCAGTATACCATGTTTGACCATAGGTGAGCAACATGCAAATGAGATTAGAAAAGCTCATCATGTATTATTATTATTGTAAAAAAGTGTTTATTAGTTTTCTTCACTAAAAGATAAATGTGGGACTGGAACCTTGATTGATATAGGCTATGTGCTCCATCTTGAACTTCCTCTCATAACAATCTGCTGCTTTGCTTTCCTACCTCATTATGGAGCTGTGAAGACGTTTTAGAACCCTTTAAGTAGCATCAGGCTACTTAATTAGAACGCCGCTCTACCGAAACCAGCTGTAAGCTTCCCTGCACCACTATTCATCCTTTGTCAAGCCTGTAATTAGCTCTCAAACTTGACAATGCCCCATTACTTTTAATCAGAAGAATAGCCCTATTATTCTATCTACAGTTACGTTTCTGGCGTTCAAGCCAAGAAGTGGCCCTGTAACTACGGCTCTCTCATAGTGATCACCATAAGTAGCCCTTCTGACACCCGTATTGAGCATAGTACATGACGCTTAATTGCTAAAAATGAACGCAGAGTAAATGTAACTGCATTGATACTAACCATATATAGTCTTTGTCTATATTTTATTTTATTTATTTATTTTATTTTACATTTGTTAACCGGGCTGGTCTAGCTGGATACATATCCGTTTTCAGTAGAGGCAATACACAATAGAAGTACATAATTAAATTGCAAGATTCAAAGTATTGTTACAACAAGAGAATATAGCTTACATATGCAGGAATGAAAATTTACATAGATGTTATATAAGACAAAAGGACAGACAGGAAATTATACACAAAACATTGATTTCGTTACAGATACTGGAAAATAGACTGAAATCAGAGATTTTCCTTATTACTAAAAAAGAGAAATTTTAGAGATCTGCAATTGATATGTAGTTAGTCAGGTTCACAACATGGGCATGTCCATTGTGTGGAGAGATATTCTTTAAGGTTAGCTTTGAAATGATTCTTTAATGGTTAGGATCTGGATGCTGTTTGATGATCGGAGACTGTTGAGGTTAGTATATGGAGATTTGGCAGTTCCACCCCCCAGTCTCTGCAGATTAAGGCAATGATGGGTTTGATAAGGGGAACCTGTAATAAATCTGGCAATGTGGTTATAGGCAAGAAATTCTGTACATAGATCCTAGTTTTTGTTAACAGACTTAACTGTTTGGGTAATGTGTATGTCAAATTTGAGCTTATGATCAATAGTGACACCTAGCAGTTTGGTACTGGTGACAGGGGTCCCATTATTGGATTTAATATGAAAGGTTATGTTGTTAGTGTTTGGGAGTTCTTTACCTAGAGGTATGACTGATTGAAGGTCATTTATGAAGATGGAAAACAGAAGTGGGCAGTCCTGATATTCTGTTTTGCCATAGGACAGCTTGTTGCCTACCAGTGAGGTAGGCCTTGAACCAGTTTAGTGCTGGAGTGTCGGATGTTGAGAAGGAATTGATGATTGACCATATGATAGGTCCAGAAAGAGGGCAGATGATATGAGTTTGCTATATTGTTGTTGATTGAGTCAATAAAGGAAAGGAGGGCAGTAGTTGTACTATGGTGCAGGCGAAAACCATGCTGGGCATTGGACAAGAGATTATTAGAGGTCAGATAGTGAAGAAGTTGTTTGTGGATGCATCTTTCCATGATTTTCCTATCGGGGACAGAATGGCTATTGGTCTATAATTTGACATTTCCAGGAGGTACCTCCTTTGTGAAGTGGAATGATATAGGAAGTCTTCCAAATGGAGGGAATGTTCATCTCAGTTATAGTTCTATTTATTAGGATTGTTATGGGGTAGGCTATTTCATCAGATGCAATTTGTAAGAATTCAAGAGGAAGGTGGTCAGTCAGCTAGGGTAGTTGGTTTGAGTTTTTCTGGCTTTAAATTAAAGGGGTAGGGTTGTCACATTGCAGGTTAGCAGGAGGTGGGCAAGTGGAGGTAAGGTGACTGGCTAGGGTTTGGATAGTCTCAGTGAAGAGGGAGTTAAAGGTGTTGGTTACTTCTTCTTGGCCTTTCTCTAAGAGTTTCTCAGGGGTTGGGGTGGAAGTTTTGCCTGGGTGCAGAAGGTTGTTAAAGCCTGCCCAGAATTTCTTTGGGTTGTTCTGGTGTTTTTGCTGGAGGCTGCAGAAATATTGTTTTTCTTGTTTTGGTTATGTTTTTTTTGGCATTTCTTAGTTGTTGAAATTTACAACGGTCTTGAGGGTTTTGTGGCTCTCCATTTGTCCCAGGAGTTTGATTTTGGATTTAGTATCAGTAGTGAGCCAAGGTGCGTTTTGGTTCTAATTTGTCTATGTGGAGCATGTGAGTCAAGTATTTTAAGGAACGTGTCATTGAAGTGGGACACACTCTCTTCTAGTGGAAGAGTCTTTAATATGGTCCAGTTGCAGGATTTCAGGTCAGCAAGAAATAATTGCGGGATAAATTTTTTTGTTTCTGATTAATCTATATAGGGGTGTTAGAAGTTGGGCATTTATGTTTAATGATATAAGTTATTAGGTGATGTGAGGTCACAGGGAAGGGTACCAGTGGTGTAGTTATTAGAGTCTCTATTAGTAAGGATCCAGTCAATTATACTTTCTTTTTGAAGTGAGTTGCCTATTCTGGTTGGGGATAGGATATTTTGGGAAAAACCATGTAGGTTAATAGGTTGTGGAGTTGTATGGGTAGAAAAGAGAGACCAGTCAAAGAACTATGGTTTCTTGTGGGTAGTTGATGGCTAGCCAGCTCAGGGATTGCTCCAGATTTTCTGTGTTCTTCCCTGGTGGGATATAGGTTACAATAAGGTTGATTTTTGAGTGTTTAGGCAGATCTGTAGGGCTATAATTTCTAGGTTTGAGATCATGGGAGGTTGTACTTGGTTCTTAAGGATGTTTAGTTTATTTTTAAACATAATAGCTATTCCTCCACCTTTTAGGATCTCTTCATTCTTAGTAGTGGGTTTTTAGACACATGATGTCAGAATGACTAGCTATGATGGCATGAAGGTTGTGAATTTTGTTGTTAATGCTTCTTAGGTTCAGGTGTAGTATTAGAAGGGAGTCAGTAGATTTTTGGGTTAAATTATGGGGATTAGAGATTGGCATAGTGGTGGGACCTGGGTTTGGGTGAATATCTCCATCGATGTTAATACAATTTTTCAAGTAAACTAAAAATCTTTATTTATCTATATCATGTGTAATTTGTATCCACACTAACCTAAACCTGTGCTAACTTTGATTTTTCTCTCCCACCTTGTCTCCTTTTCTATTTAAGCTTTCCCTGCTCTTCCTGTGCCTCCAACACTAGACTACAGGAACCAAAGGACCCTCTCCAAACTACAGAGGAGTTTACCTTCAGCATTAGACTCCCAGCATCCCCATTCAAGGAAACTAGAAAAGTATGTTTGCTGTCTAACTACTGCCAGATAGCTTCTCCTCCGCTGTACCATTACTACAGGGCCTAAGCACGTTCAGAGTCTGGTCAGCCAGCAGCCTCTACCCCCCCTCCCTCTGTAATTTTCTAACACCCCATTCTTTCTCTAGTGAATTCACGCAATGTCCACCCCAGCTTTCACCCCTCTTCTAGCTTCACACAGCTGCCTCCCTCATAGAGCCACCTGTAATTATAGACCTGTCCACTAGGGGGCTCCCTTCTTCCCAGTCCTATCTGTACTCTTTAGCCTCCTGAGTCTTTTTTACTTACTTTATCTTTTATGTTACCCCAGACCTATTTTTCTCTAGCTCCTCCAACTATACCCTGTACTCTTCTTTCTTTTTCTACCATCTCTAGGCTCTTTCTTCACTGTTCTTATCTACTTAAGATTTAGAAAACTTACCTTCTGAAGCCTGCACTGCTGATTGTTTTTTCTCCCACAGCTGCTTCTTACCTGTTTCTACCCGCTCCGTTCACCCTGCGGGCTCACTTCTCTCCCCTACCCCGCCCCCAATTTCCACCCACCCCCAGTGATCCTACCTTTATAGTACTATTGACCACACCCCCTGTCTTACCTACCCAATCAGATAAGTACCTATCTTACACTCACTCCACCCCTTCTACTGTACATCATACTCACTAATTAACTAACCAACTCCTACCCTATTTACCTAAGCTCAAACTACTTCTCAATTTCTAGAACTACAACCTTCCTTTCACTTCCTTGTTCATCTCCCTAACTTTTAAAATGCACAGAACATCAATCCCTCCTCAACTAAAACTTCTTATCTGTTTATCACTTCTTTCCTGTCTTGTTACTTCTTACCTCTTAACCTCTTATGAATACCCACTTCACTCTACCATTCCTTTTTCATCCAAACATACCTCTAACACCTATATGTACTTTCTCTCCTACCTTCTCAAATGTCACTACTCAACCCAATTACCTACTAGGCAATTTCCACAGACTTGCATATTTTAAGTTAAACAAACCAAAATCAAAGAAACTAACAGATAACTTTCACAAACCACTCCTGCCAAGAGACTTCATATTCCTCCACTTACTGTTGGATGGAGATATTAATCCCAACCCTGGCCCACATCATACCAATTCCAACAACCACAAAAAAACATGGCAAACCTAGTTCTTTATCATCCACCAAACCTACCAACTCTCTATAGCCCATCTAAATATACAAAGTATTTGTAACAAAACTACTCAGGTTCATGCCCTTCTAGAAACATATCAATTTGATATTTTATGCTTAACTGAAACATGGCTAAAGCCCTCCATTAAAGACAACAAAATTACCCCACCTGGATATAACATCATTAGACTTGATCGCACTACAAAAAAGGGTGGAGGGGTTGCAATTCTCTATAAAGCACAAATCCAAATTAGTATTATAGATCAGACTCTTTGCCTTGATAATCATGCAGAAATACTCAGCTCTAAACTTCAAATCAACTCTACTAAGGCCATAAATATCATATGTGTTTACCTTCCCCCCAGGAAATAACATTAACACACTCGAATGCATTCTAAGTTCGCTCTACAACTACTTCCCTCAAGAAACACTACTCCTACGTGATTTCAACATCGATTGATATTCCTGTAATAGTAATAATCCTACCTCCCATATAAACCTCCATGGCTTTACCCAACTCATAAACAGTCCTACTAGAATAAATAAAACCAACAAAAATGATACCATCTTAGACTGTATTCTTATTAATACTCCTCAGCAACCCTACCAATCAGGTACTCTCCCAGATAATCTAAGTGACCACTCACCTACTTATGTCATTAAGCATAAAACCAACCTAATTTTACCTACCATATACAGAACACTACATTCAAAAGAGCATTTTAACTCTGAAGATTTTCTAGCTGAATTATTACAATGTAATTGGTCCCCACTAAAATATCTCCCTCTTAATGAAGCGGTAGAATACTTTAATTCAACATTCTTATCTATCCTTGACCATTATGCTCCTAATCACACTATTAGAACCAAAGCTAAAGCAGCACCCTGGCTGACCAACAATACTAGGTAAAAAATCATCCTCAGAAACAAATCTTGGACCAAATGGCGTACCACGAAGAATCCAACTGACCACCAAAACTTCAGAGAACTTAGAAATAGTACAAAAAAGCCATCCTAATAGACAAAAAGAATTATTACCTTCAATTACAACAAACCTCCAAAAAGGAACCAAAAACATTTTGGTCCAGTATTAATTATCTTTTATCCCCAGGCCAATCCATAACACCTAACCCTCATGACTGTAACCCAGAGAACCCCATACAAACAGCCAATGACTTTAATTCCTTCTTCACTAATACTATTCAAACTCTTGCTAGTCACCTAACACCTGACACCTCCAAGCTACTCTCTCCTACTTTAAATCTACCTCCTTTGTTTCACTTACAACCTGTATCTACCTCCTTTATCTTATCACTGCTCCAAAAACTAAAACCTACCACTCCTTCTGCAGATAAACTTCCTGCAGAGTTCTTGCAAATAGGAGCCAAAGCCATTGCCTATCCCATCTCTATTCTGATAAATAGATCCATAAAGGAAGGACTTTTTCCCTCTATCTGGAAGATATCACACATCATCCCTCTACACAAAGGAGGTAAGTCAAATGACTTCTCTAACTTTCTTCCCATAGCACTCCTATCACCTATAGCTAAAATCATGGAAAAATGTATCCATAAGCAACTTCTTAATCACCTTCTGCACAACGACCTACTTGCTAACTGTCAGCATGGATTCAGACCTTCCCACAGTACTACCACAGCTCTACTCTCCTTTACCAACTCAATCAACTATAACCGTAATAATAATAATCTATCATCATCAGTCTTCATTGACTTATCTAAAGCTTTCAACATGGTTAACCATAAACTGCTTCTGCACATACTAAAATCTCTCTCACTTGACCTTCCTTCCTTAACTTGGTTCATGTCTTACCTAGAAAACTGGCAACAGGCAGTTCTCTGGAAAAATGCACTATCTAATCTCCTCCCCATCTCTTTAGGTGTACCACAAGGCTCTATCTTAGGCCCCCTTTTTTTCCATCTTTATTAATGACCTCCAATCAGCTATACCATATACCACCTGTATACAATATGCAGACGATTCTACTATTATCTGCACTGCTAAGTCTCAAACTGAACTACAGTTAATAACCCAAAAAGCTTTTACCACTGTTGAACAATGGTTCTCCGATCGTTGCCTACTACTCAACCCCAAGAAAACAAAACTGCTATTATTTTTACCATCCCGTAGATCTACCCCACTAAACCTCACTCTTACTTCCACTGATAGTACTCTCATCTCACCAGTTTCAACTACTAAACTTTTAGGTATAACTATTGACAATAATCTCAACTTTGAGACTCACATCAACAACACAATAAAAATAGTTAATAAAAAAATTGGATCCCTTTACAGAATTAAACCCTTCCTCACACCCGAAGCAAGGACAACCTTAGCCAGATCTCACCTTATCTGTACTCTTCTATATGCTTCCCCCATATACACTAATCTCTCCAAAAACAACCTCAAGAAACTAACAATATCTTACCATAACATTGCTTGATTTGCAGCAGGATCCCCATTTAGAACTCACCACTGCCTCAACCTAAGAAAACTAGGTTGGCTTGAACTTCAGAACCAGCTCATAGTTCAACAGCTCTTAATAGCTCACAAGATACTATACCAACCAACTAAAACACCTATACTCTCTAACCTCATTTCACCATACAATAATCTGAAACATCTACGCTCTTCCAATAAACTACTGATTAATTCAACCAAACCCAATAACTCTGCAGGTGACTGTCTCTTTTCCAATTCTGTTGGAAAAATGTGGAACAAATTACCCTCTGATATCTTAACTTTGTCTTCTCTCCCATGTTTTAAAAAACAGCTGAAAATTCATCTTAATAAACACTGGCTGTGCTCCTGCACCTACCCAGCTTAACTTTATTTCTACCTCTTTAACCTTTCTTTCCCTATAATTCCTGCATTTACCTTTGTCTATATCCTCGTAGCTCCCCCTTTATAAAATATCGTACACAGTCATATGTTTATTCTCTTTTGATAAAAAAAAATAATAATAATAAATAAACTTTTAAAATCATTTGTTTATTATACTTATGTTTTTGCTCTGATTATGTTTATGTAATATGTGTATTAACTAATCCTGATGTAAAATCCTTGTATTTGTATTGTCAATCTCTGTTTTTAGTATTTTATAACTCTTGGAGCTTTTCTCCCCAGGCCTCTACTAAAAATGGACCCATATCCAGCTAGACTAGCCCGGTCAACAAATGTAAAATAAAATAAATAAATAAATAAATGTTTACCAGATGTGCTATAGACACACTTGATTCACAGTTGTAATTTATGCATCTTTATCATAGAAGTAACTTCCATTAATTATAATTTATTTTTCCATTTCACTGTATTTGTGCTAAGTCACATGTCACACAAATATCAATATTAAAAAAAGGAAACATAAACAACATTACAAATACAAAATATTTTTTACACATCTTACAGATTTTTACACAAATCTGCATTTGAACTGTCAGGTGAATAAAACTAGAAAACATACTAGGGGTATATCATTTCTCTTTACCACAGAAAGAATTTTGCAGCAGTAATGCAAACCATTGTGCATACAAGTAATTCCCATTTCCTCCACAGTATTAACAAGACATATACACTTCTACACTCTCAAGTTTTTTGCACATGTGTAGCTTACATATTTAGTGCAATGTCTGATCACACAAACATTTATGAATTTTGTTTGCAACAATACAGTTGCGATAGCCACATGTAAAGGTTTGCCTCTTTGTATTGTGTTCATTCTTTGCTTATCTGTGCTGCACTCTAAGACATACAGTCCACAGTACATTTATATCATTGTCTTTAAAATCTATGATAAAATTACTTGACAGTAAACTACAGTTTTCAGCAAAGGGAATAGAGTTTGGCTATTAGTGATCTAAAATGAGAACTGCATGCTGTTCGCTTCAGTTTAAAAGCTTGATACAGTTACTTTTATACTTTGTAAGTGTATTCTGGGTGACACGCCCACTGCAGGTAATGTAGTCTGAATTGCCGTTGTGTCTTCCTGCTCCCTCACACTAATCATTCACAGTTGCAGTCCATTAGCAACTAACACTGAGGTAATACCTACACTATGTTTATACATGCTACACAAAGTCAGACATTTGGGATTCAGCAGTTTTAATGAGTTCATACCTCATTGCATCTTCACTGTGCTCAGAAGCCTGAATTTACACAATAAAAAGATAACCACATTGCTAGGGAACTTGAAGTTGAGAAGAGTTGTGTATGCAGAAAACACAAAATATTGCTATTCATTTTGATTTATCTGCACAGAAGGGTCCTGGTCTTGCTAAGATATGATTGTATTTGTCAAGTACATGCTAGATATGTTAACATGTTATAAAGAGAGGGGGGATATATATATAGATACACACACACACACACACACACACACACACACACACACACACACACACACACACACACACACACGCACACACACACGCATTACAAAACTGAACTTTATCTGTATACAGTTCTTATAGTTCTCTGTTGGTGTAGGCATTTTTGGCAGGCATTTTACTTTCTGAGATAGATAACCCTTATTAACTTTCATCACAAGTGTTATTGTTACAACTGGTTATCTTAAACTTCTCTTATGATATTTCAGGGAAATGTAGTGTACTATTTTGTCAATGACACAGGCATGTTAGGCTTCTAAGGTGGCCCATAGATTCTGCCAGGGAATTGTTAGGCAAAGTGTTAGGTGACCGGAATTGCATAAAACTGACTTTTATGTTGTAAAAGTGTAGACATATATTTTGTGAAAATTGAGTTGAAAGCATTTATACCAATTTACTTATGTGATTTTTCCTTGGTTTGTACAAACTATCATTTGCCTGTTGTTTTGTGGGTGGGGCAGCCAAATACCATTTATATGTTGCCACAACAAAGGCTTTGTTTCAAGAGCTTTGCTCTTGAAATTGTGTAGTCATCCTGTTCTTTCCATAGTAAACAATACATTACTCCATTGGTATCCCTTGCTTTAGAGTAAACATTGGTTTGTTTGTGAGTGTGATATGGTACAATCATACAATCTTAAGTTGTAATAATTGAACTGTGTGTCTACAGTAGTTAATGTTGAAAATATAATTTGTTTGTGTATAAGCAGGAATTCCGTTATGTGATATTTTATGTTTTGTATCCTTCTCTGTTTTAAATGACATAGGATTATGGCACCCAAGTATACAGATTCAGATAAACCCTCTTTCAGTGACTCAAAAAATGATGTCATAGTGCAGGCATGCAACCCTCTTTCTGCTTGAGAGAGGACAATGGGATATGGCTGACAGAATGAATATTTAGAACCAGATAGTCAGTGACATAAAAGCCATGGGTGGTGCACTAGGACTTATGATCTTGTGCATCATAAGGCCACTGATATGATTTCATTAGCCTGGAGAGGAGCAGCAGCAGTTGTTGCAGATGAACAGCTGGCACGAGGGGGGGGGGGGTTGGAGCTGCTATAGAGCAAACACTGACACCAAATGCCCACTTTCAGAGATCCAAAGAGCACAGTAGAAACTGCATAACAACATTTGACTGACGGTGCTGATGTTTGTGGGAGGACAAATATGTCCAAGGAGGAGTCTCCAGGTAAACTTACATATGCCAATTTGTATGATTTGCTTGTATAGTAAAATATTGTAAGTAATAGTTCATGTGTTTACTTTTTTTTTTGGTTGAACGTATTGATAAATTGATAGAGTTAATGACACATTTTTGTTCATTACCCAATGGCTTTGGGTGGAAGTGTCAGACAAGTTTCAGTTAAAAGTATTGTTAATAGACATATTGGCAAACATTGTATAGTCACTGTCCCCCTATGTTATTGCAATTGTGATGACTGTGTCCTTACCTTGCTTTCATTCTTCCAGGACCATCCTTCCTAGCAATTGTGGATTCATCTGCACATGGTAAGGCAAACACTTTTATTTGTTTATTGGTTATCATGTCAGAAATCTGCACTTATCCATATGTGTGAGGTGTGTTTCATGAGCGTGTGTATTGTTGTACCATCTGTGATAGTCGCACCAATATTAGTTTATTATCATGTATTAAATGTTAGTGTAGGCATTAATTTCATTCCTGTGTTTGTTGCTTATTATCACAGGTGATCCTGACAGTGAAAGTGTAGGTCTCTTACCACCTGATGCCAGAGTATTGGCAGACTTTGATGATGATGGCTGCCAAACAAAGGCACAGTCATAGGTTCATAGATAGGTACTAGGCTATCTGCCCAAAGGCATTTATAAGACTAGCCAGAATGTGCTGGCTTTCGCTGCCCCCTTTGATTAGTTCCCTGTGCCTCTGTCCAGCAGAGACACTGAAGTGATCCCCGGGGTAAACATTCTGTTTCCCATCCACTCGTCAAGGTTTCTTTTGAAGAGTGTTAGTGAGGAGCTTTGCCTAATGTAGATTGGGATCTTGTTCCAAAGCATGGGAAGTATCTGGGACAGGAATCTATCCCTCCAGCACGTCCTATTTATTGTTCTGGTGAGGTTTAGATCCCTAGAGGGTGTGGCTCGAGGGGATAAGGTTTTCTTTAGGTGGAGCATGTCCATCAATTCTGGGTTGGACATGGCCTTATATGTCAGGCAGAGATCACCTCTGAGTAGGCGGTATGCAACCGAGTACAGCTGGAGTTTGTTAAGTTGAGCTGCATAGGGCATCACTTTGAGGCCAGTGATCCTCTTGGTGAGGTACTTCTGTGGTCTTTCCAGCTGTTGCAGGTGTCTTGTAAGGTGCATCCCAAATGGGGCGTTGTACTCTGTGACAGGTCTGATGAGGGTTGAGTAGAGGGGCACAATGACCTGTTATGATCTGGATGCGAACCCTTCTGTGATTAGGTGGGCCATGTAGAAGGATTTTCTAACCACTTTGGCAATGCGATTATCAAAGGTGAGATTACTATCTACATGGGTCCCCAGATCCCTTATTACATCTTCCGTATTTAGGGGACTACCACCTATGTGGTAGTTTGTGGGTACTTTGTTTTTTTCCAAAGGGGATGACTATGCACTTTTTGGCATTTAGCTTGAGGCCATGATTTTGACACCAGGTATCCATCTCAGTGAGATCCTTTTGGAGGATGTCTGTGTCAGCTGCAGAGACAGTTATAGCCCCTAGTTTGCAGTCGTCTGCGAACTTGGTCAGCCATAGTCCTACTGTGCTTGCCTGTACCTCTGAGAAGTATATGCCAAACAGGAGGGGTCCTAGGACTGAGCCCTGGGGAATGCCACTTGTAACTGGTTTAGAGTTGGACCTAGCTCCCGCAACTCTCACCATGTGGGTTCAGTCATTGGGTACAGATGCTGAATCTGAAACTGAGGTTGACATTCATCCATCCCCTGTATTTCCATCAGACATGGCCAATAGGCCTACATAAACCATTCCAGTGAGCCTTCAGATATCGGACAGGTGGAGGGTGGCACACTTGATAAATATAGTGTAGAGCTGGGGCTTCAGTGCCTGTTGACTCTGGCTATAGCCAAAGTATGGGTGAGGTGCCACACAGAAGAGTTGTTGAGGGTGTTTGGAAGAGGCCTGCTTTCCACCCTCCAGCTGATCCTGGTGTGTCTTTACATGCCACTTGATGTATGTTTAGGGCCATCATGGAGGCACAGGAACATTCCAGTAGGGCCGCCGAGGACATGTTTAAGGTTGTATATGTGGCACAGGCTGACATGTGAGACTGCCTCTGCCAGGTGGCCAATTCAGTGGATTGGATGAATGACATGATGGAATGGGTAGTGTCTGTGATGGAATATCTCCTGGCAGGGGAACAGCATCAGCATGGACATAGGTTAGCAGTAGCATCTGATGTTAGCCAACATGGTCGTGCCAGTCACACTGCTGTAGTGGGACTACTTTGACTACTTCATCAGTGATTAAGGTGTCAACACCCAGAATTTGGCATATTTGTGATGAGAGCTCATCCAGCAGACATCAAGTCTCATAAAGGTAGCAACAGTGCATCTCTGACCATGAGCATGGACATGCCAGTGCATCTCCTGGCAAGGCCATTTCTTGTGGTTAGGGCTTACAACGATGACCTGTTACCTCTACCATGCATGGCTCACACCTGTCCAAAATGCCAGGACAGAGACCTAGCACAGACCTTGGCTGTGGTCTTTCACACACTCACACACCACATTTCACCTTGAGTGGTCATACAGACACACAAATGTGAAGGATGGCACAGCCAGTAAAGATTTTAGCACATGTTCAGGGATTGTACTGCAGGACTCCCCTAGATGTATCAAGGCAACAGAACCATGAATCCAGCAGCCAGAACACATGCTCTGTGATATTTCTTGTTTGCGCATGTGCCTCATTATAGTGTTTTTTGGTGGGTTTATGTTCATTCTTGATGGGCGTTATCAGCCAAGGCTTGAGTGCATAAACTACATCCCCCAGTAAATGACCCTGTGGGATATTCCCCCTAGAAAACCTCTGACAGAGTTGAGAGCTGTGCCAAATATGGGACTTGTGGTAAATGCCTGGGTTTCTAGCACATGCATTCAGGATGATTCCTTTTGTGTTGCACAAAACCTGGCAGTTAATGGAGTGGAAGCCCTTTCTGTTTATGTGCACCTTTCCCTGTTCCCTGAGTGGTGCTTTGATTTCAATGTGCATGCGGTCTACAGAACCCAAGGATTCAGGGTAGTGTTCTACAGGGCAGAAATCCTGCATAGTTGTAGCTCTGTCCTCAGGTGTACAGGGAAGATGCATGTAGTTACTGGCATGTTGTAACATGGCATTCAGAACTGATGAAGGATCTGGAATGGTGATGTCTGTGACACCTCCAGCACGTTCCCTGTTGGTTTCTGGAAAGATCCTGTAGCTAATATTCTAAGTGATACACATACCTTAATCTCCACAGGTATTGGTTGCACTCAGCATACCCTTGCACTCAGTTCAGGATGACAGAGGTAGCAGATTTCCTGTAGTATGTCTCTATCCATCCTGTAGCTCTCTACAATTTCCACCTTATGCAGACCATGAAAAGTTAAACAGGGTTAAAACACCCTTCTTCTTGGCCGAGGCCTATTAGCAGCAGCAGCAGTATAGAAGTGGGCCTGTTACACATACACATATATCAAAGTAACAGCAGCCCCTAACATTATTTTTATGTAGAGTAGTTTCCATGGCTGTATTTCAATAGGTTTTGGAATTTGCAGGCAAAACCTGCACTGAGTGTACACAATTGCTTTATAGCTTGTTGAATAGCTTCTCCATGTTGGATTGGTTAATTAGCATACATTTCAGCTGCTTATGCAGTAATTAGCATGATACAATGTTTACTGTGTTTGCACAGCTCTACTTGGCATGTAGAGCTGCTTACTGAATACAAAACAGTGCCATGTGCATGTCGTGATGATTTTAATGCACCATGTAGGCTTTATTTAATCCAGTCCATTAGAAACATCATTTTAAATATAAAAAAATAATAGGGATTCTGGCAAGATTTTATTTTAATAAAATGTCTTTATTTATTTGACAGTTTAATTTTTTTCCCCAAAGTTACTGGATGGTTGATATCAGATGATGCAATGTTTTGTTATTTATAGATGTTCCATTTCTGCTCAGCTTCATTACACTTGATAAAGCACATTAGTGTGAAAGTGGAAGCTTGTGGTGTTTCAATAAAGTTATACTTTGCTGTGGTACCTTTGGTCCAGTATTTTTCTGTTTTCCTGATATTTGCTTTTTACTAGACTCAGGTTTTACCCATTTGAGCTACCCTTATTTCTTAATTGTGTCATATATACATATTCACAAATTCTAAAATGAAGGTATCTAATGCTTGTAGTTATCTAAATAGTAATGCATGATTCACAGCAAGTGGCATAAATTATAGAGTGTTTGATCTTAGGTTCATAGGTAGGTACTGGGCTATCTGCCCGAAGGCATATATTAGCCCAGCCATGTTGTGCGGTATTCACTGCCCCTTTGGTTAGTTCCCTAGGCCCTTGATCTAGCAGCTAGTACCCTTGGCCCCTATCTAGTAGAGCTGTTGGTATGATCCCTGGTGTGAACTTTCTGTTACCCATCCACTCATCAAGGTTCCTCTTGAAGAGTGATAGCGAGGGGCTCTGTCTTATGTAGATCGGGACCTTGTTCCATAGCAAGGGAAGTCTTTGCGAAGGGAATCTATCCCTCCAGCATGTTCTATTCATTGTTGTGCTGAGGTTTATATCCCTAGAGCGTGTAGCTTGAGTAGATTCGGTTTTGCTAAGATGGAGCATGTTCAGCAGTTCTGGGTTGGACATGGCTCTGTATGTTAGACAGAGACCGCCTCTGAGAAGGTGGTATGCAACAGAGAAAAGCCTTCATTTTTTCAGTTGTCCTGCATAGGGCAACTGTTTGAGGCCAGTAATTCTCTTGGTTCGGTACCTCTGTGGTCTCTCCAGCTGCTGGAGATGTCTAGCCGGGTACATTCCAATTGGTGCATTGTACTCAATAATGGGTCTGATGAGGGAAGAGTAGAGGGGCACCACTACATCCTTAGATCTTGATGCGAACCCTTTCATGATCATATGGGTCACATAGAAAGATTTTCTAACCACCTTGGCAACATGGTTATCAAAGAAAAGCTGACTATCTACTTGGGTCCCTAGATCCCTTATTAGTTCTTCAGATTTCAGGAGGATACCTCCTATGTGGTAGTTTGCTGGTACTCTGTTTTTTCCAATGGGGGTTACTACGCATTTTTTAGCATTTAGCTTGAGACCACGGCTTTGATACCATGCATTAGTCTCATTAAGGTCCTTCTGGAGGATATCCATGTCAGCCGGAGACTCTATTATAGCACCCAGTTTGCAGTCGTCTGCAAACTTGGTCAGCCACAGCTCTTCAGTGCTTGCCTGTACTTCTGAGAAGTATATGCCAAACAGGAGGGGTCCCAGGACAGAGCCCTGAGGCACAATGCTCATTACTGGTCTAGATTCGGACATAGATCCCACTACTCTTACTTTGTGGGATCTGTCTGAGAGCCAGCTTGCGATCCATCTTGTGACATAAGGGCTTATGCCCAGGTAGGTGAGTTTATCAATTATACCCGAATGGGGAATGGTGTCAAATGCTTTAGCAAGGTCAAGGTAAGCTGTGTGTACCTCCTTTCCCTTATCTATAGCCTGAGTAACTGCCTCAAAGAAATCCACCAGGTTCAGGAGGCATGATCTGCCCTTGACGAAGCCAAAATGTGTGGGGTCAAGTGTTTGGAGGTTCCCAATCTCTCCATTTATGAGTTCCATAATGATTCGCTCCATTGCCTTACAGATCAGACTGGTCAGGCTTATTGGTCAGTAGTTCCCAGGATCGGTTGTGGGCCCACCCTTGTGCAGCAGAACCACCATTGCTGTGCACCATTCTATGGCACATATCCTGTCGAGAGGCTGTTTAAGTATACAACGTCCTTGCCTTGATTACTAAGTCTCTATCGGTTGTGATAGCCACATGTAAAGGTTTGCCTTGTCTGCACAACCATTATTTGAGATATACATCTTAACTGCCTTTGAAACTATGTTTAAATCTCTTTCCTCTTCTATAAATAAGCAATGGTTTCATTTCTGCCTTTTTTTATAGTGTTAGAAAAGCCCTTTAAAATTTCCTGTTTACTTCTTAAAATGTTTTTAATAGCACATTCATCAGCAGAGTTAGTTAACAACACTGCCCTCTAAAGTTTTTATGTTTTATATACAACATAGTAACATTAGTGAACTTATAGATGGCTGAACTCACCTCTATCACTGCTTGTCATTGCCTATTAAAACTCACAGGTGGTTTGCCAAAACCTCTGGCTTCAGTGTTAAAAAAAAGAAACAAATGAACATATTCTTGAGTTTATTGACCAGCATGCCTCATTCAGTCTTTAACAGTATACTGCATATTATTAAAGGCAAAATGGTATACTGCAATACTGTACACAGGAACTCCTGTACAGCAATCTCCCTGGGATCTGCTCCAGATTGATTGTTTGTCAATATACAAAAACAGTTTCTATTTGTCCCCTCTAGAAACCTGAGCAACATCCCTAACTTTGTCACTACATACTCTCTGTACATCCCTCTTGCAATCACTACTCAACAGAGGTATCATTTCACCAACACACAGAAGCTGAGGTCAACATGGTATTAATTCAGCTTAAAGTGTCCCACAGAATCTTGTTGACATCTTAGGCTAGGCGAGCCATTGCAATACTTGTGCTCTCCTCAGACTGGAATACCTACTTTTAACAGCACTTCTCTCTGCAAACAGTACTGTCCTCATTTAATCAGATGAGAATAAAATGCTTAGATTCATACACCCAGCCAACAAGTGTGAGCATCACTGTCTTACTCTCAGGTCAAACAATTGATTACCTGTTACAGCTAAAGCTATTTTAATGCTCATAAAACTCATCAACTAAGGGAGCTCCTCCACTCGTGGGATTTTACTCTCTTTTGCAAGAGTTTCTTCCTTCTGTTGTACAGTTTGTTTATGGCAGGGGACCACCAGATTGGCTTCCTTTTTTTGGAGGATAGTGTCTTTGTTCTGTTTGGTATAGCACGATCCATGAACTCATTAAGTGCTTATAAACTGCAATTGTATAGAATTCAGTAGTCGTAACTGTATTGTCCATCTGCATGGGTGTCATGAAGTTCACCACTTCTGTCTTAAGAAGCATGAAGTTGGCCTTGGAGAAATTTTTTACCATGGTTTCCTTAATGGGAGGTGGAGGCAGGATGTGGATATCTAGGGTAATTAGCTTATGGTCGGATCGGACGAATGAGGCATTGACTGGTTGAATGGTACACTAGTTCTTAGGTTCCACTGAGAAAGTGGGTTTACTTCAAAACATATGCATTTAGTCTGTTTGATTCTACCTTATAATGCCAAGTATAATGCAAATATAACTATCCTACATCCCCTTTTTTGTGTACAGTCAAGCGACATTCATACGTTGATTCCTAACCCTAGTACATGTTACAGCACATATGCTTACATACAATTTTGTAATTATAATAAAGTCTACATAATATACATTGTATATTTAAGCATTAGTAGTAAAATATGATTCCTAGTAAATGTTATTTGATTATTTTTATTCACTGTCACCAGTTGCCTATGTTTTGTACATGCAACAATTGTCAAATGCCTTAATGGCAATAGTTTTTTTTTTTTTGTATTTCTATGTGCAATTCTTACTTGTTGTCTTTGCCACTGTAGCCTTGTTCATGGCTGAAAAGGTTCACTGGACCAGCACACTTACCTTGTTAACAAATAATGAATGAAACAAACAAATACATAAATAAATAAATCAATAAATACATTTTAATACCATTTGGATGCATGTTTCTATACCTTGAATAAGCATTACTTTCAGCTTGTTTCTTAAATATTTTTTACTTTTCTGATTTTTTTTCCGTTTTTTTCTTTTTTTCATTTTATTCTATAGTCAGTTTGCGGCTACTATTTTTTTTTTTTTTTTTTTTGCTATACTAGGAGTGCTTATTGTTTTAATACATCTGCTTTAAGTTTACTAAAATGTCAATGGACAATAGGGAATCTGCAGATTTAAATCATCCTGTTGTAAAACTTCTTACTTCTTCCGTGCTTATGATATCCTTTTTTGCTAGGCTAGTGGAACCAATTTCTTTACTTTGACATATATTTTAAAGCTGTCTAAAAGAATTGACAAACCACAGCAGATCAAATATAAAAAAATGTTACCTAGAAGTTTCAGCATTGCCAAGCAATGCATGAATGTGTGTGTATGTGTGTGTGTGTGCGTGTGTGTATCTGTGTGCATCTGTGTACATACACGTGTGTTATCACAACATCTTTTTGATTCCCTTGACTGTGTCATAGCTCTCATCAGAAATATACAGTTCAGGTATTTCAAAATAGCACTTAAAAACCCAGAATAGCACTGATCTGTTAAAAAGCATCTTTTATATTTGACAAAATTCGATGCAGAATGTTGAATGTTACAGCTGCAGATAGAAATGAATACTGCAATATCAAATTTACCTTTCTGGAATAATGCAAAACAAATGTACACACACACACACACACACACACACACACACACACACACACACACACACACACACACACACACACACACACATACACATTTGTTTTCCAAGTGCATGATGCCCTCCAAAGTGGGCATCATAGAAAATAATGAATTTTCCAGAGGTGAAAAAAGCCATTGTGGCATCTGGTCATAAAGCACCCCTTGGTGGTCCAGTATTTCCTTATAATGCCCAACCTGTGGGAATTAATACTTTGTCATGACTTGTGTTCTCAATTATTAGGTCATTGATCTTTGTAACTTAATTGCTTAAATATTCTGCCAAGAGTGTGTAGGTCATTTAGTGTATCTGAGGCACACAATGCAGAAGTGTAAGTTCTCTGCTTAAAAGACATCTGATAATTTATATAAGTGTAACTTTATTGACTTCTCAAAAGACCGCATACTTGAGTTCACTTGTTTTTCAGTTGCATGTTTGTTTACTTTTGTGAATCAGGAAAGAAACCAAATGATGATGCATATCAGTGAGTGAAATGCACCTGTGTTCTCCAATGTCTAATGGTTGTCATTGTAATGATCAAGAAGTGCGTATGATGTGTGACATGAGGAAGGTGAGTGGCACACTTGGAAAGGTGAAAATCAGTATTGTTGCAGCATATCGTTCTATTTAAGCATTAGAAACTATGTTGTGTTCCCAAATGTCTGCAAACATTAGTCAGTCAAGATGAGAGCTTATGATCAAAGTTACCATCTATTACTTATAGGACAAGGGACAAGTAGCATAAACATGTAGATCTGCTATTGGTAGAGATCAGACATAATTTCAGTTTTAGTCTTGCCATATATGTCTGTAGTAGATAGATGTTACTTAATATGTATTTTTTGCTCAAGGGAACAACACTAGTATACCATAAAATTATAAGGGAGTACAAAAACAATACTGGAGCACATTTTTCTGAACAATGCTATTCTCCAACAAATGATATAAGCATAAGGAATGGCACAGTCTGGTCATGGAAGAAATTTTCTGAATTTCTGATTTGAAACGTGAAAAGAAAATTGCTTAAGTGGCTATTCTGCATTGTGTCTGAAAATTTTGTTAGGTTATAGATGCACAAGACATGGCAAGGATAAGGGCAATAGTGCAGTGTAGAACCAGAGAGCACCATGAGATGGTTATCAGATGGTGTTGAATGGAAAAGGATACTTTCCTGTAAAACTGTGTAAAGTGGGAGATTGGTTCCTCTCTTCTTTCTTAGATGTCATGGGCACATTTATTGCCCTGCATGATATGTGGGCCAACAGAAAAGGGAGGGAGCAAATTATTGATTCCTGCATATACTAATGTGGAAAGCCATTGAGAGATCCTTGCTGCAGGCACTCTACCTGCAGGGAGAAGGCCAGTACTGCACCTTCTACACCTGAAACTCAGGGAATACAAACCCCACAAGGAGTGTACCTGCATTCATCTTGGATCCACTGGTGGGTAGAAGTGTTCAATTGCACTGAAGCCAAAATGTTTGACAATGTACCATAAATGCTGCCTAGTGAGGATGTTAGATGTATCCAAATAATTTCCTGCACTGTGTGATTTTAAAACCATTACCCTGGCTTTGTTCTCTACTCCCTCAGTCTGCAAGGGATATAGGGACCACCCGAGGAGTGAATTTGCGATTTCCCATCCATTGGTCCAGATTACACTTGAAGATAGCCAGGGAAAAGCTCTGCTCTATGTGAATAGGAAGCCTATTCCAGAGGTGGGGCATCTCTCCAGCATGATCTAATCATGTCAGAGATCAGACTCAGATCCTTGGAATGGGTTACCATTGTGCAGTTAGTTTTGTGAATATACAACATTTTCCTCAGGTTTGGGTCAGGGACTGCCTTGCAGGTCAGGCATAGATCACCCCTCAACAATTGTTAGGAAACTGAATACAGTGACAGAGCATTTAATCAGTTTATTAAGACATGTTGGTATTTTTTTTGGCGAGGAACCTCTGAGGATACTCAAGCTGTTGTAGGTGCCTAGTGAGACACAAGCCAAAGGGAGCATTGTACTCAATTATTGGTCTCATGAGAGCCGAGTACAGTGATACTATGACATCCTTAGTGCTGCATACCATGTCCTTAAACTTGTCTGGGATTTGAACATAGGACTTCTTACAACTAAACTAAGAAGAATCATACCCCTAGACCAGCCAGCCATATTAATGGGAGACATATGTGGATAAAAATTAAAAATAAATACATTGAAGCTATGAAAATTATTTTAAAAAGGAAAATTAATATGGTATCACATGCTTTGGTCAGTAAACCTGCACTACACTACACAGCATGCTGTATATGGTCCTGCTACTGGAACCTGTTAGGCAAGTATAAGTCTATGATGACCTGACAATCTTCTGTCATATTATTGTACCATTACATTTTCTGTCTGTGCTATAGACAATGACCAGGAGTTTGGCAACAATATTTTCCTGGGTGAGCAATGCAAGGTAACCATACTGCAGTGGTGTGGAATGCTGGCTGTTGCCATAAACTTTTGTGTAGTTTTGCCATTTATACTTTATAAAATTAGTGAATGCATTCATGAATGCCATTGAATATGGACCAACAGGTATCACTGCTGAAATTTACATTGGTAAGTTATCATTAGAGTGCCTCATATGAGGAATGTTGGGCACCTATTTGAATGGAATGATATGCACTGGTGTACATTTGTCTTCATATAAGACACAATCTGGTGTATGACACAGACAATAGGATGACCAATAAACAGTGTGCAAGTTCAACATGGAAATGAGCCACAATGTGACATTGCAGTGGTGCTGTTCCTATTCCAGCATGCATGTATCCATAGAGTAAGTAATGCAAGGATAGACAGCAGCAAGTGAAACAGAGTACAGTCACAGTGACACATCTGTCTCTGTATATCAAGGAGTTTGAGTCAGACTTCAATGAAAATACAGACATAAGTGATGTAATACTGAATATTATTGATGTAACCAGGCCTAGTCAATCAATTTCAAGGATAGACTATCAAAGCGTTATTTTTTCAGGTATCCTCGGGGACACGTGTGTCTTACTGTGTGGACTTCCTGCAGGGCTATGGTGACAGTTAGAAGAGACACAGCTGGAGATGGAAACATGCACATTGCTATATCTAGGTCCTGCTTCTTTGACAGCAGAACTGTGTAGATATAGGTTGTAAATACAGACACCATACCCTTAGATGGCAAGAGAGAGGGAATTTGTTTGCATATCACAACGCTATACCACGCCCTGCATATTTAGATAATCACCAGTAGTCCCTAAACAACGCTGACCACACACATGCAGTGCATAACAACCAGTGCACAGAATGTTGATGCATGTCTGTTATTTTACATGAAACTTTCATACTTCTGGAGCAAGTCTGTCATGCACACACAGGTGATGCAAGGCAAAAGTGATTTCAGTAAGTAAGGTGTGTGTAGTGGGTGCCATTCTGTCTATTGACAAGAGTGCACATACATGTGTATATCCAGACAGTACAATTTAAAAGGAAGTTCTAACTGCTTCCTTGACAGTTGTCATATCCTGAAATCTTAAGTTGATCCGGGAAGATTGTATTTATTTTATTTTATTTTACATTTGTTTACCGGGGAAGTCCAACTGGGGCAGTAGCCCATTTTTAGCATAGGTTACAATAATGGAGGGAGCATGGTGCATATTGTACAGGGTGTAACAAAGATGCAGATGTAGAGAGATTTGCTTTCTTTTCATGTTCTACAATGATAGGAAATAATGCACTGTCTCAGTTTGCTTTACAGCATGCATAGCCTGCTCATTCTTCAGAATAGACTATTGTCCTTTGTTCATACAATGGGGTACCTTATACAACCTGAAAATTGTAGGAATATTTACATAATATGCCATGCCTCATATAGCCAACGATTTTCAAGTAGCGACTGTACTGCATTTCTTGCTGATAGTATACTGACTGAGCATCCCTTACAAAGCCTCTACCTAAGCAAGGAAATCTGTGGATGATATGTCCCAATAGCCACCTTCTGTCTCATTCGCTTTCACTAGTTGAAGATAATAAATCAACAAAAGAACATCAGAAATGAAGTACTGGAAAAAACACGTTTTATCACAAGAAGCCACAGTGATAAAAAATTGACTTTGCTACTGAACGTAGCTTCATCAGTTGTACAAAAGTGCTTTGGTTTTTATCATTACATCCATAATAACAATAAAATGTGTTTTTCTACTGTGTTTCTGTTAGCATTCTTTCCGCAGTTACAGAACACATGTTTGACCATGTTCGGCTGTGGAGGGTTTTTAGATTTTAACTCAGTACCATGCCATTGTGTACCCTTTGCAACTGTTATCTAAATATCCTATCCCTGTCTATAACATTAATACTCTCTCTCTCTTTGTTTTAATTGTGTTAATTTTTTTTGTTTGATCTATGTACTTTTTACCAAATAGTTTTAATGCAGCTATCTTTACATTTTATGTTACCTTGGTGATTGTTTAGGGTGCTTGCATGTCTGGGAGGTGCAAGAGGTGTTTTCTTCCATATTTCTATTGTTCTTTTTTTTTACTTGAGAGTTGAAATGGTATTATATTTCTTTATGTATCAACTAGCAGACATTCCTACTGTGAGTTGTTTTTTGTAACATCAGATTTTAAATTTAGCTGCTTGTTGCAAACTGTTCTCTTCCTTTGTTTAGTAATTAAGGTAAACCTTAGCTTGGATGTGTATTTAGGTTGATGACTAGATACAGGAACCATTTTACCTCTCAGTCTGGATCCTGAAAGGTGTCTATTTGTACATTTTTATGGAAACTACTATACTACTTACATCTTGTAAATCTGATTGAAATCAATATTACAAACATTTTAATAACCAATATACAATGTACACATGTTATTGGTATAATACAGTGCTGCTGAATATTTGTCTGTGTGATTCAAGTCATTGGCTAGGTATGTGTCCACAAAGAGCCAAATCCAGTGGAATTACAATTGGCTATTTCAGAATTAATTTCATGCAGACTGGTACCAAGGAAACAGATTCACTGCTTTCATTTTATTTCTTCATCAGATTGCTTGCTGTACCTATAAAATATCTATGTTTAATATTGTTGAATGTCTCAATATTATCAATATAAGAAGCATTCTAAATCAGGTGTTATTTACCAACAAAATAAACACTAAAAGTTGCAAATCAAATGGAAACCACAAAAAAGGCAACTCACTTGTGCTAATGATCATATAAAAATGTATTTAGCTCTTTTGTTCACACCTCACAAAGGAGATAAATAAATTTATTATATGATACTTACTACCAGCGATTTTTTTTTTGTGGTCAGTTGTCATTGGCCTCTTTGTTGTGTTTGGTAATTGATTACCACCTCAGTATATGTCATTAAGGGTGGCACAGTGGTGCAGTCTGTAGTTTTTTTTGCCTCACAGCAAGAGCTTCTCTGGTTTGGTTCTTGGTTAGAATGCCTTCTGTGCAGAGTCTGCATGCCCTGCCTGTGTAAGTATGGCTACTCTCCTAGTACTCTGGTTTCCTTCTACATTCCAAAGACATGCAGTAGGCACTTTGTACAATCTAAGCTGGCTGAAGGTGTGATTGAGCATGCTTAGGTGTGGTATGGTAGTGTAAACACTGCATTTAGATTATCATCACTGCTGAAGTGACACTCCGACCCATGTGAAAAAATGAGCAAAAGGGGTTGTGGATGGATAGCTGAATATAACATTAGGGAACATCTTCTTGGTGTGTTGTTGAATCTGGCAGTTGATACACAGGTTTAAGCCTTTGAGATGTTATAGAGCTGCTTCCTGTAGTCCAGGGTCTGATTACCTCAGCCTGCACGTGCCTACTGTATGACTCTGAGCAAGCCATTTAACCAGATAGTGGTCCTTCACGGAGTTTGAAAAAAGTCCATGTGGATCATTGCTCTACCACAGTTAGTAAATGTAAATAAATAAATAAAAATAGAAATGTAACTTCATTTGCAGTCTGTAATTTCTGTTTAGAATGTTAGCATTCTTTAACCAGGTAAAACAATCAGTCTATAGCTGTCTGCAGATTTACAGTCAGATTTCTCTACTGATTGAGGGGTATCACGTTCCAAAAGTTCTTTACAAGCTGCATTTATGAATGAACGATATTGTGCTTTTGTTAATTACTACGCTGTACAGACTGATACTTTTAGAGCTCTTGCCCACTACAAAATCTTGGATTCAGGTATAATCCTATTAGTTTGCAGGAAATGCAACCAAGGTTATCCTGAGCATTACCTCTTTTCACTAAAGCTGATAGTATAAGTTGGACATGTTTTGTTGTTACCGGTCACTGTCTTTATTAAATACTCTTACTGAGAAAAGGTATTTTATTCTGCTTACCCTGCTGGGTTCCCCTTATTGCATGCTCATGAAGTGCAATCATACTCTTTGAGTAGCTGGTTTTGCACTATCCTTTAAGCTTACATACTACTGAGCTAATGAGTGCTTTGCTTTTGAACTTTGCTCACTCCATCCCAACCAAGCCCTAGAGAGGTATCAACTTTATACAAATATTTATGCTACAGCATCCTGTACCACCTTACTGCCAGTGTCTGAAGTCATGCTTGCCACTATTTACTTGCATTATGTTCTTTTACTCCATTATCCACTGTTAGTGCTTATCAGAATACATGCTAGACAATGTGTACTTATCACACACAGCTCACTCTGTATCTCGTATTTTCTTAGCCTCCCTAAAAGTAAAATAAAATAATGCATACACATATCTGTGCAGCATTTCCAACAAATTCATAGTCTTTGAAGATTAGATTCTCACTAGCAAGCTAGAGATTGTAGGAAAAAATGAATGCTGGTTAAAACAAGAAGACACCATTCCTCATGCAGGTCTATATTAGAACATCGAAGTTTCAAAACTTCGAATGTTCTAATATCGAACCCTGTTCATGGAAAGCTAAAAATATCGAAGCAACAGAAAAACAAATGTTTTCCTAGGGAAAGAATTTGGTTGTCCGTTTCTGTTGCTTTGGTATTTTCAGCATTGTGGTGTAAAGTACGAGTCGGGTTCAGGTAAGTATGCGATTGAGTGTGGGTTAGGGTAGTTAGGGTTAGGGTGTGGGTTAGGTATGTGTGTGATTGTGTGGACGTGAGGGTTAGGGCAGGTTAGGGTTAGGGCGCGAGTCAGGTAAGTGTGCGATTGTGTGGATGTGAAGGTTAGGGTGGGGTAGGTGAGTTAGGGTTAGGGCACTGGTGAGGTGAGTGTGCGATAGTGACGGACCTTAGGGTTAGGGTTTGGGTTAAGATAAGTGATAGTGGTGTGTGAATAGTTTAGTGTAGGGTTAGGTGTAAGATTTTAGGTGTATGTGTGTGGATTGCTGTTTGTTTGGTGTGCTTGTGTTGTGTGTCTGTGTTTTGGAACAGCAAATTTTTTCCTTAGGAACAAATTTGATTTCCGTATGTTCGATGTTTTCTGCTTTCGCTGAATAGGGTTTGATATTAGAACATTCAAAGTTTTGAAACTTCGATGTTCTAATATAGACCCTCTCATGCTGTTCAGACCAATAGATCAGTATGCAGAACTGGTGATAGGTATAACTACTACTAGCATGCAAATGCAATTAGTCACAGGTCTCACATATTTTGTCAAAGGACTCTTTCAACACAAGTTTTGTATACTTATAAAAGCTGCCAAATTTATGTGTCAGTGGGTATTAGCAACATTATGGTTAGCATGCATTGCAAAGGTGGCTGAAGGAGCAAAGTCCATTCACTACTATGGAAAAAAGAGGTATCTTTAGACTTTGTAAAAACAAAATATATGAATACAACCCTTGCCCTGTCATGGGGAGCAGTATTACCCACAACCTCTCCTCTTTCAACCCTCTAACCTTCTCCGAATGCTTAAACGATACTGACTGGTCCCCTCTAAAAACCCTTCCTCTAGATGATGCCGTTTCCTACTTTAACCACTCATTCCTAACCCTTCTCGATCAGCAAGCCCCCCCCTTGAACCAAACGCATCAAAGACAATCCCTGCCCATGGTTATCAAAAGATACTAAACTAGCCTTGCACCAAAGGTACAAAAAATGGAAACAATATCAAAAACATAAAAACCCTAACACCCTCTTAGAGTATAAGCAACTATGAAATTCTGCAACAAAGCTAATAATTAAAGACTGCAAAGCCCACTACTCCAAACCCCAATCCTTGAACTCAACAAGTGTCAAAAAATTCTGGGACTCCATCTCATCCATGCTGCATCCTGGCAACAAAGAAAACCCCTCCCCAGACCCCAACCTGTCCAACCTTGAAACAGCCAGCTAGTTCAACTCATTCTTCATAGACTGCATAGCTAAACTATCAGCCTCTTCCCACCATCTTCCTCCACCACCACCCCCTCCTGCTCCAACCACCACCTCAATCATCAACCTTCTTCCACATCCTTCTGCCTCAAGCCCATCCCCACAAGCACTATAAAAAGACTTCTCCTCAAACTCAAACTTGGTCGCAATGCACCCGACAACCTTCCACCCACCTTCCTCAAACAATCTGCAGACAGCATTGCCTATCCCATCTCTATTCTTATAAATAGATCCATACAAGAATCATACATCCCTTCTATCTGGCGCCATGCTTACATCATCCTCTACCACAAAAGTGGCAAAAATACTAACACCACGAACTTCAGGCCTATTGCCATCCTTTCCCCTATTTCTAAAATACTAGAGAAAACAATGCAAGCACAAGTCATGGCAGACCTAACACTAAACAGTCTCATCTCCCCTACCCAACATGGCTTCCACCCTGGCCACAGAACCATGACCTTCTTTCCTTTCTTGAAACCATAAACCTTGAATGTGACTCCGGCAAGTTCATATCCACACTATTCCTAGATCTGTCAAAGGCCTTTGACACCATCTCACACACCATACTTATATCCCAACTCTCCACCCTGCACCTCTCTCCCACCACCATTGCCTGGTTTTCCAGCTACTTGTCCAACCACCAACAAGTTGTCCAATGGAAAACTTCAACCTTCCCCTTCCTTCCCACACCCACAGGTGTCCCAAAAAATTCTGTTCTTGGCCCTCTTCTCTTCAACCTATTCATTAACAACTTTCACCAATCCATCTCAGACCCATCTATCATCGAATATGCAGATGACTCAACAATCATCTGCTCAGCCTTCTCCCCCTCCGAGCTTCTAGCAAAAACCCAACTAGCCGTCTCTAAAACAGAAACCTGGATGCAGTATAACCATCTGGCACTAAATGCAAATAAAGCCAAACTAATGTTTTTTTCCACTACCAAAAACTCCATTGACAAATACACATTCACCATTCAGAGCCAAAACAGCACCCTCCTTAAAATCGTTCCCAACACCAAGCTTCTTGGCATCATTATTGATGAAGAACTAAAATATGACACCCACATCCACTCCGCAATCAAGAAAACCCACCAAAAGTTAGGTCTCCTCTACAGGTACAACCGCTTCCTAAGCCCCTCTACCCATCAACTCTTGCATTTACCATCATACTCCCCTCCCTTATGTATGGTGCTCCTCTTTTCACAAATCTCCATCTTGGCCTTCGGTCCAAATGTAAACCCTGCTACCACAAGATCTCCAAATTTGCAACCAATTCAAAAAATGCATCCCACCACTGCCACTCCCTCCTCACCCTCAACCGGCTTGAACTATCCAACTACCTCAGTAACCTACAACTCACCATTGCCGACAAGCTCACCTTTAAACCTGCCAGCTGTCCAGCTCCTGCTACTTCCTTAAAACCTTACATTCCCAACTGCTCACTCAGATCCAAAAAACAAAATCTCCTTCAGGTCCACAACCTGCATGACCTCCTGGCCATCTACTGCTGTCCCACTCCTTAGCTAAACAGTGGAACTCTCTCCCCACACATCTACACAACCTACCTAACCATGCAAATTTCAAATCGTATCTGCTCTCTCATCTTTCTTCCAAATGGGAATGCCCTTGCCATGCTCCAAATTAACCCCCCCTCATTCCACCTTGTACTGACTCATCCACCTACCTCTACTATTACTTCATTTCACTCAAAACAATCCCTCCCCTACCAAAAACTAATTTTCTTTCTAATATCTATTGTACTATACTCTCCAATCTCAATTATGCTATTAACCTCTCCATGCATAATATTTTCCTAACCTACTAGTGGCTAGTAGCTATATATTTTGAAATGTTAAACCTACAATTGAGTTTATAACAAAAATATTCACTTTATGAAAATGTCAAAATTTCTGTA
This sequence comes from Protopterus annectens, assembly GCF_019279795.1. NCBI lineage: Eukaryota > Metazoa > Chordata > Ceratodontiformes > Protopteridae > Protopterus > Protopterus annectens. The sequence continues at coordinate 776,180,009 of NC_056732.1, forward strand.
TTGAATTATGTCTTTTCATTTTTGTAACATTGTGAAAAGCCAATTACAAATATCATGGAGCTTATCTGTAAATGTTTAATAAGCTGTATGAACTATGTCTTTTTGTAACATGTGAAATTAACTTGCAATTATTGTGGAGCTTTTCTCCCCGGGCCTCCACTGAAAACGATCTCTTTTTGGCCCAGTGGACTTCCCCGGTCATCAAACTTAAACAAAAAAATTAAAAAATTAAAAAATTACCCAACTTAATCAAACTCATATAATTAAATATGTTCATACTAGAATGAAAAAAATAGTAATAGAGTAAAAGGTAAAAGAAAATTGGCAACTTTATTCACACCCCCACCTGAAATAAAAAAGACCACAGTAAAGAACTTCTCGAAAGCCGACTTCACACTTCTAAAGACTAGTGTGGTCTCCTTTAAGGCCCCCGAGCTGACGGAAAACAGTACTCAAGCCGCTGAATCACTTACAAATGCCTTCTACCAGCACCTGCAGGACTGCATGGATAAGGCAATCCCAAGCAAAACAAAGACTCTTTGTACCAAAGGCAAGCGTCCACTCTGGTGGACCCCAGCCATAAACAAACTCTACAACAAAAGGAGGAAGCTACTACAAGATAGAGCAAAATCCTTAAAAGGTAAGACACCCTTGATCACTATAAGTAAAAACTAAGAGCTCTCATAAAATCATCCAAAGCAAATTTTGAGAGAAAAATAGCTAAAGACTCAAAAGACAATCATAAGGCCTTCTTTAGCTATGTTAGAAACCTGGGAGGAAACTCCCAGATATGCTCAGAACTAGTTCAAAATGATGTGAAGATTACTGATCCTACAGACATTGCCAACATACTGGCTGACAGGTTCAGTGCAAACTTCTCCCCTCCCCAAAGGAGAGATATCTATACCAGCGATTGCAGCCCCCAAACATCTCCAAGCCCAAGTGAGAACTGCTCTCTCCAAAGCAAAAAACACAGCATCCATGGGACCTGATGGTGTCCCCGGCTGTGTGCTCCACGAACTCAACGAGGAATTAAACCCACAGCTAGGACAGCTGTTTAATCATAGTCTTACCTCTGGATACGTACCCAGGAGTGGTGCACTGCAACTGTGGTCCCACTTCACAAAGGCGGTGCCTCCACCGACCCTGGAAATTACCGGCCCATTAGCTTGACAAGTCTTATCTGCAAAGCCATGGAGAGGATCATAATGGACCTCATAAATAAAGACATAGGGAATTTGCAGACTTTGGATCCATCCCAGTTTGGCTTTGTCAAAGGCAGATCATGCCTTCTAAACTTGGTTGACTTTTGAAACAGTCACCAAAGCCATTGATGAGGAAAGGCAGTCCATACAGCCTACCTCGATCTGGCGAAGGCCTTTGATACAATACCCACCGGGTATCATTGAAAAACTCATCAGCTTAAATGTTAACCCATACATCACAAGATGGGTTGCAAACTGGCTGAGTGACAGAACCCACAGGGTCAGAGTTGCTGGCGCCATGTCAGACTCAAAGCCTGTCACAAGTGGTGTACCACAGGGCTCAGTCCTGGGCCCACTCTTGTTTGGCATCTACTTTTCTGAAGTACAAGCAAACACAGGAGGATTATGGCTGACAAAGTTTGCAGATGACTGCAAACTGGGCGCCATAGTAGAAAACACATCTGACACAGATATCCTTCAGAAGGGTCTCACAGAAGCGGATAACTGGTGCCAGAGCCATGGCCTAAAGTTAAATGCCAAAAAATGCATAGTCATACCCTTCGGGAAAAACAAGGTTACCCCTTGCTACCAAATAGGTGGCAATCCACTGAGTACAGAAGAAGTTATCAGGGACCTGGGGACCCAGGTTGATAGTAGTCTGTCATTCGACACCCATGTAGCTAAAGTAGTTAGGAAGACCTTCTACATTGCCCACCTTATCATGAAGGGATTCTCATCTAGATCAAGGGAGGTCACAGTCTCCCTATACTCATCACTCATCAGACCAATGATTGAGTACAATGCCCCATTCGGAATGTATCTGACCCGACACTTGCAGCAGCTGGAGAGGCCACAAAAGTTCCTCACCAAAAGGATAAAGGGTCTCAAACATCTGTCCTATGCTGCCCGACTGAAAGAACTCCAGCTCTATTCAGTCGCTTACGCTGCTCAGAGGTGACCTTTGCCTAACATACAAGGCCATGTCAAACCCAGATTTGATGAATATGCTTCATCTCAAAAAATCTAGATCCGTCAGAGCCACAAGGGCGGGAGACTTAAACCTCGACACGGCTATTAATAGGACGTGCTGGAGGGATAGATTCATCACCCAAAGACTCCCTATGCTGTGGAATAAAATCCCGGTATATGTGAGGCAGAGCACCTCGCTGGCCTTGTTCAAGAGAAATCTTGACCAATGGATGGGAGATCGCAGATATACCCCAGGGATTACCTCAGTGTCACTGCTCAACAGAGGCACAGCAAAATAATGGGTATAGTTCCCCATACTAAAGGGGTGGCGTAAGCCACAAAACTATAGGCTAGGCTTGTAAATGCCCTCGGGCAGATAGCCTAGTATGAACCTATGAACCTATGAACCTATGAACTCGGGTACATATAGCACCTGGGCACTACCTATATTGCTCAGTCATGTTGGTAACATTATTTGTAATCATTCATCATGGTAATGACATATAAGCCATGGTGGGGCAGCGGTAGCATTGTCGTCTTACAGCAAGAGGTTCTCCCGTTCGATTCTCGGCTAGATCACCTTCTGTGTGGAGTCTGCATGTCCTCTGCACAGTCATGTGGCATTCGAAAGACATGTGTGAACAGGTGTGCCTTTGTTGGAGGTTGTGCTTCAGGCTGGCACCTCAGCACCATAAAAATTAACTGCCAATCATTAGTGGACTGGAATTCCGTAGTGGTGACCTCTAATCAGGAAAAGCTGAAAGAAAAGCAACAGCAACATCATGGTAATGACATGCTGACTCAATACATTTGTGAATGATGTGTTGGTACACCTAGTACACAAGTGCACTATTGACAGGGATGCTCGTATTTATTTTCCTATAGGGTGCATGCACACTTGGCACCCTCTAGGCACAGCATGCACTTCACTGTGTGCCTTGTTAGGGAAGATGGCCAGCAGATAGCACAGGGGGCACAGAAGAAAGATATTTAGTTCCACAGCTTTTACATATTGTAGATAACTGTCATATACATTGCTTAGCAGCCACGTACAAGAGAAATTCATGCTATGTTTTAGCTCATCCCCATGAATGTGAAGGGCAGAGTGTAAGCATATATGATAATATGTTCATCCAGCTGACTGTTGGTAGGCACATGGTTACATCAGTGTGTTGGGAAAGTCCAGGTCTGGGGGCATCATTGTGCTTGTGTGTAGTGTACTGTTCACTAGGATGCACTGTTGTTTCCTTTCAAAAACTTGTTTATATGTGATTAGTCTGTTCCAGCTATGTAAGGATTAACAATACATCCCACTGCATGGTCAAAGGGTGCATGGCTGCAGATTGTGGTGTTTGTATCTGCAAATGAACACAGATAAATCCATGCCTGTACTCTTCAGTGAAGTCTGTAGTTCACATATCCACATTGTGGAGTATGAAGTGGATCCTCAATTACATAAGAACTGTGCACATGACGGAGTCTAGATACACAACTGGATATGTTTTTTTCCCATTGCACTCAGGTCCATCTCTGAGCTGCATGAGGCTCTAGTATAGGACTTGTACCAAGCACCAGCCATATGCAATTATAGAAAATATCTGAGAGTCCTAGCCACAGGCCTCAACTAACCCATCAGAAAATGGCATTACTAATAAATAGGGCCCTATTCTGACTATACAAACAAGCTAAAAATGAAGTAACTAAAAAGAATGTAAATAACTGTAAATTAAACTTAATAAATCCTAACATAACTCTCAGTACACTACTAAAGTACATTACATAAATGAGCTATCATTGCAGTTAAAACTAATATCAAAACCAAAGAGTTAAAAGGTCATACAAACCAATTAGTAAAATCTACAGGAAAAATCTAGCCAAGCTCTAGTTTTCACTGTGTGATACCTTAAACCTCAAGAAATAGAACCTATGGGCTATATGCAAATGACCCCTTAAGGACATCAAGTGTTTCAGCTATATGGCTTCTCAATATTCACAACTTCTTTACTTTTTTCTTTTTCAGTCTTTATGGATACATTCAGGCCAATAAAGCCAAACCCCACAAATCAACGTAATTCAGAAGCCATATAGCTGAAACACTTAATACCCTTAAGAGCTAAATTGCATATATCCCATGGACCTCTATTACATGAGGTTTAAGGTATCACACAGTGAAAACTCTAGCTTGGCTAGATTTTCCTTGTAGGTTTTACTAATTGCTTTGTCTGTCTGGCCTTTCTACTTTTTGGTTTGGATGTTAGTTGGGATATCTTGCAGACACCTTAATGGTTATGGGCATCAGCTGGGTTTAAAGTCCCTGTGTTTTTAAAGTATAGCTAAACAGTCTACTTATGTTTTGCTGGTGAGGTCATACAAAGGTTGAAGCATGCATGTGCACAGCTAGTGAGGTTTGGCTGTATTGGTCTGAATTTATCAATAAATACTTAACAAGAAAAACTAAGAAGTCATGGACATTCAGAAGCTATATAGCTGAAACACTTGATGCCCTTAAGGGGTCATTTGCATATATACCATGAGCCTCTGTTACATGAGATTTAAGGTACCACACAGCAAAAAACTCTTATTGGTGGATTTTTATTGTAGTTTGTAAAGTAAAAACTAAATAAAATCAATTAACAAATAAAAATTGCCTTTGAAGTACACCCAGAACTGCAGTGCAAAGCCACTTGGGAGACACTCCATTGATAAATATCTACACAACCTACTGAAGTTCTATTCAATGGAGACATAGGCAATTAATATAGCCCACTGAAGTCAATAGAAAACACAACTCTTGGTGCAAAAAGGGAGAAAAAAATAGTAAGTAAGGTACACAGAATCTGCTTTGTGTGTTATATGAAATATCTTAAAACATCAGGGTTAGGAGGCTTGGTTCATTTTTTTATGACTTTGCCATTCTTTGAGAAAATCATTCTTTAAACCTAAATGCAAGATGGTTCATATATTATGTGAAATATACCCACAAAACTCTATCCCGGGATTCATAAAGCTTGCGCCAGGTGCAGGCGTAGCGTCGGCTTTCTAACACCAAATATGGTAACCAGTTTGCCCCTAGCTAGGCAAAGCTGCAAGATAGGGGTGTGTTGAACTGGCTATAGCTTTGCTTACCTGAGAGTACACAAGGTAACCGAGTATGCATGTGAACGGAGATGAAAACACGCGTAAACCCAGTAAATGTGTTTGCGCAGTGCACACTGCAGCTGAAATAGGAAGGCTATAAGAAAGAAATAAGGAAATACTGCAGCAGGGAAATTGGAGTACAAATGACTAAGTAACACCTAGGAGCCCACAGTGGGCCACTGACAACATCTAACAAGGCTGCAAGCAGCTACCTGCAGAACAGGAAAGGGGAGGGGCTGTACTGCAAAGAAAACAGTAAAGTGTCAAAGCAGAACAAAGCCGATTTGCAGTATATCAGCTACAAGACACATTTTGCCATGACTGAGTAGGGAAAGTACAAAACAAGAAAGACGGCAGATGGATGCATGCCTGATAATGGGAGGGGATCCAGGTTTAAAAGTGAATTAAAGGGCAACAGATTATTCAAGGCAGGCAAGCATAACTCCACAGTAAAGGCCACACACTTGCAGTACTCATTGTAAAACCCATAATTAAGACACTCTGCAGCTGGAATAGCTCATACACACCCAATGACATCAGCAGCATCCATAGCACAATAGTATAAAGTGTGAAAGCACCTCACACACATTTCTGTATTCCCATACACTCTGCACCAGCAGTATATACAGACAGGGAACTTTTAGTGTGTACATGTTAGGGGCTGCCATAGCTTTGATACACCAGCATGTGCTGGAGACTGAAGGTGGTGTGGAGGATGATGCACATGACCACCTCAGGCACCAGAGAAGGAGGAGAATGTTCAGACCCAGGGTAACCTACCAGAGGCTACATGATCTGGAGACAGTAGAGCATTACAGGGTGGACAGGGATATCCTACAGCAACTTGTGGAGCTGTGCCGGCCACGCCTCAGAGCCAGAAAAACAGAGGGGAACCCATCCCAGTGAATACGAAGGTATGTGTAAGCCTGAGAATACTAGCTATAGGTACCTTTCAAAGACCAACTGGGGATATCATGGGGATCTCACAGGCATCAGCATCCAGGGTACTATACCAGTTCCTGAATGCCATGTTACCACATGCCAATGAGCACATATACTTCCCCTGAAGAAAGGAGGAGTTGGCCAGCAATATACGTCTCTTCCACCATGTGCCAGAATACCTGGAGGTACTGGGTGCAATAGACTACACGCACATACACATCAAGTCACCACCTGGTGAGCAGGGTAGGTGCTACATAAACCACAAGGGATACCCCTCCATCAACTGCCAGGTCACGTGCAATGTCCAGGGCATTATCATGGATGTGTGTGCTGGCAGCCCTGGAATCTATCACGACTCCCACATCTGGCATGCCTCACAGCTGTAGCAGTTATTTTCCAAGGGGGACATCACAAATGGCCACCTGGTGGGGGATGCTGGCTATGCACTGGAACCGTGGATGATAATTCCCATCACAAATGCACACACACCCATGCAGGAACGCCATAATGAGGCACATGCACAAACCAGAATCATCATATAACATGGACCATAGCAATCACACATTCCGCCACCCTCCCAAACAATATGAACATAACATATGAAGAGTGCATGCCAATATACTATTACAAATATGTTCTATGGACACAGTAACCAACACAACTGCAATGACTGCAAACATCCATAACAGAAATACACAGACAGCTTTCATTTAGCAAAACTGTATTACTTTCTGATGTATTGCCAAAAGGATTCAAGGACTTACAGTACCTGCATGCTATACAGGAAGCATTTAACAGTGCCTTAATGAATCAGCCTGCAATTACCATAGTATTAGTCCACTAAGGGATAGGTGTTCACATAGGGAAAGAACACCCACACAAATATAGAAGTTGTATAAAAGGGGTTCCTACACACCTACATGTGCTATGTACACCCACCAACATCTACGCCACAAACAAAATAATTACATCAATACATACTGTCATACCATAACCAGTTATTCAACTACTGTACAACATCTGCTGAAACCTTAACATACCTGGACAAAGACAAACTAACATGGCCCTATGTGAAATAGTTGTTGTTATACAATTGAACAGCTGCTGATGTTACAGGGTTTGTATGAACAAATCCTGTTTCAGAGGGTTGAAAGGTTTGTACACCAGGAAGTGTTACTGAGTACTGATTATCAGCACAGTATGATACAAATTAACACCAAACTAAATATGACTGGTAAGCACACTGTAAACCCCCTAATATTATATGCATAGTTGTGCAGCCTTGAGCTGGTCAAACATCCTGGCCAGATTGAAACATATGCAGAAGTATTAGGTACAGACAAACCTTCACAAGTAGCAATGTTCAGAAATATAACAGCAGTACTCACATTTAGACCAAATTCTCTAGGCATTACACACAGTATATTACTGTTTGTCTCCATACAGCTGTTGCAATAGATTTCAACCAACACTTCCAGGCTATATTCCCCACAAGTAAGGCAAAGGGACAATGCCCAAGTGGAGTACTCAATTATACTCCACTGTTCCCATGGTATAGGAAAAGAAAGTAACAGTGCAGCTGATGTGCATGTAATTAGCTACTTAGGAACACCAATTGGTTATCGGGATAGCACATGTTACTGATCTGTAACTATAAAAGGTTGCCTTGTCACACATTTAGACCATCTGTATCTATCTGTAGGACAGTACAAAACACTGAAAGACAAACCGAAAATGAGTATTATACTAGTCAATAACACCTCCTATTACTAAGAAAGTATGCATAACACATAGTATGTCTGTGTATGTAGTACCTGTTCTGTAAGAATTACAGTGTAATCAATGCATATAGTGGAAATAGCTATCTTGTAGCGATGTATTGTTGAGCTGTAGTAATGCTTGTAGTATTCTATGTGTGTACTGCTGTAGGTCACAAGGCAAACTCCTCATGCATCACAAGGGATGATATGGGCTTGAAACTCACCAATTTGCTTCCAGCCACTGTCAATGTCAGGGTTGGTCCAACAAGTATGTGCTATAACAGGGGAAAGTATATGTCGATATAGTGTAACAGTAGACATATGTATGGGTGTATAAGTAAGATGAACATGTCAAAGGTAGGCTTACTGTGCAAATATGTTTTGCATTGTGGGATATTGTGCCAATAACTGTGTGATGTACTGTATTTTAGGCAGATCTGTATTCCATTTTACATAACATTTCTGTTATGTTATGCAAACAGTAGTTATCTCTACTGGCAATTACAATACTCAATAACAGGATACATATCACTTGTATTCATCTGAAAGTTTAACAGCATGATAGCAAAGATAATTGGAAGAGCTAAGTAACTATGCATGCACGTAACACATGTAATATCCACCTCTCTAGTATCATTTGCAAGCAATAACAGCTGTGCATGTGTACATGTTATGCAAATGTGTAGTGACCCTTGTTACTAGGTTGGACCTCTCTAGTATCATTTGCAAGCAATAACAGCTGTGCATGTGTACATGTTATGCAAATGTGTAGTGACCCTTGTTACAGGGCTGAGCCAAATGGCTATGTGCACATCTACATAGAGTGGATATTGAGAGTAGAGACACACTGGTTGAACTACCAGGGTTGTGTATCCTAACCTCTCATTGCCAGCATAACAGCCACTTGCACATACTGTATGTAAGGTAGTGCACAGTACTGGTAATGAAACAGGTTGCATATCATCTTTAACTCCAGTGTAACATCTGCAGTAGGAGTGTAAGATGTAGGAGATTGCTGCCCATGTGTAACAGCCGCTTCATAGGTGATGGCTTATACTATCTGATTAAATCCTGATTATGTTGATAGTGGCATCAGAGTCTATTGATGCATGACTCTGTTTGGGGAGTAGGTGTATGTGCCCAACAGAGCTCATGGTCCTGGTGGATATGTGAATATATACCCAGGGAAGGAAACAGACCTGTAGATACTTGCATCATCTGTAATCGACTATCAGGATGTGATGTGCTCCGCAGAGGAGAATTGCTGTTAAAGGTAGCTACAATGTTTCCGTAATAGCCAGTGTTGTCACGTCCATAACACAAATATTTACATGTGAGCATCACTGTCTAAAACATCTTCATAAGCAATAAGTAAACTAAATACAGTACTTGGTACTTGTAGTACTGAATGCTCATACAGGCATGTCCACTAGTCAGCTACTGGTGTTTACTAATGTCAGCTTTGTGTATGTGGCCATCCTGGGGAAATGTAATCTCTATGCCATGTACACTGCCAAACCCACCTAAAACCACACCCTACACATTGTCTGGGATGCAGCTACAGGGGAAAGCTGGAAGGCAGTCCAGTCTACAGCATTGAATGGACTGGACAGTCATGAGGTGTAGGTTAATACATGCATCTCATCATCACAACCAGCACATACCCTTACCAGAACACAGTAAGGACACCCACACACAATACCAGAAATCACACACATTCACAGACGCTTCTAAGTATCTGGCCAAACAAGTGACCTCCCAAGCTGGAAGAGACAGACAACGAAATACACAAACTGTATGACATAGTTTGCATAATTGTGCAACACCTCAGAACACATGGCCAGAAACAAGCCCAACAGTACTCATTTGTGAATGCAAACTCTAGCACTATGTTACACACCAACCTATATGAGGGCATACATACTTTCAGCTGCCTATCTGCCATGATTAGCCACATACCCATACACTCAGACCACCTTTTGAACTATACACATGGCTCTGGCATATTCCATGTTGTTGTGCAGGACCTGGGATGCAGTAGCCTGGATTGCATGGGAACACATGTAGGAACTGTCAGGTCTTGTAGCCCATGCAGGTATGCCCCAATGCCTGGGTAGCATTCTTCCATTGGCCAGAATGATACTGCAGTACAGGGACAAAGAGATTGTATTCCACAATTGTCTAACGTAGGGGTGCAAGTCAAAGGGTATCCAGTATCTGTCTGCCTGGGATAACATGATTGACAGACCATGATGCTTTGCCAGACAGGGCCTGCACCTGTCACCCCTGGGAATCTGGATACTGCCTAGGGCTCATGCCTCCCCTATAGTGCCTTCATCATGCACAGTTTAAGTGAAGGTCCACTGCTGTTACAGGGACAGCCAAGCAATAAACTGTGGGTCTCACTACACAATGATACATGTCAGAAACACTATATGGACTCACATATGTCAATCCCTAACATGGAGAACATATCTGTGCAGTGGCTGAGACACATTTCAATGCTTCGGAGAGGAAACATGCATGACCATGTTATAACACATACCTCACCTCTTGCCTATTATCCTTTATTAGAACACACGGGCCGCAGGTGTGTCCATATTCCTGAAGGATATGTACACCCCCACGCTAGTTGCACTTACATAACTTCAGATGCATTATGATGAGCATCTACCTTTGTGCCAAAGTTGAATTCAAATTGCAACTTGTGACACATCACCCACCATGCCGCAGATTTCCCAACTGTCATAATGAGCTGTAATGGGGAAGATTGGGTTTGAGACAGAAAACAATAATAATGGCTACTCTCAACTATTACATTATGAACTTTGAAGACTCCTCATGTACCAACACCTGCACTCAATGCATGTTGGATTCCATCAACCCCAATGACCTGGATCACAATAGTCACACAAATATGGCTAACAGTATGCTACACATAGGCAGTCTCCAAAGCCAACGTTATGCTTCCTAAGAGCAAAATGGTGACCGTCATGGCACCCATGCAAGATGGACAATGCATGTGCAAATGCTGAATCCTATACAAATGAACGTTAAGGAGTCACATACGTGCAGTGATTGTGCCATTGAAACAGAACCAAGATTCAACCAAACACAAACAAGAAGGCAAACATGTGGTACAATGCTTTAAACTGTACCACAGAAGGTAGTAACTGTTGCAAGAGTGAACACACATGAGTATAGATGATCCCTGGTCAACCTCAGTAAGATGTAGATACACCATATAAAACCACACAAAGCTACTGTGAAACTAATCAGACACATATTATGAGGCCAATCACAGAGCATTCTATAGCTGTGTCATTAATCATAATGGCAAAGACAAAACCTGTCGTCCTGCACAGCACTATGGCATGGGAAGTACTGCACCTACAGAAATTTCACCTGTTCATCCAGATAAGGTCTTGGAGAACCTAAACCCACTCCCACCCAACCCCCCTCCAACAGGTACACATAGTTATATATCCATATACACTACAAAACTCCTGTAATAACAACTATGCAGGTACAAGCTGCACTCTCTAAAACCATACATACAGCTTTCATGGGACCTGTCAACATCCCAGGGTGTATCCTACACAAATGTAAGAACAATTAGCTCTCCACATACACATCATGTTCAGTCATAGCTCCGTGTCAGGCTGTATACACACTAAATGGTGCACAGCAACAGTTATCACACCCCACAATGGGGGAGACACCATTGATAATGGGAAATAGTGCACTACTACCCTGCTGAGTCTGGTCTGTAAGGCCATGAACCGTGATCAACGTATTTGATGTATTCAGTACAGATGTAGATGACAGTAAGGTTGATTCACACAGCATATCATGACCTTGCCAGGTCTTAGGACACCATCACCCATACTGTGTTCCAGCTACACTCAGTAAACTAGGTGTATATTCCTATGTCACAGGAGTGGTTGGCAACTGGACTGCTGGCAGAACTAACACTGCAGAATGTGTCTGACTAATACACGCACATCAAACCAATGCCAGCCACAGTAATACAGGGTTCATTCCTGGTACTCCCTTCTTTGTTATCTATACCACACAGACTAACACAGAAGGCATCTGCCTACTGATGTTTGCAAATGACTATGAACTAGTTGCAATAGTTGACTCAATGTGTGCTGCGTTCAACATACAGAAGGGCCTTAGTGTGTCAGATGTGTGGTGTGTGATGTATGGCCACAATCTGACAGCTAAGTATTGCATTGTCATCCCCTATGTTAAAAACCCTGTACCCATGAACTACCACCTAGGCAGTGGTCAATGTAATGGCAACTGTGTGTATGGGATGTAGCTGGACAGTAGTCTTTCCTTTGATAGTTACTTCACCACACCAGTTAGGTAGTAGTATGTGGCACCCCTAATCATGACAGGGTGCCATCCATGAATATAGAGATAATTGTTCAGCCATACTCAACACTCATGTGACCCATAATAGATCACATATTTCCTTTAAGGGTTATTGCCCCTGTGTAGATGGGCTACACTGCCCTTCCCAAGCCCTAGCTCCACTATGTAGCATGCAGCCAACCCTGAATAAAGCCATGCCCAACCCAGAGATGTTGGACATGCTATACTTAACACATCCTGATCCCAAATGAACACATACTTCATGGACATCCACCTTTCTAGCACAAGGATCACAACATGCCTGACAGATCTCTGTCCCATACACTTTACATACTCTTGCCATACTATGCATCCCTGTCCAGCGAAGCTGCACATCACCCCTCTCTATGACATGGTGTGATGACCACATGCCAAAAATATCAGTAACCCTGTGGATCATTTCTATGGCACTGCTTGAACTGGCCACTGAAACTTACCTGTCTGTTGCCTACAGCTAGGTAACTTCTCTGCCTAGGCTCATAAATGGCCCAGGGCATATAGCCTACTAGTTCACTATGACCATACATGCTATAGTTGATATCCAACCCTGCAAATACCATCAGGGTAGCTATTGTCCCATGTGTGTCACATGTGCAACACAGGCAATACATGGCAGGATGCTACACAGCTGTACAGTGCCATGCAGATGTATATGGCAAAACACATACATATAAAACATTCTGTGAGCAAGCCTGCAGGGTCACAGGTCATGTCCCTAAAGGCTATGTATGACTATATTTATGACATATACACAGCATTAATGTCGATTGCATTAATGTGAACACATCCAAGTATGTGCTAATAGGTAAAGACACCAGTACAGGCAACCAGACATGCCCACGTCAAGACAGCATCCACATGGAGTATGAGCAATGTCATCACATGACACACACATATATGGTGATAACATCACATCACCAGTAAGTGTCAAATGTGTGTGACTTAAACATGTCAGTGGTGTTAGTGTCATGTAGATTTGCAAAGACTTATTTGTAATCTTACTAAATGTGATACACATGCATGTTCAGCTGTACTTCTGTACTTCTCTGTGAGTTACTGTGACCTGTCTCCATCATTATATCTTCCAGGTATGCTGCGTAGCAGGCTGCCAGCATACACCCACTTGGAGGATGAGGTCCTCATCCCATACCTCCTCGACAACCATTCAACACTCTTCAGCCATGTGCCACAGGATGCACAGCAGTGGAATGCCCTGTGGAAGGAACTCCACAGGAGGGTAAATGATGTTGGCGGTCACAATTACACCTATCAGCAAGTGCGCCAACACTGCACTGACCTCATAAGATGGGCAAAACAGCGTGCTAATGCAATCGCCAGGGAACAAGGTGCAAGAGGTGGGGGGGGGCACTCACCCAGCCCCGACTCACATGTACCGAGGAGCTACTGGCCAACCTGGGGACACCTACAGAGCTCCAATAACATGCTTTAGCTTGTATTGTGGAGTGTCTCTCAACCACAGAGCCTGTAGTTGCCTGGTAAGTCAGTACTGCACATATAACACAACTATATTTCACATAGTTGCATGTGTTACTGTAATGTAACATCATATGCAAGGCATGTATGCACACATGCCACATACTATAGTGTGCTCCTCTATGTATGCACAGATGTGCATATTCCATAGTATAGTCTATTGTACTGGCTTATGTGCTAACATGTACATTGCACCCTGTAGCTATCACACAGGTGTGGATAATGATCTTACTGCTGTGGCACTCCTGTTTAGGTACCTCTGGCATTTTAAAGTGACAGCAGCCTGTGTCAGGTGAGATTATTATTTACCAGGCTTGATAATGCACATATCATATTAATTGCATGCTATCTGCCATAACACATGTACACATAATGTATGATGGTCCTGTTAATAGACACTGGTCAGACCTGCAATGAATCACAGTGGTTACCCATGTGAAACAATTGAAGACTATATGAAACACCTACACTAAGCCTTCCAAACTGTCATTGCCAGATGTGTGAACATCTGTAAATACAATGGTGGAGGTGTGTTTCAATGTAGGGACAGGTACTACATATCAGCATTACACATGCTGGGAATACAAACAATACTGTACAGAGAGCATATGTGTGCACACACTCTAAATGTGTTGGAGCTAGAGTATGACCAGCCCACAGGATACACCCTTGTTGATTATACCCTTGCTATGAATGTCATACAATGTCATGTGCTATCTGATATGTCCATGACATGTAGTGGGCTGACTGCAATACTGCTCAACTATCCTGCAAAACATGATGTTTCCCATCCCATACATACCACCCTTTGTCAGCATAACCCTGTCCGCAGTGGAACATATGACATCTATGGGTATATGTCATATGGGATAACACTGACATGTGAAATAAATGGCCATCACTACCATTGGACAGAAGATGTATACACATGGCCATGGAGGATGGCCAGAGACATGAATCAACACACACAGTAGAAGTGATGTACATGTGTGTACACCCTGTTGTACATTGGCTCGACACAATACAACTATGGCCTTTGTGTAATGGTGATATTGCAGATGTGAAACACTAAACATCATACAGGCCTGTGCACAGCTTGTGTAGGCATAACATGAAACCACCACATAACATGTCTTGAACATCTTTAGTGTGTCACGACATGAAAGCATTCACCTATACAGTATCCAAATACATACATGTGTTGCCAAACATACACATACAACCACATCAGATCACAGATACAGTGCATTCACCTTGCTGGTGTCAGATATTACTGTCATGCCTGCTCCTCATGTGTGTGAGGTACACAGATGGCATGTGGGACAGAGTACTGCTAAGTAAGCCATGCGTGGGCATAGTTGCCAGGCATCAGTAATATGGTTGCAGATGAGCAGGGGTGTCATCCGTATACTCTTCTGTGACCTGTGTCACACATTCCACATTAGGGTTTAGTGCGTATACACCTCAGTGACGTGGGTCATGGCAATGAACTGTGTCAGTAACTCACACTGGGTAACAATAGTGAAGCCACCTGATGCCCTGCAATGGCTGTGTACATCAGCTCAATGTGCAGTATGTCACTGCATATTTGTAGGGCGGAGAGACAACATTGGGTCAGCTGAAGGCCCATGTTAGCATAACACGTCCCTGCACTGGGACACCATTACCGTACTGTAGATTGGAAAGGACACCATTGTGTTACACATGTATGCATGTCATTCAACACGTCAGCAGAAGACATGTCATACTACATGTGATTGGCAAGGTCATACGCCACATAGGCTGGTGTACTGTAAACCTGTGCTGGTCTGTGGCACCATTGCAAAGTAGGGACAGCCATGTCAAACATGTGAGTTCAGCCACATGCACGATGTCTGTAGACACAGCTCAGGGGATGGCAGAATAATGTTGAACAGACATGCACTGCTTTGGGGGAGATTTGCAAGCTAGGGCTCAGGCAAACATAGTATTCATTCAACATACCCTTCTGCTCATGTCCTCACACATAAGGGCAGTGGCCAACACAAAGCATCAGTGGCAGACGTACAAAGGTCAGTGATGATCTGTTAACATGTGGTGTATGTTGCACACACCATGGCAGTGTGTTGCAACGGTGCATAGTGCATGCATTGTGTTGCAGGTATGGAGCATAAGCTACTAACACAAATGGTGCAATACAGGTATGTATGCTAACCATTACTATAATTGTGTAAGGTGCATGCTGTCTGCTATAACACATGCATGCTGTTGTGTGCAACTCAGGGATGTATGATAACTACCACTATAATTGTCTAAGCTGAATGCCGTCTGCCATACCACATGCATGTTGCATGCCGTTGGGTGCCATAGCATGTGTCTGTGTGTATCTGTGTGGAATAACTTGTAATGTACAGTTCTTGTCTTCCCCTCACAGGTGTTGATGTAGGTGTATTGCCCTCCTGAGGTCCACCTGATGTTAGTGACCCCACAGACTCTAACAGTGTTGAAAGTATGATTGAGGCACAGGCAGGGTTGTCAAGGGCTAAATCTGTGCCATTGGTTGCCATTCCACCCGTATCTCCCTCATCCTCACACACAGTTCCTTTGCCTACACATACCCCATCACCACTGACCATAGAAGAAGGACAGTTGGTGGATGGTAGCATGGAATAGGGAAGTGTGGAGACTATGGAAGGTGTGCCTGCACACCATGATCCCAGTCAACTGACTGGTGATGTCCCACACAGGCATGTGCCTAGTGCTGCTCATAGAAGGACCACTGGCCAACATGCCCCTGTGAGACAAAGCACATCAGCTGGAGTCACCAGATGCATGTTTTGGGCTGTAAACAAGGTACAGGCATGTGCTTAATGGCACAACAGAGAAGGTCTGAGGCTTCAGAGGTCTGCTGTCCATTCATTAACTGACAACATTCAGGCAATTTCAAATGCTCACCATCATCTTGCAGATGTTTTGGATAGACGATTGGGCGACATGGTGGGAGTCCTTGACCATAGCATGTCAATCCTCGAGCGTGGAATGTCTGTGTTGGAACATCTGGTGGGAGTGAGGTGTCAGGCACATGGACGTAGGTCAGCTACATCACCTGTTGGTCTATGTGAACATGCTACTGCACATGCCCGCTCCCATAGTGGCGGTAGCAGCAGCAGTGCAGCTGGTGCTGTGCAGTCCACACCAGGACACAGCAGGCCACATGCACGTGGTCCTGGACAGTCCCAAATGTGACATGATTCCAGTGGACATGTGTTATGAGACAGTACCCAATCTGGACCTCTGCCTGGTAGTGCCCATGCAACCCCTGGCAGGCGCAGGTCACATGGCCATGGCCGGACACCCTGAACTGTGAAACCTGCCTTGTACAGTCTGCAGCTGCCAATAATACCCCTGTGTAGGCCAGCCACATGCCAGACCTGTGTGCATGCATATACAACACACACACACACACACACACACACACACACACACACACACACCAGAAACAAATGTAGGGCACCTCAACACACACACACACACATAACATCCTCACATGCCTAATGATATCACAGGCCCTAACACACACACATGATGTCATCCAATGGTGTAGCCTAGGCCTCTGGCAAACATTATCACCCTGTGCATATGATGATGCCTGTGCCGCATCCCTGTCATCCACACCATTGGTGCAGGGACATGCTCATATGGTCTGATGCACAGGGTGAACATACTAGGTAGACAATTGTAGATTAATATTGTTGAGTAGTGTTGACAGGCAGTAGACATACCATGTATTACAGTTTTAGAAAGCATTTTGTACGTTTGACAGTATGTATCATGTGTAAAAACACTAACAGCATGTTGAACTTGATATTCTGCCTTCTTCTTTCAGGTGTAGTTGCATGTGCCAGGGGATGTCAGTGTTTGCGGTTAGTGTCCCATATGTACATGTTGACTACTCACAGGTCTGTATGACAATACTTGCATGCACATTGTAGCTTCCACATCACAGTCATAATTTCCCATGTTTCAATTATGTTTACTGTTCTAATGATCCAAGAGCATGATAGCTGTGTAGTAAGTTACTTTGTTCAGAGCCATCAAACCCATAGTGGGTGACATTACAGGTACAGTTACCTGGAGCAGGGAGGAGGTAAAAGAGTGGTAGAGTGGATGACAAGGGTAAAGGCCAGTGGAAATAGTGGCCTCTCATTGGGAAGCAGTAATACCTGCTGCCATGACAGGATGCAAACACAGACACACCCACACACTCAGAGATTCACAGACACAGTAACACACACTGACACACACACACACACACACACACACACACACACACACACACACACACACACACACACACACACACACACACCGTTGCCAGTGTTTGGATGAGAACCCTTGCCTATGTGCAAATCATCATTAAAGTACTATGCAATTACAAGACTCACCACAGAGATTATGCATGTACAGGTAGTCAGAATGGCCTAAGATCAAGGACATCGACAGGGATACTACAGTGCCATGAGTGTATGTGGGGAGGGGGTTCATCAGTAGAATGTGTAACAGCAAGTCGCACCCCAGGGTGTACATGTTAACAGGCAGTTAGAATGCCCATCTAAGATTGATGATATCAACAGGGATACTTGATTGCACTGAGTGAATGGGGGGAAGGGGAATTAACATTTCACTATGGTAAAATACAGCCTCACTCCAGGGACTGGACAGCCATACACATGGACAGCCGCACACACACACACACACACACACACACACACACACACACACACACACACACACACACAGTAGCATTCACAAAGATATACACCTATGTCACACATACAGACACTTGACATGTGTGAGGTTCGACCACCTGCCTGTGCCTTTCTTTCTACACTTTACTCTGTATGATGTCAACAACAGTGTTCAGGAGAATGAAAAACATGTGGGATTTATTCCCAACCATACGTGACATATATGGACACACACACACCCACACATGCCAGTACTGTGAATCAAACACCTGCCTATCTCATGACAGGTATTACAGAAATACAGCACTATCGCATTCACTACAAAGTGTACAGACTCTTTCCTTTGCCAACTGTGCTGATATAGGCACAATATATGCACAGGGGAGTATTACTGTTACAGGTCTAAAGAGGTTTGCCTTCAGTGTCACCCTTACTGCATTCTATATTGTCTGTCTTCCATTTCAATTAACAAAACCAGACCTTAGCAGTTATACAGGTTATTGTAGGAATGGTTGTAACACACCAATGAGCTGTCCTCAGTAATCATTCATCTGCAATGTAGCCCCACCACTTAGTAATCATGTCCAAACACCTGTCCATACCTCATGTACAGTTTACTGTACTTTGAGCATATCACCATATACTGTTGGCAATGTTGAGGCTGTATTGCAACAGCATGATGTACTAAGACAACAGTCACCTTCAAACATCAGACACTGCACATGCATGGAATCTAAACAAACAACAATATATGTACACATATGTGGTCTACATCAGTAAGTGGACTAGCAAGTCAAGTGGATACATTCCACATGTTCCCCACTCCATGTGTGAAACATAGTCGAGCATTACATCATAATGGATGTTGTATTCATGTACTGGTAGGACACAACCACCTTCACCGAGTAGCCAAGTGTACACATATTTCCTCCTGTAGCTGTTGTACCTTCCCTACCCCTCTGTTCATTGTACCTGCACAGCAACTTGCACGGGTTTCTTTCCTGAGTGACCCCCCCCCCAACCTGGGATTCACTGCATAAAGCAATTTCTACTTTCTCCACTGAAGCTAGCTATCTTAACTAAATAAAACCTATGGGAAGCAAGAACCTGACTCCACCAGCTTTTCAATTGTAATAGTTTGCATGGGAGTCTTTCCTGAGTGAACCCCCCCCAACCTGGAATTCATTGCATAAAACAATTTCTACCTTCTCCACTGAAGCTGGCTGTCTTAACTAAGTAAAACCTCTGGGAAACAAGAACCTGACTCCCTCCAGCTTTTCAATTGTAATAGGTGAACTACAATTTAGTTTTTATAAACTATTGAGGCTTAATGGTGTACGCACAACAACAGTGAAGGGATCTAGCCAATTGCCACTAGATTGAGCTATACTACTTTGAATCAGCCTTACACTCTCGCAGTGTTCCAGTCCCAAGCATTTACTTTTTAATTTGGTAAAGTAATTTCACTCCCTCCTTATTAACTACATTTGCTAGTTTACCCCTAGGATCCAATTAAAATTAGCTTGAAAATTGGTGTAAAATTAAAAAAAAGAATAAAACAAATTAAAGTACAGCCAACAACACTGCTTGCATACAATCATACAAACCAAACCAAAAGCCCAAGGTAACTCTCAGAGTCAGTCCTCACCTTACACTGATAGTTTTCCAGCCCTTCTCCCTGTGGGGGAGGGATCCATAAGTTCCTGGTTAATCCTGTCCTGACTGCTCTCATCTCCATTCTCCCTATCTGCCACTCCCACCCCACCCCCTGAGTATCTTCATTAGTCAGCCCACTCCTAGGGTGCCATCTTTAATCAAACTCTCTACTACATGACTCACATTCATTTCATCCTGTAGCTGTTGTACCTTCCCTACCCCTCTGTTTGTTGTGCCTGCACAGCAAGTAAGTTACTTTGCATTACCTTCCTCTTATTTCTGTTAACTGCTGATTTATTTGGTTATTACTGGTAACTACTGAGGTATTTGATGGTGCTAAGCTGTAACTGCTGTTCAGAACTCCTATATGTTTTGAGAGCTAGCTAATGTTCTAACGTACAAACTGCTTTTTTTTATCTTGTTTTAGGAATGTAGATCTTTTATTGTTGAATATCTGACAGGTATCCTGCTAACTGTTTTGCAGAGGTCATTCATGTTCTGATTACATTTGTAAACATTCCTATGGCATGCTACTGTACTTAGAAGACTTACAGGTTGGACTTTATAATTGCTTTTATAGAAGGCTAAGTGAACGCAGTTCATGTTTCTGTTAGTTTATACTGAAAAACAGCTCTAGAATTATTGTCCTAAAACAGCCATACTTTGCTTTGTGCATTATATCCTGTGTGTATTCACTGAAGTATACAGCTGTTATCACTGGACTTAGAGGCTGTATGTTACTGCTGTTAGTCTGTGGTTTTACATAGCTGATACTGTATGCACTATAATCAATTTTAATTATAATGTATACAATATAATTAATTTTACTCTCCAGCTCTATTCCTTGCATGCTCTCCACTTCACATTCTTGTAACCTTTGCACTAATGCTGCCTTATTTACCTTTATTTTTCAGTTTGCATGGGTTTCTTTCCTGAATGACCCCCCACCTGGGATTCACTGCATAAAGCCATTTCTACCTTCTCCACTGAAACTGGCTATCTTAAGTAAAACCTCTGTCAAGCAAGAAACTGACTCCCTCCAGCTTTTCAATTGTAATAGGTGAACTACAATTTAGTTTTTGTAAACTGTTGAGGCTTAATGGTGTATGCACTACAACAGTGAAGGGATCTAGCCCATTGCCACTAGATTGGGTTGTACTACTTTGGATCAGCCTTACACTCACACAGTGTTCCAGTCCCAAGCATTTACTTTTTAATATGGTAAAGTAATTTCGCTCCCTCCTTATTGACTACATTTGCTAGTTAAGCCCTAGGATCCAATTAAAATTAGCCTGACAATTGGTGTAAAATTAAAAAAGAATAAAACAAATTAAAGTACAGCCAAAAACATTGCTTACATACAATCATAAAACACAAACAGAAATACCAACAGGGTACAAAACTGATAAAAACAAAAAAGAACCACATCCAAAGCACTAGGCAGAGAATTTATTCCAAAACGACTTCACTTACTAAGCGCTTTCACCATTACACATGGCATCATCAGAGTAAGTAAAAATCAACCACATCAAACATTAAATACACAACCAATCACATCAACATCCAATAAGAAACAATGAAAATATACATTAATTTGAATAAATAAATATTAAAAATTAAACATGTCCACGCACTGTAACATTTAAAACCATGTTGCCCAAACATGTATTGTGAGGGATACCTTGTCTCAAAAATAAATATAATTATAAAATGTGTATATATATATATATATATATATATATATATATCAAACATCCACATAAACAGGCACATAGAAAAATAAAAATAAAAAATAAAATACAATATACGCCACTGTTTACATTATATTTTATTAGCCCTGTCTTTTAAAATGGGTTTTAAAGAAATATATTCATTCAAACCCGGTGGGGTTGTAGCATCAAAAATTATTTGCCATTTGTATTCCAATAGTTCTACCTTCAACCTTTCATCTCCACCCCTGTCACAGTGTATCACCCTGCCAATAACAAAGAAAATATATTTTTTTAAATCAACACAGTGTGTGCTACGCATATATAATGCATTGTGTGTGTCCTTATTTGTTATGGCCCTCAGGTGTTCTGCAATCCTGTCTTTTAACCTACGAACAGTTTTGCCCACGTAGAATGCGTTGCAACTAACACAAGTGGCAATATATACCAACTGTTGTGTATTGCAACTGCACCTACCTGGGCACCTCAAAGTCTTCATATAATTGGACACCAACACATAAGGTCCATCAGTGATGAACCTACAAAATTTACAGGTTCCACATGTGTACATCCTGGAACACTTATAAGTAGTTCTGTGTCCCTCCAAAATTTCTTTAATGTTTCTTCCCCTAGAATATACTAGTTTGGGAACATTCCCCAAATCATGTTTCTTAGTTTCGTTAAATACTGTACCCCATACTTTTTTCACTACAACAACAACACCAATAGTTTGACTATTGTATTTCAATACTAGTGCCTTTCCATCCAAGGTGTTGGTCTTTTGAGGTATATCAGTGTCATTACCCCTTAAAATAGGTTAATATATATTCCGTCTTTTCTCCAAGACTTCATTCCTGATTTTTAACAGCATCTTTAGGGGATATCCCCTGTCTAAAAAGAAACCAATAAGGGGATAAACTTCTTTAATACAGGTGTCATCATCGCTTACAAGTTTTGAGAGTCTTGCCATCTGACCCTTCACTATTCCTTTTTTTTAATGGGGGGGGGCGGTGGCAACTATTATAGTATAACAAAGAATTACTATGGGATATCTTCCTAAAAATATTACTATGTAAAGTGTTAGCAGATTTAGTCAATTTAATGTCCAAAAAAATCTATTTCTTTTTCATCCCACTTGCTGGTGAATCTAAAGAAGGTTGTGGTGCCATTTAAATATTCAACAAAGGACATAGCTTCATCCTTACTGCCCTTCCAAAGTATTAATATATCATCTAAAAATGGTTATAAAGAGCAATCTTGTCATTGTATGGTGAATGAAATACAAACTCTTCCTCTCAATATAAAAGGACCACATTGACAAATCCGGGGGCACACTTGGCCCCTATTGCCAGACCTGAAATTTGCTGAAAAATTTCCCCTTCAAATGTCACAAAATTGTTCTTTAACACCATTTCCATACATGATGTAATCATATTAATTTTAGGAGCATTTAATTTACCACTATTAACCAAACTTTGGGTGAAATATTCAACTCCTACATCTTGTGGAATTACTGTAAATAGATTAATGACATCTATAGTTAAAAAGACCAGTCAATACTGACATTATAAACCCTATCGAGTCTGTGGAGACAGTGCCAAGAATCTTTCAAGATGTGTGGAACCTCAGCCACTACCTTCTGGAGCCCTTCATCCACAAATGCAAACAAGGGTTCAGTCTTAGAACCCCGAGAAGAAACTGTAGCTCTAAAAGGGGGGGGATCTCTGGTACCTTTGTGAATTTTAGGGATACCAAAGATAACAGGTGTGACTGGGTGTTCCACATTTAAGAAATTAAATTCTATTTCAGTCAATGCCCCCTAATATAGGGCATCAAGTAAAAACAAATCAATTTTGCGATAAGCTATGTGCAGTTCATTGATAGATACCCTGTGGTAGGTGGTGTGGTCACCCAATATTGCCAGCATCTTGGCTATGTAATCCAATTGGGACATAATAACCACACCACCGCCCTTGTCAGGTTTCATAATTCTCAAGTCCTTATCGTTTGCTAATTCAAATAAAGCATCACTTTTCTGTTGGACAAGTTTTTTTTTATAAAATGTCCCCCACATTCAGTAATCACTGCATTCTTGATTCACATCACACATAATTTCTCAAACGTGGACACATCTTTGTTACTGGGGGTAAAATGCACTCTTCCTTTTCAACAGCCCCACAATTTTTTCATCACATACAACACTATAGTTGTCCTTAAAGTAAAGGGACAAATTTAACTGCCTGACATACATTTTAACACTAGTAAGCACATCCACTATGTTCATTCTAAAATTAGGTACAAATGAAAAGCCTTTAATCAAGACATCATGATGAACTTCTTTAATGTCAAATGCACTATAATTGTAGACATTGAAATTGGATTTGGTGAAAATTTTACACTGTGACAACAAATTCTCATCATTAAAATATAATTCTTCATCATGGGTGGTGGAGGATGAAATTTCCCCTAAAACACAAAATCAATGTCAAATTTGTTTAGTATCTCCTCCTGTTGTTGTTGTTATTGTGCCATTGTTTGTTCCGATAGTTGTTCACCTATCGCTGTCCCTGGTAATTTGGGTTAGGAACATACCTCTGGTTGTTTTGTATCCCCTCCCTCCTGTTCTGTAATCGAGCAGATCTCCTTAGTGGCGGATATTCGTCTAAAAAAGCATCAGATACAGACGCACCATTGTCCGGCACTCTATCACCATTAACGTAATCATCATTGATGTCTGCACAACTCTCATCATATTGCCCATGACTGTGTTTGGCATACCCATAAGCCTGATTGTTTTTATAATCATCCATATCCCTGGCTAACTTTTTAATTTTCATTTGTATACTTTTCTCAACATATTTGTCAATGTTGCTGAGAACATCCCGATAGTTTTGTACATTTTGAAAAATTAATAAATCCCCCACAATACTTTCATTGAGTTTGGCAATTTCTTTCTCAAGAATAACTATCTTTCTTTCATTATTCTTGACAATAATATCTAACATTTGTAGACCTGTCTTGTTGAACATATCTATCAATTCTTTGTAGGCTTGTGTCCCTTGGTCTATACCATTTGGATGTTGCCAAATCCTTAGTCCCTTGGGAACTTATTGTAAAGCAATAGATTTAACCAAAAATGCATTGTCCAACTGCAATGCCCTGTATTTTCTACATTTAGTCCCAAATACTTCTAACTGCTGTTTAACAGTAAGTTCCATGGCTTTAGCTTCCTTCTAAACAGTAAAATCAAAAATGGGACCTTGAAACCACTGTTTAAAGTCACCACCAACGTTGTTGTAACTATTACAGTACCATTTTTCACCTCTCGAGTCTGTGTCATAGTTATTACCAGATTGTCGGTTTTCACCTCGCTCACCTGGTACATGACTGTTGCTTGCACATTGGTTTTCAACTCCCACAACAATAACATTCTTGTTGTTAACATTTCCAACAGCTATTTTGTTGTTACCTCCATTGGACGCGAGTGGCGAATGCAAGGTGAACAATTCAGCTTGCGTGTCCGTTAACGTCGCTGGGATAGTGCGTAGAACATCACGATCAGTTAAGAGTGATATCAGTCTCCTAACTGCAGCAGTTAATTCAGCAATGGCTGCTTCCATAAATGCAAAAGGAACCACAAGAAACAAGAGTGCTTGAATTCAACTCCCAACAAACCGCCACTCATGCTGAAGTCGAGTTGAAAAAGTCAAATGAAAAACACAAATAGAAATACCCACAGGGTACAAAACTGCTAAAAACAAAAAAGAACCACGTCCAAAACAATTTATTCCAAAACGACTTCACTTACTAAGCGCTTTCACCATTACACATAGCATCATCAAAGTAAAAATCAACCACATCAAACATTAAATACACAGCCAATCACATCAACATCCAATAAGAAACAATGAAAATATACATTAATTTGAATAAATAAATATTAAACATTAAACGTGTCCACGCACAGTAACATTTAAAATCATGTTGCCAAAACGTGTATTGAGAGGGATACCTTGTCTCAAAAATAAATATAATTATAAAATATGTGTGTATATATATATATATATATATATATATATATATATATCTATCTATATATATATAAAACCATTTACTTTTTAATTTGGTAAAGTAATTTCGCTCCCTCCTTATTAACTACATTTGCTAGTTTACCCCTAGGATCCAATTAAAATTAGCATGAAAATTGGTGTAAAATTAAAAAAAAAAAATAAAACAAATTAAAGTACAGCCAAACACATTGCTTATATGCAATCATACAAACCAAACCAAAAGTCCAAGGTAACTCTCGGAGTCAGTCCTCAGCTTACACTGATAGTTTTTAAGCCCTTCTTCCTGTGGAGGAGGGATCCATAAGTTCCTGGTTAATCCTGTCCTGACTGCTCTCTTCTCCATTCTCCCTATCTGCCACTCCCACCCCCACCCCCTGATTATCTTCATTAGTCAGCCCCCTCCTAGGGTGCCATCTTTAATCAAACTCTCTACTACCTGACTCACATTCATTTCATCCTGTAGCTGTTGTACCTTCCCTACCCCTCTGTTCGTTGTGCCTGCACAGCAAGTAAGTTGAGCAGTATCACATGTATACTACAGCTAATTTGCATTACCGTCCTCTTATTTCTGTTAGCTGCTGATTTATTTGGTTATTACTGTTAACTACTGAGGTATTTGATGGTGCTAAGCTGTAACTCCTGTTCAGAACTCCTATATGTTTTGAGAGCTAGCTAATGTTCTAACTTACAATCTGTTTTTTTTATCTTGTTTTATGAAGGTAGAGCTTCAATTGTTGAATATCTGACAGGCATCCTGCTAACTGTTTTGCAGAGGTCATTCATGTTCTGATTACATTTGTAAGCATTCCTGTGGCATGCTACTGTACTTAGAAGACTTACAGGCTGGACCTCATAATTGCTTTTCTAGAAGGCTAAGTGAATGCAGTTCCTGTTACTGTTAGTTCATACTAAATAACTTAGCTCTAGAATTATTGCCCTATAACAGCCATACTTTGCTTTGTGCATTATATCCTGTGTGTATTCACTCAAGTATACAGCTGTTATCACTGGACTTAGAGGCTGTATGTTACTGTTGTTAGTCTGTGGTTTCACAGAGCTGAAACTGTATGCACTATAATCAATTTTAATTATAATGTATGCAATATAATTAATTTTACTCTCCAGCTCTATTCCTTGCATGCTCTCCACTTCACATTCTTGTAACCTTTGCATTAATTCTGCCTTATTTACCTTTATTTTTCAGTTTGCACGGGGATCTTTCCTGAGTGACACCCCCCCCCCCTGGGATTCACTGCATAAAGCCATTTCTACCTTCTCCACTGAAACTGGCTATCTTAACTAAGTAAAACCTCTGGGAAGCAAGAACCTGACTCCCTCCAGCTTTTCAATTGTAATAGGTGAACTACAATTTAGTTTTTGTAAACTGCTGAGGCTTAATGGTGTATGCACAACAACAGTGAAGGGATCTAGCCAATTGCCACTAGATTGGTCTATACTACTTTGAATCAGCCTTACACTCACACAGTGTTCCAGTCCCAAGCATTTACTTTTTAATTTGGTAAAGTAATTTCACTCCCTCCTTATTGACTACATTTGCTAGTTTACCCCTAGGATCCAATTAAAATTAGCCTTAAAATTGGTGTAAAATTAAAAAAAGAATAAAACAAATTAAAGTACAGCCAAAAACATTGCTTACATACAATCATACAAACCAAACCAAAAGCCCAAGGTAACTCTCAGAGTCAGTGTTAGCACCGCTCTGCTCACCCTCGCTGTGCTCGGCTCGCTCTGCTCCCCTCCCTGCCCCCAAATCCACCCGCCCCCACTAGTGCTAAATTTAAACCTGACTTTGCCACTCCCTTGCTACTACCCTCCTGCTAAGTACCAATCAGCACCTCACACATCATTGAGCAACCCTGCCCCCTTAACCCATTTCCTTCTCTCTCATTCCTCCACACCCTGTTAGCACAGTCAGCCATCAAATTTGGCCCACCCCCTATCAAAATGCAAACATGCAAAAAACACTAATTACCCAATTACCCAAATGCCTATCCTGTTTCTATTTTACCATCTCACTGCCTGACCATGCTATTCACTACCCAAATGGTCAAACTGACAGCCATGACTTCACACATAACACCAAACACTTTACCTTCCCCAGCACATCGAATATACCACCCTCTATAAAATACCACCCCTGTACAGCCATAAAACATAATCCTAAAGAGAAAGGCTATATAAAGCTTATAAACAAACTCCTAAAGGTCAGAATATCCTGTCACTATAACCTTATAACACATGGAGACATTCATCCCAACCCTGGCCCACCCACACCCGATAACCTCCACTCCCCTACCACAACCCCCACAGTCAAGCTACCCATGAATACTCCCACTAGTTCCCTCCTAGCATTTCACCTAAATATTAGAAGTATTAACAATAAGATTCCCAACCTACACACCCTCCTAGCAACCCACTCCCCAGAAATTGTGTGTCTTACGGAAACCTGGCTAAAACCCAGTACTACTGACAATGAGATACTACCTCCAGGATACAATATTCACTGGCTAGACCATGCTACAAGGAAAGGAGGTGGGATAGCAGTCTTTTACAAAAATACTCTAACCGTTAATAGAGACACCATTTAACCTCCCCAATTCAATAACGCAAAACTCCTCATAACCAAGCTACAGATTAACCAAAACAAACACTTGAACATCATCTGTGCATACATTCCACCAGGCAACAACCTTAATACCCTAAAAGATCTCCTTTACTGGTTATTCACTACCTATCCCCAAGAAACCATAGTTCTTGGTGATTTTAACACCGACTGGCACCCCTGCTCCTCCGACCCTCCCCCCACTCATATAAACTTATCTGGGTTTAAACAGACCATAACCTCTCCCACTAGGATAAACAAACCAACCAACAAGGAAAGCATCCTAGACTGGATCCTAGTTAATAACCAACCCCAACTGTACACAGCTGGTACTCTCCCTGATGACCTCAGTGACCATTGTCTAACTTATATCATTAAACATAAGGGAGGAAACCCTCACCAGCCCAAATATAAAACACTTAGAAACAGGAAAACCTTTGATGCTGCTATATTACAAAACTAATTAAAAGCAGTTGACTGGACAAAACTAAAAAATCTAACATTAGAGGAGGCCATAGATCACTTTAACACTAAATTCCTAAGTATCCTTGATTCCCATGCTCCAGCACATACAATAAAATCTAGATCAAATACAGCACCATGGCTCACAAAAGATACCAAAGTTAAAATCAAAACTAGAAACAGAGCCTGGACCAGCTGGAGAACAACCAAAGCCCCACTTGACCATCTAAAATATGGTCAACTCAGGAATGATACAAAAAATCTATTTTACTGGATAAAAAAAGCTTCTACCAAAATCTTCTACAAAAACACCACAGCAACCCTCAAAAGTTCTGGGCAGGCTTAAATCAACTACTTTGTCCAGGTCACTCCACCACCCCAACCCCGGCTAACTACACCCATAGTTCCCCAGAGACCATAGCTAGTGCCTTTAATAACTTTTTCACTGAACCAATCCAATCCCTAGCAAATCAACTAACCCCCTCTAACTTAAACCACATGCCTAATCTACCTAATAATCACCCGGAATTTAGCTTCCAATCAATATCCACTAGTTTTATCTAAATACTTCTAAAAAAACTAAAACCTACCACACTCGCTGCTGACCTCCTCCCTGCAGAGTACCTACAAATAGCTGCAGATGCCATTGCATATCCCATATCTATCCTCATCAACAGAACCTTATCCGAAAATGCTACCCCTTCCCTCTGAAAAATTTCTCGCTTCATCCCACTCCATAAAAGGTGGTAGCTCCTCAGACATATCCAACTATAGACCCATTGCCATTCTTTCCCCACTAGCCAAAATAATGGAGAAATATGTACACAAGCAACTAATGCAATACCTTTCACAGAATAACTTACTATCCCACTCCCAGCATGGTTTCAGGCCATACCACAGCACCACCTCAGCCCTCCTTTCCTTTACTACTGCCATAAACCAAAACAGGAATGACAATAGGCTAACATCTGCCCTCTTTCTTGACCTATCAAAAGCCTTTGACATGGTCAAACATGAACTTCTCATTCTTTCACTAAAATCTATTTTTCTCAACAAGCCTGCTATCCAGTGGTTCCAGTCCTACCTGACTGGTAGACAGCAGGCTTTACTATGGCAGGGCAAACTCTCCAGCCAGTTACCTCTCACACTTGGTGTCCCTCAAAGGTCCATACTAGGTCCACTACTCTTTTCTATTTTTATCAAAAACCTCCACACTGTTATCCCTAAAGCCACCCGCATTCAATACGCAGATGATTCCACTCTCATGTGCTCAGCCACCTCCCCATCCGACTTGCAAATCTTAACCCAAAATACATTTAACACTATCGAGAACTGTCTCACCAACTAATGCCTACTTCTGAACCCCAATAAAACTAAACTTCTCTTCTCTCCCACTAGTAGATCCACCATACTTTCATTCTCTGTCACATCTAACAATGGTACCACTATTTCCCCAAATAATCACACCAAACTGCTAGGGGTTATCATAGACAATAATCTCAAATTTGACCTTCAGGTCAACAAAACCATACAGACCATCAATAAGAAACTTGGATCACTGTATAGAAACAAGACATTTTTAACCCCACTGGCTGGGACTGCAATCGCCCAATCACACCTACTCTCTACTCTTTTATATGCCTCGCCTATACTCTCAAAACTCAACAAATCTGAACTAGGTAAGCTGTCCCATAGCTACAATCATATTGCCAGAGTTGCCACTGGCTCCACCTATAGAACCCACCACTTCCAGAACCTTAAACAACTAGAGTGGCTAGAACTGCCCAACTTAATTCAATCAACTCTTAATAGCGCAAAAAATGTTGTACCACCCTGAGGATACCCCCTCACTTAAAAATATTAAACCATATAGCAACCTAAGATCCCTATGGTCAGCTGATAAACTACCGGTCCAAACCCACAAAGCTAATAACTCTGCTGGTGAATCCCTGTTTTCCAACTTCATTGGCAAAACCTGGAATTCGTTGCCAAACTATATAACCCTACAATCCTCCAAATGTCTCTTAAAAAAAACTTCAAACATTATCTCAAAGTGAATTGGCTATGCCCATGTACCAACCCTGATTAAGTTATAAACTAAAAGCATACTCTGCAATTATCATAACTTGTGACTACATCACCAAGCTCTGCTTCCAATCTGATGTCTCTTACATTTAATTGTCTGTCCATGAGAATTGTAAGTCCCTACTAGGGAACACTACTAACCCATTGTATATAATCACTTTGTTTTTATATTTGTTTGCTAACTACTGTGTAATCTATGTAAGTTTGTCTATGTGGAGCTTTTTTCCCTGGGCCTATGCTGAAAATGGACATGTATCCAGTTGGACTATCCCGGTAAACAAATGTAAAATAAAATAAATAAATAAATATATGACAACAGCACATATCAGCAAGATACACGCAGCATTATTCCATGTCATGCTCCTACAAACTGTTACTTGACAGTGCCATGGTGAAGCCAGGGCACTATAATGGCCAATAGTGAGCAAATCATATTTGCCACACACACCTCATGTTTACTGGAAGAGTGCCAACAATGTGCTCTGTTAGAGCTAGGCAGTACACTCATTCAAGCATGAGCGAGGTCTGTGGCTTATAAACATCTCACCCCAGCACATACTGGTTATTGTGGTACTAAGGCTAATGTCCAGACAGTACACAGCATGCATGGCTTGCAATTGTTGACATGGGGTATATGTAGGAGCTGTGGGCACACATGACTGTACATGTCATGAACATATCACCTGTGACTACTCAGGAACATACAGAACAGAGCTGGATTTCCCTGAGTCTGTCAATACAGGCCTTGTGTATGTCCTATGATCCTGTTATTTGGGTATGTTTGTAGGCATTGCATTAGGTGGACATGTCTAATGACATACATGCCAAATGGGTTGTTGTATGATATGATAGGTGTAATGGGTGACCAGTAGAGAGGAAATATTACCTCTGTTAACATAGATATCAAACCTTATGTACTGTTAGCATGCTGTCTGCCATGTGCATGTGTGTAATGACTGTAGCCACCTATATGTAGAAAGGATAACGGAAGCTATGGTATTGTAATTTATGTTATATGAGTGTGGGATGTACATATCCAGGGCAAGTACAGTTAGGTCATATACAACCATGAGGGTGTTGTTTACTGGTGTACAGCAACAGTCGACTGTGTTAATGCTGACAACATCCAAGGGACCCTGGTTACAAACAGTGGTATTGTTGCATTGCATAACACATTATGCAGTTGTGTCTGTACATGGGTACTTTGACAGCTGATGTAGGCCTAGGTACAGTCCACCAATTGAAGGTTATCTGGTGGTCTACCATACTATGTCATACCACATATGGATGTGTGTTGGTAGTCAGAGGACAAGGTGGTGGATGTGTATGAGAATACAACTTAGAATGCAGCATTTGCCACTGTCACCTGTACCTGACTCATCTGTGATGAGTTATGTTAGAGTAGTGGTCTTTACATGTGAGTAGCCTTTATGAATATGTGGATACCACCACCTGGAATGGTCCATACTAGTGTTATGGCCCACATGTCTGGATCTGAGTTATATGGTGGTAGTGCAATTGTGCACTACAGAGCCTTCAGCCAGGTGTTCCTCACTGCACAGATGTCAGTATTCCCCATCGTAGGTTCTACATTGAGCAAATGGATTACAAAAACACACATCTAGCACTGGTTAGCATAAGCATCCAATGCAGTTGTCTTGTAGGTGTCAGGGTGTTACTTCTGTGTGTAGGGCATTTGCCTTGGAATGCAACTATATGGGTAAATGCAACCTAGGTATTATCCACACTCACTTGAAACACTGATGCATGTGCTCTGTGTCGAAGGCTTGTCATTCAGTCATGACAGCCCGAAATGACAGAGACTGAACAACCTCATAATAACAGCAGGAAATTGGCTCATTGTTTTGGTCTAGCAGTTGCCACTTGTACCATGACATCACTGCGAGTGCCAGCAATGTGCTTGATAGCAAATGCCACATGGAAGGTGAAAGACAACAGCAGACATTGTGTATATAACAAATGTGAGATATACTTAGTGTAGCAGTCCTGCTAATAATGACAACTACTAACACAGCTGGCAGAGGTCATTTTGACACCTGCACCTTAGTAACATTACACAATGTGACTCACACATTATGCCTGCATATGCTACTGTTCCAAGTATAATGCCACTGTCCACAACCTGTTATCAATGTATGCCTTTCAGGGCAGCAAGGTGTGTGACACATGCTGTAGGTAGCATCCACCTGTGTGTCACAGTTAACCTATTGTCTGTCACGTCCACACATGCATGATTGTGTATACTTATATATATGTCAATACTTTATGTACATGTATGCATGTGTATCACACAGCACAGGCACATATATATAATTTACAGGCCACATACAGGTATCTGGTAGTAAACCAATATGATGTGCATATATACTGACAGGTAAGATGTACATAGCTGTAAACCTGTGTGTTTACAATAGGAGTTTATTACAACATGTTCTGTACATGTAAGTGTATGAGCATGCACACTGTGGCCTTCTGTGGTTAGAATCAGAGTGCATCCCAAACAGCCCTGTGCTACTAAGTGTATGAGCATACCCACTGCCACCTTTTGTAATTTGAGTCAGTGCATCCAAACGGGCCCTTTGTTACCAAGTGTATGAGCATGCCCAGTATAGCCTTGTGTAGTTGTAGTCAGAATGCATCCCAAACGGCCCTGTGCTTCTAAATGTATGAGCATGCCCACTGTCACTTTGTGTAATTGGAGTCAATGCATCCAAACAAGTTCTGTGATCCTATGTGTATGAGCATGACCACTGTAACCCTGTATAGTGATAGAAGTTGTCCATTCCACAGATGGGCATACTCCAGTTCAGGTTCTTGTTGAGCTACAACTACACCTCTCAGGCCATCCTATGTACTACCTGCAGATGATGTGTCTTGTTTGCGCATACAGGTTTTAATGGACACCTACTTTAAACACACAGGTTTACAGCTATGTACATTGTAACTGTCAGTATCTCTGTTGTTGTCCTAAATCTTAGAAGGGCATTCTGACTGCCTTGGATTGTGTAATCTCTGTGGCTCATCTTGTAACTGCGTAGTACTGCAATAGTGATTTGTCGATAGGCAGGAGTTCTGATCCCACCACTGGCAACTGTGTGTGTCAGCAAGTGGTTGTGTGTGTGTGTGTATTTGTGTCTGCATGCTGTCATGACAGTGGGTTTTGCTGCATTCCAAAGAGATACCACCTTTTGCACTGGCCTTTATCCTTGTCAACTGCTAAACTTTTTTTCCCTCCTCCCCACTGCAAGTAATCAGTCCTGTGATGTCACCCAGCTCAGAAGTGGAATCAGAGTAAGTGCAACTGTATGTGTTCTGTGGCACCTGCATACAATTGTAATAGTTGCCATTACATAGGCAAGACATGTATGCACAATACTGGCATGTGTGTGCATGTCTGTGTGTGATTACCCTGTAGCCCAGGCATACACATGTGTAATGTCTTTTAACATGCTGCACACCATGGTAGCCATCTGTGGTGACTGGTGTCTGCAAAGTATTGCATAGTTAAAAATGGTAAAGAATATACAGTCAAGAATGACTACAGTTGGGTATGTTATTTTCCTGTGCCACTGTCGAGCAGTGACACAGAAGTGGTCGCCGGGGTGTAAGTCCATACCCATCACTTCCCCACCCATCCCCAGGGTAGATTACATTAGCCATCATTCCCCACCCCAAGCTCCACATACACAACAATCATCTCTTCTCTGGTGAACTGATTAAGATTTAAATGTTATAGAACAGGAGATGACTCTGTTTTGCATACACATCAGTTCCTTTGGAACCCTTCTGTGTCACAAAGGGTGTTCAGACATGTATATAAATATATATATATATATATATATATATATATATATATATATATATATATATATATGGCTATAGCTGTGTCTGTGTATATGGATATATATATATATATATATATATATATATATATATATATATATATATATATATATTTATATTTATATATATATATATATATATATATATATATATATATATATATATATATATATATATATGTGTGTACACATCCCGAAGGTGCATATATATATATATATATATATATATATATATATATATATATATGTATGCAGTTATGACAGTTGTACAGATGTAGACTTGTCTTTGTTGTTTCACAGAGTACAGTACATTCAAGGGTACTGTACATATGTACACAAAGTGACCGTCCCATTTTTTTCAGTACTGTGGAATACCTGTAGTAAGATGCGCATTATAAAATCCATGAAACATATATACAACCCAGATGGCTTAGTGGTAAGTCCAGTGACCTCAGTGTGCATGGTCCACGGTTCAAGACCTGCAAGCCTTGTAGATACTGTCAGTTAGGACTGAATAAGGCATTTGTAAGTGGGTGTAAATGTGTTTTCATGAGAGTAAGCAGTGGGTACACACAGGTAACAGACATGTACAACTCACAGTAAACTTGAAATGCCCTTCTTTGGCAATCCTGCTGATGTCACCCACCTACGAATACACCTCTGGGACTGCTGTAACCCAGTAATCTCTGTGTTGTGTGCTGTAACTGCGTAATGCTATAGTGTGATAAACTAGTTAGGTAAGGGTTCTATTCCAAGACATGGCAGGTATGTGTGTGTGTGTGTGTGTGTGTGTGTGTGTGTGTGTGTGTGTGTGTGTGTGTGTGTGTGTGTGTGTGTGTGTGTGTGTGTGTGTGTGTGGGATTGACAGTCAGACCCTGTGGGGAGGTGGCTGTGAGTGTCTAACCAGTGGACATGTTGGGGAGCAGTTTTTGTAGTTTTCCTATATGGTGTCCGTATTATATGTCACAATGTCCACCTCACGAGGAGTACAGATGTCAATCAACCAAGGGACTGTCTTGGCAAGCCATACCCCTACATCTGGCAGACGGCCTGGTGAACAAAGTATGCAACCCTACTATTACCCGGAATACGTTCTGAACCCATGTGTCATAAAACACACTTGCCTAGAATATCCCGCTATGTTGCTAGTACCCTGCACATTGATGACAGATAGTAGGCATGGTATAATTGCAGTGGGCTGCAGAGGGCATGGCACCCTGTCCAGCAGTACAATAGGCACATAATTGTAGACAACGTGCCTTCACTATGTTCCCCACTAGATGCCTTCAACATATGTGGTGCCATCAAATGTGGTCCACAAAGGCCATACAATGTCTTACCTGTATGGACTGATGCCACTGACACCAGGGAATACCTGTATCATGCTATCAATGCAGGTGCATGGTCAACCTGCTGTCTATTAGCAGGTCCTGCCACACCAGGCCAGTATTGGCATATCTAATGATAACAGTCTGTGTACACAACATGTGCCAGCCAAACCAGGTACACTTGTACATGTCACTGTACATTATTGTGGGGCATGCACATCCCAGGCAATGTCCATGTCAAGGACTATCCAACACAGACATGGCATGCATTGCAAAGCAATGACCATACACAATGGTAACTAGGATGACAGGACAGTTAATACAATAACCATCTGTGTGGTACAATGCAGACACTACACCCCTGAACTACACTGCACACCATTGTCGGGTGGTGTGATGCCAAAGATTACCCCTCACCCAGCCTTGTACAGCCATCTTACACAGCCAACCACTACACACCCATGAAGCAATGCACACATGCATGTCAGTACTGGCACCTTGTGTCTGCGTGTGGGGTATGATGCTCCCAACCACAGTCATTCCCAGTATAACTCCCATTGGCATACCAACTGATGTCAGACACGTTCACATGCCCTAGCCCATAGAACCTCAGGATATCCCCTGTGGTGCATGTAGTATCTGTGCATTACTGCAGTGTGGCAAACTAAGTAGTTAGTAAGTATATTTGTGAACCTGGCAAAGTATGGCAATGTGTCTGTGTCCCTTAGAGAGTGTGGTTGTGTTGGCAATTATATCTGTTCATGTGGACAGCCATGTGTGCTACACCTAATGTATGTCTACTATATCTCTGTTGCAGATGTTGCTCACCAGCACACATATATGTTCTTACAGCACACCAACATGCCAGCTATGTGGCACATGGAGTAACTGCATGCATTTGTAATAGTAATGGCTAGTCAGTCAGCGGTTTAAACCCCTGTACCGGTAGGTATGTGACAGACGATGCTTAGGTTTTAGTCTCCAAGCCCTTCTCTAATGTACTTTGCCTCTGTCTGTCCCTCCCACACACTCTCTGGTGGATGTGGAGTTGTACACCTGCTCAGCAGCAGCTTGTGTTTTGTAAGTTATGGTCATGATCAGATGATGGCCTCTGCACCTATTGCAGTCCTCCTCTAGCTGATTACATATGGAACAGCTGTGATAGCTGATTACATATGGAACAGCTGTGATGATGTTCCCATAGCCAATCGCATGGAAACACAGTACAATATATAGGAACATCATGTTGGTGTTTGCCCATGACAGTCGCTGTGAGTGGAACCTGGATCTGGTGTTTGGTAAACAGTATCACAGATGATATCTGGATATTCCTCAAACAACATACACAGTGGAAAATAGCCTAAAGACAGGAGGGTGATGTGCCAGACATGACTATAGCATGTAAGTATAGCTATGCTTCATTGAGACTACTGCCAGTTTAACAAGATGTGTGTGGTAATGACTATTCTGCATGTTTTAAACCTGACATGACAGCGCTCTGTTTGTGAAGGAATGCCCATCTGTAGGGCCAACTGTGAACTCGTTAGTGTGTGGAACCATTTGTTTCTTGTGTTACTCACTGAGCACACATCTGTGAATGCAGAAGCATAGTGTGAGGATTGCAGTCAGTACATTGTGATAGTGATGAGAGTTACTGCCATCGCATCCCTGATTGGACATATGTCACATGAAACAGTGGTATGATAGTCACTGTATGAGGTTCTCACAGTGACATGCCAATAATGGGCCACTGTTCACAGCTGCAGTCACAAGTCTTTTATACTTTGTACAGATGTCATGCAGTATATATGCATGTGTTGTGCTTTCTCTGCAAATGTATGCCATCTGTTGTGTTGGGTTGATGGTCATATCTTTGCATGCTGTTATAAGTAATCCTGAATGCTGTTGACTATTACTAAGCCATATCTGTGTTAAAACTGCAAACCAAAGGCTGTATGGGATTGGTAGTCCCAGCGGAAACTCCAGTCCCACTTCAGCTGGCCATGGCACCGGGCACCAGCACATCTGGGGCACAGCCTTGGACCTCCACCTCTGTTGGCTCTGCACCACCTTCTGGTGGAACCACCACTGAGGATGGGGCTTGTCCCCCTGGGAGCAGGTCCAGACAGGAACTTGTCCGCTGTCGTACAGTCCTGGACGTGGTGCATAGGGGGCTCAATAAGGGATTTTGAGGCCACATTTAGAGGGTGAGCCTGCCCCTCCTAGACAGCCCCCAGCACAGCCACCTTTGCGGCTGTTTCTGTGCAGTGGTGGCTGCCCATGGGTGGGGACCTCCATCCCACTGTTTCCATCTGGGGGCTCATGGGCTTGTGACTGCTGAGCACCCCTCCCCATCCAAGGTGTATCCCCCCCACATGTGTCATATACTGACCCTGTATGCTATCTTGTCTGTCATCCTACCCAACCTATCCTCCACGAGCATATTTACTCTCCTTCCCCCACATCCCACTCTCACCTTACGGAAACAAAAGGACAATCTTTCCTAGAACAACATTTGCCCCATAAATAGCTGTCCATTTCACACAAGTGTCCACTGGACACATGTAACCTTTTTAATTTGCATCATAACATACTCCAGTTGTCCTCATCTCTGTCTCTCAAGCACACGATCCTGGTATGCACATGACTCCTAAAAGGTTCCAGGTACATGTGATGCAGACGACCCCATTGTACACACGACACTACCGGTCCCTCTATGATTACCCATTTACCTTTTTCATGATGATGATGTTGCACACAGCACCTTGCAAGAGTACTGTTCTCACATAATAATTGGACAGGAACTGTTGTGTTAATGTAAATAAAATGCACAGAGTGATGTATTTGGCCACTGTACAATGTCTGCATGTATTAATCACATGTCTGTCTGAGGGAGTCTTGATATTACATAGGACAACATCACTACATAATACAGGTGTTGCTGATGTTTCCCTTTTCATTCCTTTTTAATGCTTTGTTGTCACATGGGATGTTCTTGATATATATATATATATATATATATATATATATATATATATATATATATATATACGTATGTATCTATATCTGGACATAAACACACACATACATCTACATGATGGAATACATTTCCTATACTGTTGAATGGCTGTGCTGGATGATATGTTTGTGATAACATCCGATGTTTGTATATTGATTTTTTTCAGCACAGTACTGACTTCGGACATTGTACACACTTCTGCGTTATAGCAGTTTCGTCCCTTCACTCTTATGCCAGCCTATTATTCTATGTACTGTTGAGGTTTGTAAGTTCACATTCATGTTATTTATGTCTGCAAATGGAATGAATGTGTTACAGAGAATGTACTTCTACATATAGATGTATGCATGTGTGTATGCATATATACTTGTAACGGACTCACTGACCTAAATGAGGTGGTCCAATTAGAACCAGCCCATCCAACTCTGACACGCCTGGATCCATAATTTCATACCCATAGTTTCTCCACCCCACCCGAGTTCAACATACACGCATACCATCCATTGTCCAGTTGCTATCGCAGCCATGATACACCTCCACACATTGCCCTCTCCCAAGCGTTAGGGGCCATACACGTATGTTGTCCCAACCCATGTATTCTCAGGCTCTCCCACCATTTAGTCCTTGAACATACCTGCCCTTCCTTGTGTAATAGTCGGATGGCCAAACATCTTATCAATTTTTAGGTAGTCCCACTAAGGACTACTCTCTGATTGTAAAGTAGACTTTGCAGATCAACAATGTTACTCCCACTGGTAATATCCTGCCTGTGGTGTGAGTAGCAGTGCATTGCTCACTCCTGCTCAGTTTGATATGACATACACTGACAGTGCTACATAATACTGGGATTGCTGTTGATTCCCTTCTCATTTCTTTTGTATGCTTTATTGTTATGTTGTTCATTCTTCATATATATATATATATATATATATATATATATATACACACATTATATATCTGTACATACCTATATACATTTCCTATGCTGGGCACTGCTAACACCCAAGCAAGCGCACTCAGACTTGCTTACTGGTACTTATATATGTTTACTGCTGCTTATTTGTTCTTACACCTGCTTACTAGTGCCTTATTCATTATGACAGTACCACTTTGAATGACATTTAGTTAAACATGTCATGTGATACCCTTATGTCGGTTTTACAACAGAACGACATTCATTCCACATGGAAATTGAGATGTGCTATTGTTGGACTAGAACCATAAATGCCTGTTCATTAGGCGGATGCTCTAAACATTACACTATTGACGTTTACGCTGATTTTGCATGTTTTTCTATATTTAATGATTTTCATGTGTAAGCTACACCTGACAGAGGGCAGCGACATGCAAACACTCTGCGCTTTGCTTACACTTTCAATATTGCAGCAATACAAATGTAAAATATGGACACGGGGAGTCTGATTGTGATAGCTCTAGGGACAGGGCTCAATATTCCATTACGTGCTTGTGTGTTTACTACTTTGATTTTATTTCACTGTTCATGGACACTCTTGTATGCTTAGCATACATTTTGTTATCTACGAACACTGAATTATTGACTTATTTTAGAGGTGGGCTCTAATAGTAAGCATAGTAGGTTGTGCAACTGTCGGGACATGTTTATGCCTCCGTAGAGCACTTGTGCATGCCCCCTGCACTCACACGCATTGCTAAAACCATCCTTGCACTGAGTTCATGAATCCTGGGGTATATGCATTTATTGACATGCATTATGCTATCATGAGTCAAATATCCAGAAAAATAAAAATACATGATCATAAGTTAAAACAGGCAAAATCCATTTTATTAACTAAATAGTGAGCGCTTTCATCCTGTACAATTCCAAAACTTCATCAAACCTGATTAAGTTTTGGAATTGTACAAGACGAAAGTGCTCACTAGTTACTAAAAGAGATTTTGCCTGTTTCTCTGCTCATATTCATTGTTCATTGGATTTGTATGACATATGTGAGTGTCCTTTTTTTGGTTTGCATGATCATAAGTTATTCAGAAAATGCATTGACATGCACGACAGATAATACCTGCACAGGTTGGAAATGGTCAGTTTGCTTAAAGAAGAAGAGTTATCCTGATCTGAAAAGAAGAAAAACAATTATCATTATGAAAAAAGAATGGGTGCATTCTGCTCCAGAATAAAACAGTTCATTTTTAAAATTAGAGGTCAATGTCTCCCCATTACAGTTATCTCCTCTCAATTAGAATATGTGTTGTCAAGTGACAGATGAGTCTGATTGATAGCTGAAGGAAAACAAAATGATTAAACTGGAATGGTCACTTATATCTAGCATACAAAACTGCTGATTCACCACCTTACTAGACATTTAGCAATACAGACGTAAGTCATGAAGGTAGAACAGGGATATGTGTACAATAAGAAGTCACAAGCCTGACAGCAACTTACAAACTGCATCCATATACTGTAAAACCATTATACAGCTGATATAACATTTTATTCATATTCTCATAAGGCAGCCAAGTAATTTGGCCTGTAACTGATGCATTTGTACTTTATTCTGTTTGGATGCCTTCCATCAGGTTGTGCTTCTGAAATATAGTACTGTGCCATTTCAGAAATTGCCTAGCATAATTATTTAGTGACAGGTTGTTATTAATGAACTTTTTGGTTTCATCATACAACATTTAAATATTATTTTGAATCTTCGTGTAGATTCAGTCTTCAGTGTTAAGTTTATTTAAACAATACCTACATATTTTGCATTCTAGTGATCATATTGAAGATTTCCATTATAATATATGGGATCCAGTCACTACAACGGATTTATGTTTCAACGAAACATAAATTCGCAAGTGCACTTCCACAAAAGTGCATTTTGTCGAAAATGCACTTTCGTGTGAAGATAAAAATAAGAAAAAAAACAAAAAAGTAGTTATAAAAACATGCAGTTTGCAAGTAATCTTAGTTGTACATCAACATTCAGTGTTGATGTACAACTAAGCAAACTAGTGCAGAGATTGTGGTACAGTGGGGATAAGGGAATATTCCTGTAGTGCGATCTCAAAGTGAGATTAAAGTAGGGGGGTGTAGGAGGTGCAGACTCCCACATGGGGGGTGCAGGCAGGCTTGCCCTCCTGCAAAAGATGTTTTTTGTGTGTTTTTTGTTTCAGATAGGGATCCAGTGACTATACTTCAGCAAAAGTGCAGTTTCGTTGAAGTGCACTTTTTCTGAAGTGGGTATCTACTTTTCTTTTTTGAACAAGTATAATTTAGATGAAGAAAAGTAGATCCATATATATAGGGACATAGATATAGGGGACTTGCAGACATTGGACCCGACCCAGTTTGGCTTCGTCAAGGGCAGATCATGCCATTTGAACTTGGTCGACTTCTTCAAAACAGTCACCAAGGCCATTGATGAGGGAAAGGCAGTCCATACAGCCTACCTTGACCTTGCAAAGGCTTTCGACACAATATCCCACTCGGGTATTGTAGAAAAACTTACCAGCTTAAATGTAAACCCATATGTCACAAGATGGGTTGCAAACTGGCTTAAGGACAGAACCCACAGAGTTAGAGTTGCTGGCGCTATGTCAGACTCCAAGCCGGTCACAAGTTGTGTCCCACAGGGCTCGGTCCTTGGCCCCCTATTGTTCGGCATCTACTTCTCAGAAGTACAGGCCAACATGGGAGGACTTTGGCTGACAAAGTTTGCAGACGACTGCAAACTGGGCGCCATAGTGGAAAGTGCATCGGACATGGATATCCTTCAGAAGGGAATCACGGAAACAGATAGCTGGTGCCAGAGCCAGGGCCTGAAGTTAAACGC
The DNA here is from genome assembly GCF_019279795.1 of Protopterus annectens. Classification (NCBI taxonomy): domain Eukaryota; kingdom Metazoa; phylum Chordata; order Ceratodontiformes; family Protopteridae; genus Protopterus; species Protopterus annectens. The sequence goes on from NC_056732.1 coordinate 776,223,287, forward strand.
CAAAAACTGTATAGTCATACCCTTCGGGAAAAACAAGGTAACCCCAAGCTACCATATAGGTGGCAATCCACTAAGCACAGAAGAGGTTATCAGGGACCTGGGGACCCAGGTTGACAGTGGCCTTTCTTTTGACACTCACATTGCTAAAGTGGTTAGAAAGACTTTCTACATTGCCCACCTGATCATGAAGGGATTCACATCCAGATTTAGTGAGGTCATTGTTCCCCTGTACTCTTCACTTATCAGACCAATGATTGAGTACAATGCCCCATTCGGGATGTATCTCACCCGACATCTGCAGCAATTGGAGAGACCCCAAAAGTTCCTCACCAAAAGAATAAAGGGACTCCAAAATCTGTCATATGCTGCCAGATTGAAGAAACTTCAGCTCTATTCAGTCGCATACCGTCTGCTCAGAGGTGACATGTGCCTGACATACAAGGCCATGTCCAACCCAGAATTAATGGACATGCTCCACCTCAAAAAAATCCAAATCCACCAAAACCACTAGAGCAAGCGACTTAAACCTTAGCACGGATATAAATAGGATGTGCTGGAGGGATAGATTTATCACTCAGAGACTCCCTATGCTGTGGAATAAAATCCTGGTCCATGTGAGGCAGAGCACCTCGCTGGCTCTGTTCAAGAGAAATCTTGACCTGTGGATGGGAGATCGTTGGTTTACCCCGGGAATCATCTCTGTGTCACTGCTGGACAGAGGCACAACAAACTAATGGGCACAGTATTTTTTCATATAAGGGGTGGCATAAGCCACAAAACTTTGGGCTAGGCTTATATATGCCTTAGGGCAGATAGCCTAGTATAAACCTATGAACCTATATATATATTACATATATAGATATATAGATATGGGTGTAGGTACAGTATATACTTTTCCATCCTCAGAGCCATTAAACTACCCAGTTATGTCTATTAGGTCTTTTAAAAGCCAATTGCTCCTCTTCGGTAAAACTAAAAAACGTATTCTCTGAAATTGTTTAAGGCACCAGCCACCACAAATATATACACACACACACACACACACACACACACACACAAACACACACAAACACACACACACACACACACACACACACACACACACACACACACACACACACACACACACATGCATACATACATGCACACATGCATGTGTTTTACTGTAATGCAACTAAGCAAATTTATTTTAAACTGTGGCTGTATGCCAAGACATAATTAACTTTCTGGAGGTTCTTAAGATGGGATCATAATGTCCGCATAATAACAACTTTATTTTCCTTAATGGCAATGTCTTTTAGATGCATCTTAATATAGGCTCATAGGTTTATAGGTGTGTACTAGGCAAATGACCACAAGGGCCTTTTTAAGCCTAGCCATGCATCCGAAATCTCTGACAAGTTCTGCTACCCCTGATAAAGGTAAGTAGGGGCTTGGGAGATGAACATTTATGCTTTAAATTACTACTACTGCACTTGTATATGACATTGTTTCTTAATGTAGACTGAAACATTGAAAAGAAAAAAAAAGATATTGAGTAGTAAAATGACTGGCCATCATGGGACAATAACATTGTAAAGAGGCAGCACAAGTAAATTAAAATCAAAACACCTAAAAGAAAATAGTAGACACTAATCAACAAGACAGCAAGTTGGAAATCAGAAAGGAGAAATTATGAGAGTAGCATGGTTTTGATGGCTGTTTAGCAGTAAAATTCTACAAAGTACTATATGGAATGGAATGCAATCCCTTCATCGAAAACCTCTACAGGTGGAGAGAACAGATTTCCTATCTCCTGATGGAGCTTGCCAGGATTTGGTGGCTTACCCTTCCCATGCAGGCATAACAGAGCATTGCCCCACACATTGGCTAGGCTTAAAGTGGCGCGCAAGGGCAAATAGCATAGCACTTACCTTAGAGCCTTTGACCTTATATGGCAAACAGAATGAGAAACAGCTGGTCCACACTAAGATCTATGTAGAATAGAGTGAAGAAAGCCATGCTGTACTCTTCTAGCTGTGCCACCTTTCATTAGTTTTATATCACTGGAATATATTAATAGATGTATTCTTCTACTGAGGACCCAAACATGGAGATTAAGAAGGAAAATAACACCCCCAAACTGTATTCAGACAGAAGACTGATAGACTGAAAGAACAGCGGGGACCACCATGTGCTGAGGTGAGGTAAATTGAATTTGGGTGCCTTTCACTTGCCATGATTATAAAAAACAGAAAGCAGCTCCTAATGATTAGGAGAAAACTGTATATTGTATGAATCTGTACAGTACTACCTAAATATGGGGGGGGGGGGTCATTGGTTGGAAATGCACCCAAACACATTTGAAGAATTTTGAGAAACAGAGAGTGAATTTAAATAGTACATTTTCAGTGATTTTTGTAGCACATATTGTGTAAGTCTGGCAGAATGACATTAAAGGGGTTAATAAGTAGCTGGAAAGCTAATGCATCCATCGGGCCATTGTCTTCGTTAGCACTGGCATCTGTTTGGATGGATGGAGCTGTATGTTGATGTCATGGCCTTCATCAATCTGAATCTTGTTATCAGGTATTTTAACTATCAAATGAACAAACCACAGTGACAAATTAAGGAAATCTAGGCAATAATTGAAAAAAAAAAACTTTTGTTTTCCACGACCACAAAGCCACTTTTACTTTTTGCTCAGATTGCCTAATGTCTCACCATCCTGCTTTTGAGAGGACATGGAAAAAGGACACCATGAAGATCTCTTACATGAATTTTCAGTATGAATGGCAACATCTCATTAAAACTGTTTGATTATTATAAATAATTTTTTGAACATTTGATTGCATTCACATGTTTTAAACATAATAAAAACAAGTGTATGATAATGAATAGCCCCCGAAAATAATGAAACAGCTAAAATATGCTTGTAATACTGACATAGAATAATTTATTTAGTTTTTACACCATGTACCAAATAAGATATCATTGTTTTACTCTGCTGGCATGAGTCATTTCACTTTTACATCATACAGTGCAAATAATTTAAAATGATGATGGTTTTACTCTTTTAGAAACTTCCAGCTTAAATCAAAGTTTAGACATCTTGGACTTTAATATATTTTATCTGCAAATCAAACAATAATGCTCAAAATACAGACAAACTAGAAAATTAAAACTTCAGCTATAGTAACGTGCATATATAGCCATTAAGATCATTGTTTAAAGAACAGAAATCCTGGAGGTAGCAAATAACAAGACACATCCACAGTCAAAATTCTACTCTACAAAAATGTAATAGAACACCCCCCATCAAAACACACATGCAGTTAAAGAAGAAATAAGTGCACTGGATTTAGACCAGCGAGGTACTGATGAGATGGGATCATGCAATACCAGCAGCCAAGAAAGTAGAAGCAAGAACACTTGATATTATAATCAAAGAAAAAGGGGGGGGGGTGCTCTAGTTACTAATCAGTGAAATAACTACATCTTAAAACTAAGGTGTCTCACCACGTCCTACACATAAAGTTCTAAAATGCTATGATATATAACCAGAAAGGAGAGCAAAATGGATTAAAGACAACCATATCAAACTAGTAGTAGTAGGAACTACAGGTATACTAAGAAAAAACTTTCAGATATACTTAAATGGAGTGCAGATACAACTAACTCCATCTAAACTACAGAAGGAAACAGTGCTGGGTATACTGTGAATACTGAGAAGAGCACATTTGCCAAACATCAAAGACATATGCAATACTAATTTCCTGAATTTTAATTGTGGGCCTGACTTAAAAACTGGGTCCATTCTGTCACGACATGAGAAACTCAAAACCTTTGAAGAAATTGAAAAAGAGAAGCAGCAATGTTGAACAGAACAATAAATAAAAAATGGCAATCAGTGTAGATAAATGCCATTAGTGCAGACAAAATGTTCCCTGAGCTACCCTTTTCAGAAAGTCATACTTTCTTGATATTGCCTTGACTACAGCCCAGGACCCAAAGTTCAGTTTGTGGTTCAGGTATCTGTTGCTAGTGGTGAGGGGAGGATGGCCAAGCCTACTCATGGGTCAAGAGTATAGATTATGACTGTCCAGTGCCACAGTCACTCTGCGGAGTGACATAAGGATAAAGATGGCACAAGGGTAAGAATTCAGCTACCAAAGAATGAACGCCCTCATTATGATGCATTTGAGCATGCACACACAAGTAGAGGTCACAGTGGATACTCTGGTGATATGAATTAATCGGTCCACAAAGAGGAAGTGATCGGCTAACTGCTGCAATGCCTGCCAAGGCACCAAGGCACAAACTGCTGAAGCTGCCTGATATACCTCAACTCCTAGTTAGCTGTTACCATCACTGTTGTTTACCCAGGTCAGGGAAACAAATGGATCTGTCTGACTTGGGAGGCTTAACAGTCAGAAAACATGGTGGGAAAAAAAGCATAAATAAAAAAAAAATGAGTAGAAGATAACCATTTCACAGCACAGAGATTATAGAATACACTACAGATGTATCTCAACTGTCCAGAATTTTGCAGAATGTCCACATTTCTGCCTTGTGCTTTAAGTCTGCTTTCATACAATTTGTGTTTTCTGGCAGATCATTTAGTATTGAAGTCAATAAATAATGACAGACATTTGAGTTTCAAACATCACATCCTTCAGGAAATGCATGATAATGCAGGACTTGCTAAAAGTTTTGAAGTTTATAAGCACTATATTTAAAATCTGTTATTGATTTTGGACCTTTGCCCCCCCCCACCCCACCCATTATTTTTGCCTCCATCCAGAATTCTTGTGTTACTGTGTTGAGACAGGTATGTAACAAAATCCCATCGGAAGATAAGCAGCCCTTTCTACAAATAATCAGAAGAAAAGCAAGAAAAATGAGTTAACAATAGAGTAGACAGTGAGACTTGCACTGCAGAATTAAAAGAGTGATAGAATCCTAAAAGGGTTGTATAAGGAACCTCAGTTTGTGAAAAGTAACATGATAAAAATGACAGGAACATACTGTTTTTTTAAAACCATTTATTAAATTATTACTTAAAACATAGTCAAGCATACATTAATATATAAGAAAACAAATTATATTGACGTATTTCCTCTTACATACATTGTACATCACATATGCAGTTTTTGATTACTAACATGAGTCCAACATTACATAAATTGCACAATCCCTGCCTTCCCTTATACCTCAGTCCTCCTCCAGGGCATTATTCTGCATGTATTGTTTACACAATTTCCAATTATTTCTATGTCATTTGCTCCTTCCCTTTTCTAAAGATCCTACTTTTAGTTCTTTTATCCCTGTTACAATATCTAGTACTTCAAAATACAGTTGGTTTAGACTTTGATTACCATTTTGAAGTAATTGATGTTTTGGCAGCCACCAGTAACAAACTGAACAAGGCCTTTCTGTGTCTGGGCAGTTTACTCTCATTTGCTCATCCTATATTTCTGAAAGAGTAGTTTGTAGATAATTTTTAAAATCTGCCAACTCATTACACTCACAAAGTATATGTTCCCAGTTACCTCTTTCTTCCTCACCACACCTCCAATATTTGCAGTCTACCCAAGGTTAAATTCTTTGGAGTCTGCTTGGGGTATACAAATACCTATGCAAACCCTTCCAAGCAAAAATCCTAAACCTGCTAGATTTTGTTGCTTACTTGGGAACCATACATTTTTCCTCCCATTGTCCCCTTATTAACTGCTTATCCAATCTCTCTTCACAATCTTTTCAAACCTACTCTGATTGATTCTTATAGTTTTTGTGAAATATTATTCCCTACTATTTATGGGCTTTTTTAATGACAGCTTCTGTTCTAGACTAAACTAATAACTCTTTCAGAGCAGGTTTTTTTTACTGAGGACTCCCCTATCCCTTTCTCTTTGCCTATACTATGATATCAATCCCTGGTGGGAAGGCAGTCTCAAACTTGCATTCCAAATGTCTTCTTGGATTCATCCCATTCTGTTACTTTTCCCCTCTAGTTATTTAGCCCAAATAACCTGGTTCATTTGACAGTTTTCTACAAGAAATTTCAGCCTCCGCTTGCGTTTTCTATGTGTATTCCTACTTGCAGTCATTCCTGTCAGCAGGATTTCCTTTATCCATTCTTGTGTATAATTAGTTCTTTATGAATATAATATTCTGTATGGCCATTTTTATTCTACTTAAGGATCTGCATCTAAAATCCCACTCTATTTCTTGAATTGCCACCCCCCCCCACTTTATCATCATCCCTTTCAACTCTGTGTAATAACTTTCTGCTTGTGTTATCTATATAGGCCTTAACTGTTTAGCTCTAAAATATCCCTTGAAATCAGATAGTTCTAAACTACCTTGTTTAGGAAGGATCAGCTTACCCCACTTAACCCTTGCCCTCTTCCTCTCCCAGATAAATTCCTTCAACTTTTTATTAATTATTGTCCACAACTTCTTCCCTGGTTGATAAAAAAATGTCTGACCTGTATGTAAAACTAAAAGTACTAAAAACATTTTCTTTGTCTATATCTTACTAACCATATCCATCAATGAGATCTGCTGGTTTCATAGTTTTTGTATTCTCTTTTATTTAATTTCTTAAAACACCTCTGTAGCTGCCATAATAGAACCTTTTTTAATCCACATTCATAAAAACGTCATCTTATCTTGAACCCATAAATATGGCTTTTGCTGAACCAATTCGCATGTGGGTACATAATTTACAGCTACAGTCTTTGTTTTATCTTCATTAATTTTATTTTCTGAAAAGACTTGAACCTGATTCAGAATGTTCCACATGACTGAGATGTGCTTTTCTAGATTTATAAGACACAAAATAGTATCATCTACTAATAAAGCCAACTGTGATTGACTACCATACCAATTATATCCTTGAATTTTTGAGTCCTTTATTTTCTTTGCCAATTGCTGTTAACATAAAGCAAATAACAAAGGTGAAAGAGGACAGACCTACCTTGTTCCTCTACTCAGACACAACCTATCAGAGAGGAACCATCCCACTTTAATTCTTGCCTCCAATCCTTCATATATCCTCCCAATTAGCCTTATTATCCCCCTTACATGCTCCCGTACTTTCAAAATTTACTCACAGTCAAATGTATTCTGCTGTGTTACCTGTATATATATATATATATATATATATATATATATATATGTGTATGTAAATATATATATATATATATATATATATATATATATATATATATATATATATATATATATATATATACATACAATGTTACCTTAAACTGAATGTAATCGTCTATCATCTTTATATATCTTAAACTGAATGTACCCATTATCTTCAATATTTACTTTAAGTTTATAATATGAATTTATCTGTACTTTACTTTATTTGGTTCTGTTTAGTGGAGCTTTTCTCCCCAGGCCTCCATTGAGAAAGGGCGTGTGTACAGTCAGACTTTCCTGGTAAACAAATGGAAAATAAATAAATATAAAAGAAAATAAATATATGCACTTATTGCCCCACTCATAATCCTTGGTTTACTCTGTCAAATGCTTTTTCCTGCACAAAGACCTACCAACTAAATTGATATTTTCTTATATTCTCCTTCCCTCTGGATCACCATTGCTTTAGTAATGTTGTCAAATATTTGATTCCCTTACACAAAACAACACTGATCCATATCTATTAATTTTGGCAACACTGTTGTCATTTTTATTACCTAGTATAGACATAAATACTTTGTAATTATGGTATAAAACTGAAATGTGTCTATACAAAGCTTGGTTTTATGGGTCTTTACCATCTTTCTGCATAACAGCCACCACAGCTTTCTTGCAAGATATTTGTGCTTCTCTTCCTTTTAAAATATTGTTATACAAATCCTTCCAGATCTTTACAACTTTCTTCCCTCCTGAATCCCAAACATTCACAGGAATGTCATCCAATTCTGTAGTCTTTCCTGCAGATTGATGCTACATCAACATTTTATCTCATCTCCAGCTAACTTAGCTGTTAGTTTTTGAGCCTCATCTGCATCTAAACTCAGCATAATTAAGTCTTCCACAAACGCTTCCATTTGTGCTCTTTTCTTTATTTCCACACTTCTCTACTTTATACAAATTTTCATAAAATTACTGACATTTATCTGATATTTCTATAGAATTTCTGGTTATTTTTCTTGTTAATGACTCCCTAAGTTTGGTAACATTTGCCAAGACATTCTGCTAAACATACTTTGGGCTCTGGAGATAATACCAAAAACAGTTGATTATCAGCAGTCTTTCTAAACTCATGCATGTTATCCAGATGCAACCTTATTTTCTATTTAGCACTCTGCATTTGCTCCTCTTCTTGTGCATTCAGATGCTCCCTTATTCTGCAACATGGTAACCTTTGTCAGCCTCTCTAAATAATTCCTATTACTTCAAAAACGTATATATTTTGTTTTATTTCTCCCCTATTTTTAAATTCAATGTCCATTTTATCCCACTCACTAGCTATAACTTCTGAAGAAATTTGCATCTTTTCTAATAACTCTTGAATAACTTCCATTCCCAATTCCTTAAATTCTTCTCTTTTTAAAAGGTAGGTGGGAAAGCACCAGTGTCTCATTTTTACTTTATTATCCTGCATTTTCCTTAGTTTGTATTGCTGCATGATCTGAACTAGATACTGGATATTTGTTAAAGCTTTCAATTAAATGCATATATTCCAGAGAAATATAATTTCTGTCTAGTCTAGCCCAGTTATTCTATGTTTCAGAACAATATATACATTCTCTACAAGTTCCTGCTACTGAATTTACATCTTCCATACCAAATATTTTCATAAATTTCTTCAGAAAGCTACCCACATCTGTTATATTTTCCCTCCTATGTCTCCTAGTTATATCCTCATATCCTTTCTATTGCAAATGAAGTTACAACTCTCACATATAGGTAATATTACCTGCTGAAAGTTGATTGTTTCTCCCAATTTTTAAAGTTCCATAATAGCAGATTTTGATGGAAATTAAATTCATGCCAGTGTAATCCTCTTCCCTTGCCAGTAGCCCTTGATATCAAAAATCTGCCATTATTATCTTTTATCACTATTGGAGCTACTCTGTTATTATTTTTTAGTATAAATACCATGCATTTTTTTTCTGTGTCCCTGATATTCTGCTGAATATACACCATGAAATCCTTTCTTTATCAAATTCACATGCTCATTTCTTTCCACGTGTCTCTTGTAGCATTGCTATTTGCAGTTTGTATTTCTTAACATAAGTCAATACTCTTACCTTGTTGTCTATTCCTGTAAGGCCATTTATGCTCCAAAATAATATGGATAGAGCAGCCATTATGATGACACGTTATTGTTCCCTCTTATTACACATGACAGTTTTGTGAATGTGTTTTCCATCTTTTGTGTTACATGCTCACACTGATGTTTGGCAGGTTGATCTTTTATATAATTGTTTTTCTCATTCTCATTTGAACCTATATCACATTGTAAGGCTATTTTAATGAAAACCCTTAAAGAAACAATACATTTTCAACCCTCCCATAACCTATTAACTTAGAACAGACACACAAAGTTATGTAGATCTTCAAAAAATAAAGTTTAAACCTCCAGATAGGAATAATTACCCCAAATTGACAGCTGGACCAACAGGCGTTACCTACTTTCACAATTAGATTACCCATGTTAAGGAGTATGCTAAAGCCTCTGCTCTCACTTACACGGATTGCTGTTTATTCTTTTCTTATCTATATCCCCTCCCAGGCATGAAAAACGCAGCCTGCATGCTTTCAGAAAACAATACTTTTTAGCCTAAAGAAAATGTGATATGATTATCTTAAAATGAAACTAAATTATACACTGCTTTATTAAATGCATTAAAGTATTAAGAATTCCAGTGAAGCTGCTATTTCTAATTTATTTTCAATAATTTCAAACTTAAATTTTCACTGACCTACTTGTCCTTGTACCTTTAAATTTTGAATTTCTCTCAGCAAACAATCTTCATAACTTCTCCATTTGATAGCTTGTACCTGCAGACAGCCTATCTCCAGGGAAACATAGCCAGCAATGAAGAAAAAACAGTCAACAATGCATGCAGGAATCTTTATCAGTTTAACTCAGAACAAAACATAAGGTACAACGGCCTTCACCTGCAGACTTCTCGACTCCCACCGTACACTTGATAAAGGAAAAAGATAAGCCCCAGGATTTAATAAACTCCAAGTAGACACTTTGTAGAGCCTACACAGAATGTATCCATGTACATGGCCATGGCCCCCCCTTGGCAATGCACCATGCATATTAATGATGGAACGCTGCCAAGGGAGAGCAGAGGAGCACGGATATTGAATCAGTGTTATCTTTTATTTTATTTTTAAACTGCATGTTTGCATGATGCAGAACACAGAAATGCCAAGCTGTGTTCACATGTAGACAGCTGATACCTGCCAGACATCTAAAAATAGAAACCAGATGTAAGTAATAAGCATAATGACATTTTATGTTTCTTTTTATTTGGTGTTTGCATGGCACAGAGCACATCTAAGCTGAGTGGAGCTTATACATACATGGCAGACACCTGCCAGATATCTAAAAATAGAAACCGGATGCAATTCTTTATTTATTGGTATGACAGAGAATGTTTGTACAGCATGGTACTCAGCACTGCTAACAGGTAGCTTTGTGATATATGTGAAGGTATACCAGATTTCTTAATATCCATGTAGCTAAATGGGTAGAGTTACTGTTGTATGTGAAGAAGGTCCAGGGTTCGAATACATGCAATTCAGAGCTTATCTGTATTTTTGTTGCACATTATGGATAAAATTTTAAAATATAGCTCTGCTGCACTGTGTGCAACTGTACTCAGACCTGCTAAACACTGAATAAACATGTTAACAGCTGACAATGTTTGTGCAATGCTCAGCTTTGCTAAAACCAGGATTGTGCATGTTTGCTTGCTGCTCAGCTCTGCTTGGCTGGTTTGCGTACTGCTAAGCAATGCAGTGCTTTTTTGAATGTTGCTCAATGATGTGTAAGGGTGGGAAACCAGCCTACTGTATATAAAGTGCACTAGGAAGGAATTCTGCAGAATCCATTGGAGTTCAGTCATCTGTCAATATGGCTGGTGGTGTTGGAAAAAGTGTGTGCTTTTTGCCACAGGGGTGGGTCATCCAGGAGTCCAGGGTCATGGCTGGGCTCCTTGTAAAAAAACATAAAGATAGGCTGCTGCAGGATGGCTTCCCAGACTCGGAGTGTAAGGCAGTGGCCTGGGACCTGCTGGCCAGAGAACTCACCAGTGTTACATGTATCCCATGCACAGGTGAGCAGTGTTGTCACCACCATGATGACCTGAAATGGTGAAAGAGGGGAACTTTGGACACCTGGGTCCAAGAAGTGAGGGCAGGGAATCCCCTCAAGTATGTAAGTACGTTATCCTCTGTTTTACCAATATGTAATCTGAATGTCTGAAAAACTGGTAAGCATAATGGGTGTGCTTCTCTCCCAACAGCTGTAGCTGAGAAACCTTGCAATGTTGAATCTCAAGCCAGGCCCCTGGCCTGGTTGTGCTGTGAGTATGGATGCATTATGCCAACTGTAGTGCAATAAGCAAGAAAGAGTAAGGCATGCACTGCAATAAAGTATATACAATGCAGTCTGTAGTGTAATAACATTGGAATTACAGCTGTATTGCAATAAATGTGGAATCTGAGCTGTAGTGCAATAAATGGATAACAACTATAGTGCAATAAAACAAAAAGCAATACCAATAACAGCAAAGAAAATGGTATATATCAGAATTGTCTTGTCATAACCATTTCAGTAGAGCTGTATGCATTGAGTCTGTAAGGTAAGGTTGCTGCAGTCAAGTATAACACTGTAATTTGCTGTAGAATGCAAATTTAATGACTGCAATGTGTATTGATTAACTCATAGTACTGTTCAAGTTTTTATCTAGGCCAATATCGGTCACATAATGCTATGTCTTCCACAGACATCAGATAATAAAGGTATGTAGGTGAGTTAGCCCACTCCATAGGCAGATATTGTGTGTGTGGACTTTACAGATATTGCAAACCAATAACAATAATATGTGTTCACCTGTATTGTTGAAAGTGAAATAAACCTGTAGTAATATATAAAGTATGATTTTATACCATGCATGTGTGTTCTATTGGCACTGCATTCTAGTTAAACACTGTAACAGTACTAGAATGCTAGAGGAAAGTCCTGTAACCTGTATTGCATAATTCATGCTATGTTTCCAGGTGGTCTCCAGGCAAGTATCAGTCACACTGTAGTCAGCAGTACCTCATTATCTCAGTCTGTTAAAATCCTTGTACACTGTACAATTTGCCACACACAGTCCTGGGTTCAAATCCATTGCTGTCTTGCAATACATTTTCTGTATCAGTCACGTAATGCTCACAATTTCTCTCTTCCCAAAACACAAAAATGTGATGGGCGAGTTAGCCATATTATGTGCAGATATTGTGTTTAGATCTCACAGAATGTAACACTCGATAGTAAGAATGTGTGCATCAGCATTGTTGATTCAGAAATTAAACTGTATAACCATATTATGGCTGTATCTCTTGCTTGTCCATACTATGCTGCTGTAGTCAATTATTAAATTATTTGCAGATGCCCCCTGCAGTCACAGCTAATGGGTTCTGCTCCCATGCCTGCCAACTAAGCCATGATGGCTGTCTAGTTTAATTCCTGTACACAAAACAAGTGTCATGATTCCTTGTAATGCAATTAGAACTGACTAATCCATCTGTCACATGTTTACAAGATAAATTATTACCTGGAATGCAACATATTACCAAATCTGTTTACAGAACACCCCCGTAGTCATATAACTCCACATTATGTGAAATCGTTCTGGGTAGTTCTATACCTGCATTTGTTAGTGACTGTCCCTTTTTGTCCCATGCTATCAGCTTGAGAGGTGTGTATGTGCTACAACAGCTATAGTAGAATTGTATTCACTGTAATCACAACTGTCAGTACACACCTGTAGAAGTATGTATGAACAGTGTTGTAAGGGATATCATCTGCAGTGTCACTAATGGAATGTTTTTCTCTCTCTCTCTCTCCACACCTCTTATCTTAATTTATTAATTATTTTAATGTATTATTATGATGTAATAGTAACATATTTTGTTAAACTAACTATATTTTGGAAAATGTGGTTGATTATTGTTATGTTTTATTATGATTTAATATTAACATATTTTGTCAGGCTATATTTTGGAAAATGTGGTTGATTAATGTTATGTTTTTCTAGGATTCAATATGAACATATTTTGTTAAACTAACTATATTTTAGAAAGTGTGGTTGATTATTGTTATGTTTTGTTATGATTCAATATTAACATATTTTGTTAAACTAACTGTTCTGTTGGGCATATGGTTTACTTCACACTGGTATGCTGTTACCATACTGACTGTTATGTTATATTATGTTGTGTTGCACATAATATTCATTAATATGTATTTGGATTAATAAATATGATGTTCCATTCTGTTAATACTAACGATGGTTTGGTTGTTACTAACCATAACATATTGCTTTATCTCATGTACCACAGCACATCAAGGTAGGCCAGTTCCGGCTGATCCCCCAACCTTGCCTCAACTGGTTGTGGCACTGGGTCCCAGCATGTCTGGGACCCTGGCCGGTGATGCTTCCCTGCTACCCCTGCACTACCTGTGGCATTGGGTAGTACCTCCCAAGGGGATGGGATCCAGACTCCTCTGGGAGCTGTAGCAGAGGGAGAGTGGTCACTTGTGATGAGCTACTAGTCCTGGTGTGAAGGATAGTCCACAGTGGCTATGACCAATGCCTGCGCTGGGTTAAGGACATGCTGGCCAAACTGGTGGGGAAATATCACCCTGGTGCCCATCCTCCAGCACAGCCACCCTTGGGACAGTAAAGTAACATACCACTGTTCCCATGGGTGGGGACATGAGTCATGCTGCTGCCATCTGGAGGGAAATGGGACTCGGATTCTACAACATCCTAGCTATCATACGTGTTCATCCCCCACGTGTCACACACTGCCCTTGTCTGTTGTCTTGTCAGTATTGTCTGTTTGCAAATGCATCCTCACCTACCCAGCTCTCCTCCCCCACATGTACCAGTGTCCCTTCCCCAACATCCCCGTCTCACCTTAAAATAATAAAAATGGGCACCTTTCCCCAAAAAAAATATCATCCCATACATAGCTCTCTATTTTGTACATGTCCACTGGACAAACATAATTTGGTCTAATTGGCTTGATGCAGTTATGTTGTCCTCACCACTCTCTGTGGGGTTCGAGAATCCAAATTCATGTACAAATCTGTCAAAGTGCATAGTTGTTGCTTTACAAGAAATGGATAGCTATGGTTCTTTCCTACACCCTTCCTGCACATCCCTCCCTGCCTTTCATTATGTTTTCCCCCTGCTTGCCCCCATTTCATTATTTTCCAATTAGCACTTTTTTCTTTTCTTTATATTTTTTTAGTGCAGAGCTGCACGGCATGCCTTGTCATGCAGCTTTGCTTAGCTCAGCTAAATAGAGCTATAATGAGTATATGTGTTCTTAACATTGTAAGCCACATGTACAAAAGAAACACTTCTGCCATGTTTCGAACCCAAGTCCATCACACCTGTAGCACACTGCATTAACCTGCCATGCCACGCAACTCTTAATTAAAATAGGTGGTTTAAACAAAACATAGTAATTGTCAATTACAGTCACTAGGCATGTTTCAGCAGAGCTGCATGCTGCTCCACACAGTGTAAACTGGAATAAACTGTAATGGAAAAAATGCAGTGTAACTTGGATTTGGCTGCAATAGTACACAACTAGACAGCCAAACACACGATAATGGATGTAACTGAGGCCTGTAGTCAGAGGTAAGTGTACCCTTTTATCAGCAAAATTTAGAAAGTCACCTGCTAAGGCATTCATGACAAAATACATGTTCAATTGGGACCCTGGTGCAGAAACACATACATATAAAGACATGCACCTACTTCTGGATGTAGAAAATGTTTGTCACAGCCTGTATGTGTGCACAAATATCTTGCAAGTACACTTGCTGTAGCAGTAATTCAGTAGCTCAGTCTGTTAAATGACTTGCATGCAGTACATTTTGCCACACACAGTCCTGGGTTCAAACCAAGTGTTGTACTAAATTTTAATTACATTACTGTTAAGCAAGAATTAATGGATCACTAATGCACTCTTTATCCACACAAAGCACTGCAAATTAAATAACCACTTTTGAGTGCATGAAGTCACAGGCCTGCAAGTAGGGACACACTTTACATATTCATATAGCATTGCTATGTGTCACCTAGTACTCTGTTATTGACACAGTTGCCTAATATCCGTACCTTAAACACATGCCTTAATTAGAGTGTAAAGGGTACCCTCAGCATGGCACTGCCTCTACAACAAAGCTGACACAGCTAATACAGATACACCTACAGTTTGCTGTCCTCCAATGCGTTCACATTCTCTTCCTATGTCTACTCCCTGCAGCAGCAGCTGCAGCCTGTGGTACACAGCTTGATGAAAGGTTTCTGCTACAGTTCTTCTACCCTCTGTGATGATATAAGTCTTCTCACTTCAGTAGTGTCCATCTCAACAGCTATGAAAGAGGCCCAGGTCTACTTAAAAGCCTTATATATTGCACAGTGGTTGCATGTCATTGGCTAATGATAGTGCAATTCAGCTGCTTTGGCTGCAATTAGCATTTCAGAACCACAGATTGGTTTAGAGGTAATCACTTGCTGATGGGAAGTATGTTTAAAAGGCAGGCATCTGGCTATGTGGAACCATTCTGCATGAGACCTTACTTACACAGGCATGCCTTTGTGACACACACAGATCAACAGAAGAGTACTGCACTGTAGCAGGTATGTAACTGTTTTTTGTGTACAACACAAGAACTCACTGAGCTCTGCCACCCTCAACACAGACCCAGAACCAACAGAGGGAAACCCATCCCAGTGGAAACAAAGGTATGTGTAGCCCTTAGGATAATAGCCACAGGTACCTCCCAAAGATCAACTGGGAACATGATGGGGGTTTTACAAGCATCAGCATCCAGTTTACTCCACCAGTTCCTGGATGCCATGCTACCACATGCCAGTGACCACATATATATTTTCCCTTACCCCTGAGGCAATGGCCAGCAATATGCAACTCTTCTACAGTGTAGCACACTACCCTGAGATACTGGGTGCTGTAGATTGCACTCATGTACACATATAGGCACCACCCGGTGAGCAGGGTAGAATCTATGTCAACCACAATGGGCACCAATCCATCAACTGCCAGGTCATGTGCAATGCCCAGGGCATTATTATGAATGTGCTTCCTGGCAGCCCTGGCAGCTATCACAACTCCCATATCTGGCATGCATCACGGCTGTACCAGATGTTTGCTAGGAGGACATCCCACACAGCCATTTAGTGGGGGATACTGGCTATGCACTGGAACCGTGGATGATGACACCCATCAGAAATGTACACACACCCACAGACGAATGCCATAATGAGGCACATGTACAAGCTAGTAATATCATAGAGCATGTGTTTGGGTTGCTGAAGTCAGTCTTCTGGTGCCTCGATATATCTGCTGGACCCTTGCATTATTCTCCAGCCACATATGCACTTATGTTCCCAGTATGTGCCATGCTACACAATATGATCCTGTGCAAGCAGCTGTGGAAGGATCAGCATAGGGAAGGGATACACTGACCCTGCAACAGTGCCTAGGTCACCAAAGGCACACTCACTAAAGGACTCAGAGAAGGAGCCCCGTGATGATGTCTCTGTAGGCAGACGTACGCATGTCCAGTGCACCATGGCATTGGCTAAGAGAAAACATATAGTACATACATTGACAACCTAGGGCCCCAGGGACTGATACCTTACTCCAACTCACATACATATAATAAAATAGCTGATGCCAGGCAACCCACACAACCTCTGCCTTTCCATGTATTGGCTGTGTACCACTTCCATCACACAGAGCCAGCCCTGAAGTACAGTTCTGTCAACTGCTGCATTCTCAAGGTAAGACACTAACCTACACACTAATTGTAAGGATTACTATAATAAGGTATTGTATGCATGGATCTGCTGCTGTTATGGAAGAAAATATAGTGGACTGTTTGGTCAGAGTTAACATCCACATATGACAACGGATACCCACTCCAATATTATGTGTTCCTTAATATTCACTAGGCCTCATGGTTGGAATATTCATGACATCAGGCAAGGGAGATGTTAAACAGTGGGCACACATGATATTTGGACTACTGTCTACCCAAGCTGATCATGTGCTGCTGTTCCCCCACCCCCAGACACAGCGATGTACCCATATAACTGCTTTAACAGAAAATCAGCTATGGTATAGCAGTGGAGCAGGCAATCTCAGGGCTGTAACATAGCATTGACACATTGTATGTCTCTCTTAATGCAGAATAACAATGTACATATGTATGCTGTTGATTCTGTGATGGATGACCCCTCTCTGCCTAGTGAACTGTTTGGCTCAGTGGACTAGGGAAGCTAGCATGGGTGATGGTATTGATGGTTCTAATCTGGAATTACTCACTTTTGCATGTAAGGTAGTAGTATGTTGGTGTTTTCACAGAATGTCATACCTCCAAACCTCTCAGTGCAAGAAATCTGCACAAAGTCAGAAAGACTGGGGGGACAAAGGCCCAAACATAGGTACAGAGTTTAAATATTGGTCACATAAACCTTGCTGGAAGTAAAGGTGTTGCAGTAGTACATATATACAGATGGATAAAAAGTCTGAGTCACAATTGTGTGTCTGTAATTAGTAAAATGTATTGATGTCAACATTCAATAATGCACCAGAAAACCACAAATGTGTGAGGAACAGACCAGACATATGAGGCAAAACTCTGGACATTCTGTGAAAATCAGGACAGTTGAGAGGTATGCAGACTGTCAGTTTGTTGGTGGTGTAACATTACTAACCCAGTCACATATTTAGTACAGCAAACAGCTGGGGAATGCTGTGGACATTTTGAGTGAAGTGCAGTACTGCAGAAACAGGGGCAGATTTTAATGTCTGTAACATACAAAATCCCGGACTGGAATGCTGGTAGGTGTGGCCTGGAGCCACATAATAAGTACGGACAGTCCCACTGGGCATGCCCATACACTTAGTAAAAATGAGAGCAATTCTGTTGGCCCTTTATTGACATAAACGATTATATATAACTGTCTATACATACAGACATATACATATACATATCCGTCTGTCGGTATCTCTCTCTAACATGCATAGTATATCTATCGCTATGTAGTGTCAAATAGATATAAATAGTTATATATATTAAAATGATGCATAGACTCCCCAATATATCTACAGAACACATATACATATCACACACACACACACACACACACACACACACACACACACACACACACACAGCTACATTTATATATATACATCCCTGTTATATACAGAAATATGTGTGTGGGTCTGCATTGTCTGACATACCCTAATAACGGTGGGTAAACTGCACTATCACACAGCCATAATGCTGGTCAAAGGATTCAAACTAAGGGCACAAGAGTACACAATCCACTTACCTACAGACTCCTATGCCTGCTGGATGTCATAGACAGACACAGGCGAGCAAGTGTGTAATGTATAATGGTGTCAACACACGTATGGACAGGGCAAATGTTCATGCCCACATTGTCATCTATCTAACTTCAAGCAGCCACATATGGCCATACTGGTAACTTTACACACATAGCTAGGATAGCATCAGTTATTTTACTGCTGGGATACTAGATGCCAATAAGTGTGGACCAATTTCACTCTGCAGGCCACAGATGCTGTTCGGCACAAGTCTAGTTTATGTAATGCACAAGTACTGTGCCTGCAATCACATATGTAACAGATGTAACCTGTGGTGCATGTGATACATATTTTGATCTATAGTGTATAAAGATAGATAGGTAGGGGTTCTAATATTACTGCAGCCCACTTTATATGTGTGTGTGTGTGTGTGTGTATACCCCAGCAAAACAATAGACATACCCTCACGGGCTTTCCACCTGTAATGGTTATGCACTTTTTGGGCCCATAACTTGCTGCCAGCTTCCACACTGCCCTATTCTACAAGGCCTGATGATGTCAGCCACCTTAAGACTACCAGCTGACAATGTAGTAGCAAGACATAAGCCATGGCACATGCAATAAATTCTGTGATCTATAGTGTGTAATACTAGATAAGTAAGGATTCTAATCTCACTCCAAGCTACTAGTTATGTGTGTGTGTGTTTGTGTGTGTATCCCTGTAAAACAACAGACATGCCCTCATGAGTTATTCACCTGTAATGGTATTTTTGGGCCCATAACTTGCTGTCGGCTTCCACACTGTCATATTCTACAAGGCCTCATGATGTCAGCCACCTTAAGACTACCATCTGAGAGTGTAGTAGCAAGACTTAAACCATGACACATGTGATAAATAGTGTGATCAGCAGTGTATAAGCCTAGATAGGTAGGGGCTCTAATCTCACTTTACTTAACATGGTATGTGTGTAGATCCATATGGCATATGCATGATAACGTATATAAAGTAGACATAGGTAAGGTTTTGCATCATTTTATTTGCAGCAGGTGATGTGGTCCCCCAAATGACTTTCCACAACAAGCATTATATGTTCTAAAGTGATAGTACTAGCAGACATGAGTTGTGCTGCGTGCATCAGGTATTGTGATCTGTAGTGTGTACCAGTACATAGGTAAGTGCTCTAATGTATATACAGCCAACTTACAGTATGTGTGTGCCTTGGTGTGTCCTGTATGCAGTGAGTGGAAGTGGTGCTAGCCTGAATGTGAACTTAACTAGCATAATGGCCATACAGCCCTCACAATCTGAGACATCTGTATACCCCTCGGTACAAGATCAGCACATATTGCCCCAGTCCAAGAGGGACTCAGGCAGATGCTGTGTGTTGAGATGATGGCCGCCCAGGAAATCAAGCTGATAGCATGTGCTGAGGTGCACTGAGGTGCTCTGTGTACCTTTTGGCAGGGTCTGTTTTAATGATGTGTTTATGTCTGCTCGACAAATGTATGCCATAAGCATGTAGTACTAATGTCACATAGTAGGTTAATGTCCTTACAATGTGTCATCCATCTACTATTCTCCCTACATATAGGCAGCATATGCACTCCAGCAAAGTCACTCCTTGCCTGTAGTAGACCTTATCACAGATTATGAATGCATGAGTATGCTGACCGATCCCAGTGTCATTGGTAGGCTGTCATACAAATGTGAACCTATGGAGCCATGCATGTATACTGCTGTACCTTGCTGAAGCCATATTTCTGCTGTGCTGCCATGCCATGCTGTGCCACTTCACTGTTGCTGTGTGTCCGTAGGCTATTCCCTCAGACTCCTACAACAGAAACATACACAGGTCTGTGACATACCTGTCAAGATGTAACAATATTGCCAGTACAACATGCAACATAAGGTCCACAAATGTATGTTGCATACTCATAACACATGCCAGCATACAGTATATGTTGGTGACCACTACAATTAGCATGCAAAACAATACTGCATTACACAAGTACATGTCAAGTAATATAGTCACCCTGTGCATAAGATACATAGCTTCATTCCCCTGCATCAGTGGTAAGGATAACAGGGATGTGACACAGGTATCATCACTTGCACAGGGTGATGTGTGAGGGTTCTGGACGCCTAGGCTTGCCAAAACAGTTGACAACTTGTGTGTGAGTCAAGAAGGGGAGCAGGTTAGCTGGAGCATGAATAGGTGCCCTGTGTGTCTGTAGTTGACCTGCATATGACAGTGGTGTGTGAGTGTGGGCATGTACACAGTCAATCTTAGTGCTAGCCCTACACATGTGTATTTTGGACAGCTGTGGACCATACATGGTAGAGTTGACAAGTTCATCTCTGGCCCCGCACATCGGAACTGGCTTTGCCAGGAGTTACACTGGCACCATCATGCCCAGGTCAGATGTGGTGCAAGTACCTGATGGTGACTGCTGTCTGCTAGGACTATGTCCCCTATAGGACTGCCCAGGACCATGTGACCGTGGCCTGCCACATCATGGTGTGGACAGCACCCTCCCCTCTGTAGCGCTTAATGTACTACCACTACAGAAGTATAACTGTGCATGGCTACGTGGACTATTAGCAGCTGGTGTTGCTGACCTATGACCACAGGTCCGACACCCAACTCCAACCACAAGTTCCAGCATAGACAATGTGTGGTCCAAGACGGACACTTTTTCAGCCTGCTGTCTGTCCACTGCATCAGTGAACCAATTCAGAGTGTCCCCAGTGCAGTGGAGGCAGTCATGGATGTTAGACTGTGCTGCATCCATAACTCTAAGCATACATCTGGTGTTCCATTCAGAATGTGCCTGTGTCTCCATGATGGCTCAAAATATGTGCTGAGTGGCCTTGATGTGTCACCTGCAACAGATGGTGGATGGACAGCAGTACTCCTATGAGCACCCCTGTCAATCTGCCTGTGTGGGACCTTGCCAGCTCTCTGCCTATGGCAAGTGTCTACACTCACTGATGCCATAGTTGCCACACTGACCTGTTCAATGTCTCCACCCTCTGAATGTGCCATATATGAGGCCTGTGGGGACTGGGTATGTGTGGGCATACTGACTGTGTGCTGTGAAGATGGGGTCAGAAGAGAGATGTCAACATCCAAGACAGATTTAGCCCTTGACAATCCCACCTAGGCCTCACTGTGGCCACCATCATTTTTGGAGTCTAAAGAAACACTGACATCAGGTGGTGTGGGGGAGAGACCCTAACCCCCTGTTCACCAGTAGAAACTAAGACAAAAACAGTACATTACTACATGCAGTATTATGTATGGAAAATCCACGAGTCATAATAATGATGATTTCCAACTCCATTTCCACTCTCACATCCTTTCATCTCCACGTTCATGCACAACAGACTTCCTCACAACAACGTACACATTCGACTTGAGTTCTTTAGAACAAGCATGTCGGGTAAATTGCGTGACACTTGGCCAGTACAATGTACCATTTAGGTATGAATATGACACTATACCTGATAACATAGCACATAAAACCCAGTAAACCTATCTTAACAAATATATACAAATACAAGTTTCTGTACCTAAGGGAT
Source organism: Protopterus annectens (assembly GCF_019279795.1). Taxonomy (NCBI): domain Eukaryota; kingdom Metazoa; phylum Chordata; order Ceratodontiformes; family Protopteridae; genus Protopterus; species Protopterus annectens. Next base: position 776,245,488 of record NC_056732.1, read on the forward strand.
GTACCATCAACCTTTCTGTATGTACAAGGCATGTCAGGTTAATTGCCTCATGTTCACCAGGAGGCTTATTTGGTCTGGACTATAACTGCAAAAGTGTTTCTGCTCATTTAACTACACTACTGTGATTACCACTCTAGGAAACTTAGGTAACTATTCCAGACTGGAACATACAAACATTATACTCTGGTTATACACAACATTACCTGTACATAGGATATTTTCCTGGCCCTCACCCTTAATAACATATGTATGTTCCATAACAAAACAGTTTCAAGCTTACCAGAAGCAAGACCATGGCCTTGAACAACTCCTGATGGACCTGTAAAAAGGTGAGGGATAGGACATTTCAGAACCACTGCATGTTGCAACACAACAAGGTAATATCTACATATATCGCACATGTACAGTAGCTACTGTGTCTCTTAATGTAGTCCTGACATTCTGAATATGAGTGTACAACTGAGCTAAACCCTCCAACAGCACATAGACCTGACAAACATGTAAAGGTATGGGCAACCTGACAGAATGACTGCTACAGTATTACAATGGTGATCACAATAAGCTTACCTGCACACTCCTCTGCTGTGGACACTGTGGCATGCACATCCACAATGTATGGTGTTATGGATGCCTGGGAGCTGTCGTGTGTTCCTAGGTTCATCAGGAATGTGAACAGGACCCCTTTCTTCACTGTTGAGATGGACATTACTGGGGTGAGAAGACTACATCATCACAGAGGGTAGGTCTGTAGCAGAAACCTTTACATAAAGCTGTGTGTACCACAGGCTGAAGGTAATAGGCATAGGCAGTGAGTGTGAACACTTTGGATGGCAACAAGCCCCCACAAGGAGGGATCCACCTTGGATCCCGGGAACTACCGCCCCATCTGTCTGACAAGCCTGATCTGCAAGGCCATGGAACGTATTATCATGGAACTTATAAACAAATACATTGGCAACCTTCAAACATTGGACCACACTCAGTTTGGGTTCGTGAAGGACCAATCATGTCTCCTGAACCTGATTAACTTCTTCAAATCAATCTCCAGAGCTGTGGATGAGGGTAAGGCAGTCCACACAGCCTATCTGGACCTTGCCAAGGCCTTTGACACCACCCCACACTCTGGAATCATAGATAGACTTACTAAGCTGGGCATTAATCTCTACGTCACTCGATGGGTTGCCAACTGGCCTACTGACAGAACCCACACTGTAAAAGTAGCTGACTCCAAATCCAGCTCTAGACAAGTGACAAGTGGAGTACCTCAGGGTTCAGTCCTGGGACCGCTCTTGTTTTGCACCTACTTCTCTGAAGTACAGGCCAACACTAAGGGACTCTGACTAACAAAGTTTGCAGATGACTGCAAACTGTGAGCCATTATTGAATCCCCAAATTATGTGGATACTCTACAAAAGGGCCTTACAGAAACAGATGCTTGGTGCCAGAGCCATGGGCTCAAGCTCAATGCCAAGAAATGTATAGTTATCCCCTTTAGGAAAAAACATGTACCCATGAATTACCACATAGGTAGCAGTACACTAAACACTGAAAGTGTGATAAGAGACTTAGGGACACAGGTGGACAGTGGTCTCACCTTTGATAACCACATCACCACAACAGTCAGGAAATCCTTCTATGTGGCACACCTCATTACTGAGGGCTTTCCATCCAGAAAAAAGGAGGTCATTGTCCCACTGTACTCATCCCTCATTAGACCCATTATAGAATACAATGCCCCGTTTGTAATGTACCTCTCAAGACATCTGCAACAACTAGAAAAGTCACAGAAATACCTCACTAAAAGAATCACAGGCCTAAAACAGATGCCCTATGTTGACCACCTTAAAAACTCCAGCTATACTGTGTCGCATATCATCTACTCAGAGGCGATCTCTGCTTAACATACAAGGCCATGTCAAACCCAAGGTTGTTGGACATGCTACAAAAGAAATCCCAATCCCTTAGAGCCACATGCTCCAGGGATCTAAACCTTGTCATCACAATAAATAAAACATGCTGGAGGGATAATTTCCTGACCCAGAGACTCCCCAGACTCTGAAATAGACTGTCCATACATGTCAAGCAGAGCGCCTCTTTGGCCCTCTTCAAAAGGAACCTTGACGATTGGATGGGAGAAAGGAAATTCACCCTGGGATCACGTCAGTTGCCCTGCTAGACAGGGGTCCAGGGAAGTAACTAGTGTGGGAAGAAATAGCCAGGAAATTGTTATGGCTAGGCTTGTATAGGCCCGAGGGCCGATAGCCTAGTACTAACCTATGAACGAGCTGTAGGTGTATGTGTAACAGTTGCGTCAGCCTTGTTGTAGAGGCAGAGCCAGGGCGAGAGTACTCCTGACACTACAATTATGGCATGTGTTTAAGGTATGTATTTTAGGAACTGTGTCAATAACAAAGCACTAGGTGACATAAAGTAATGCTATACAGGTATGTAATATGTGTCCATAGCAGCAGGCCTGTGACCTGCAGTAGTGAAAAGCAGTTATTTACTTTGCAATGATTTGTGGGGATAATGCGTGTATGAGTCATTCATTAATTTCTGTCTCCACAATAATGTAATTGAAATGCAACACAACACTGGATTTGAACCTAGGACTGTGTGTGGGAAAATGTACGGCATGCAAGGCATTAACAGATTGAGCTACTGAGTCACTGCTGCAGTGGGTGTATTTGCAAGATATATGTGCACACATACAGGCTATGACATACATTTACTACATCCATCTGTATGTGCATGGCTTTATATGAATGAATTTCTGCACCAGGGTCCCAGTTGAATATGTATTTTGTGATAAATGTCTTAGCAGGTGACTTTCTACATGTGTTGATAAAAGGGCACATTTACCTGCTAACAGGCCACAGTTACATCCATTATCATGTCTTTGGCTGATTAGTGGTATATTATTGAACCAGAGTCCAAGGTACACTCCCATTTTTTCCATTACTTTTCATTCCAGTTTGCACAGTGCAGCATGGCATGCTGCTCCATTGAAACTTGCCTAATGACTGTAGTAGGCAACCACTTACTTGAAGTGAGAGTTGTGTGGCATGGTGGCTAATGCGGTGTACTGCAGGTGCAATGGGCTTGGGTTTTGAGCATGGCATAGGTGTTTATTTTGTACATGTGTCTTGCAATGTTAAAAACACATCTAGTCATTATAGCTCTATTTAGCTGAGCTTAGAGTAGCTGTGAGACATGGCACGTCGCACAACTCTGTGCTAAAAAAATATGAAGAAAAGAAAAAAGGGAGATAGGAAAGTGGTGAAATGTGGCAAGCAGAAGGAAAAACATAGTGAACGTCAGGGATGGATGTGCAGGAAGGATTTTGGAAAGAACGACTGCTATCAATTTCTTTTACAGCAACAACTATTTGTAGATAAATTTGGATTTTCAAACCCCAGAGAGAGGGGTGAGGACTACATAACTGCATTATCAAGCCAATTGGACTGACGTATCTGTGGACATGTGTGCAAAATGGAAAGGTATGTATCTTTTTAGGACAGGTGCCCCTTTTTTAGGTGAGAGTAGAATGTTGGGGAAGGGACCTAGGTACATGTGGGGAGGTAATTTGGGTAGGTGAGGATGCATTTGCAAACAGACAAGACAGACAAGACAACAGACAAGAGAGGTGTGTGACACATGAGGGTGGTGAACACCTTGGATAGGGAGGGTGTTGTGGAATTCAAGTCCTATGTGCATCCAGATGGCAGCAGTGTGACTCATGTCCCCACCCATGGGACTGTCAACATCGCTCTATCACTGCCATGAGGGTGGCTGTGTTGGAGGCTAGGCATCAGGGTGAGGCTTCCCCACCAGGGTGGCCACATGCAGCCAATCTGGTGTAGGCAGTGGTCATAGCTACAGTGGACCATCCTGCACATTAAGACTGGCAGCTCCACATGGGTGACAACACCACCTATGCCACCTCTCCCAGAGGAGGGCCAGGCCCCATCTCCTGGAGCAGTACTACTCAAAGCCATAGGTAGTGCAGGGGCAACAGAGTGGACATGACCAATCTGAGTCCCAGACATGCTGGAACCTGGTGCCACTGCCAGTTGAGGCAAGGTACGGGTATCAGCCGGAACTAGCCTACCTTCATATGCTGTGGGAAATGAAGTATAGCAATACATTGCAGTTAGTAATAACTAAACCAACGTTAGTATTAACAGAACTGAACATCATGTTTATTCATCCAAATAAAGATTAATGTATAACATGTGCAATACAATAATAAGTAACATAACAGTTATTATGGTAACAGCATCCCAGTAAAAAGCAAACCATAGGGTCAACAAAGCAGTTAGTTTAACAAATATGTTAATATGATATCATAATAAAACATAACAGTAATCAAACACATTTTCCAATATATCATTAGTTTAACAAAATATGTTATTATTAAACCATAATAAAACATATCTATAGTGAAGCACATTTTCCCAAAATATAGTTAGTGTAAAAATATGTTAATATTAAATCATAATAATGAATAACAGTAATAAATAAATGAAGATAAGGGGTGGGAAATGGCAGAAAAATTCCATTACTGACATTGCAGATGATGTCTCTCAGTACACTGAAATATATACTCTACAGATGTGTATTATCCGGTTTCAGTACAGTGACATCAATTCTCCTATAACTGATGTAGCACGTACATACCTCTCAAGCTGTTAACATGGGTCAGTATGGGCCAAGCAGTAAAAAATGCATGTACACAACTACACAGAAAGGTTTCACATAATGTGCACTTATATAACTAACCAGGTGTTCTGTAAATGGATTTGGTAATACATTGTATTCCGGGTATTAATTTATCTGCTAATTATGTGACAGATGGATTAGGCAGTTTTAATTACATTACAAGAAATTGTAGCACCTGAGAGCCATATTTGTGTACAGTAAGTAAACTAGACAGCCTGCATTCCTTATTTGACAGGCATGGGAGTAGAACTCAATAGCTGTGACTGCAAGGCACATCTGCAAATAATGTAATAATTGACTGTGGCAACTTATTATAGACAGCCATACTGGGATAACACAGCTTTATCTTTGACTCAACGATGCTGATGAACACATTTTTAGTATTGATGTTAACAGTCTGTGAAATCTAAACATACTATCTGCACATAATATGGGCAACCTCACCCATACATTTGTTGTGTTCCTAGTGAGAGAGAAAATGTGAGCAATACATGACCGATACTGAAAATTTAGTGCTATATACCACTGGATTTGAACCCAGGACTGTGTGTGACAAAATGTAATGCCAACAAAGCATTTAGCAAACTGCGCTACCAAATCACTGTTGGCTATTGAGTGATTGATACCTACCTGGAGATCACCTGGAACTATACTATGAATTGAGCAATGCAAGTTACAGGACATTCCTCTTGCATTCTAATACTATTACAATGTTATAGTAGACTGCAGTGACAGTAGAACACACATGCATGGAATACAACCGTACTGCATATATGAAAAAAAAGCTGTAGGTTAGAATCAGCAATGCTAGTGAACATATTTTATTGTTATTGGTTTGAAATATCTGTGAAGTCCACACACAATATCTGCCCATGGACTGGGCTACCTCACCCATATACCTTGATTACCTGATGCCCTAAGAAGAGAGAGCATTACGTGACTGATATTTGCCTGGAGAGAGCCTTGGACAGTACTATGGGTTGAGCAATATAATTTGCAGACCATTAGAATTGCTGGCTACAGCTATTACAGTGTTACACTTGACTGCAGCAACCTTGCCATAGACAATCAATGCATACAGCTCTACTGCAATGGCTTTCACAAAACACAGTCCTGCTGAACAACAGTTTGATTACTGTTATTGGTATTGCTAATGCTTTATTGAAATACAGTTCTTATTGTTAATTTATTGCACTACAGTTCTACTGTTCTAATTACCCATTTAATGTTCTACAGTTCAACATGTCCATTTATTGCAGTACAATTTTTCTTGTTTATACTTTAATACAGTAAACACTTTACCTTTCTTGCTTATTGCACTACAGTTGGCATTCTAAATCTGTACTTACCACGCTCACAGAGCAACCTGGCCAGGCACATGACATGGGACTTGACTTTGCAAGCCCTCTTAGTTGCAGCTGTTGGGAGAGAAGCACACCATTATGCATACCTGTTTTGCAGAACTTCAGCTTGCACTTTGGTTAGACAGGGGAAGACATAATTACATACTTGTGGAGCATTCCCAGCTCAAGCTTCCTGGAACCAGGTGTCCAGGGTTCCCTCTTCCTCCTTTTCAGGTCATCAAAATGGTGATGACACTGTTCACCTGGGCGGGGGATACCAGTGACACTGATGGGTTCCCTGGCAAAATGGTCCCAGGCCTCCACCTTACATTCTGAGCCCAGGAATCCACCCTGCATCAGCCAGGGTTCATGGTTTTTAATAAGGAGCCTGACCATGACCCTGGACTCCTGAATGCCCCAGCACTGCACCTGAAAGCACATCTTTACCAACATTATCAGCCATACCAACAGTTCAATGAACTCCAATGACTGTTGCAGAAATCTCACCTATTGGGCTTAATATAGGATGTTTTCTCACCCTTACATGTCATTCACCAGCATTAATAAAAGCGCTGTGTCACTTAGCAGTGTGCAAACCAGCTAAGTGAAGCCAAGTAGCATGAAAAGTTGCACAATCATGGTTTTAGCGAGGCTTAGCACTGCACAAATATTGGTAGCCATTAGTATGTTTATGTACTGCGTACCATGATTGACCAGTGCTTAGCAAAGTGCAGCAGTGCCAAAATTCACAATACTGTAATGAAATTAGAGAACAATAGCACATTCAGTTACAGCCATATTCTGCCTATTATGGACTCAAACCCAGGGCCTACTACACATGAGACCATAGCTCTATCCATGGAGCTAGCTGGATGTTATACAAGTAGCTCCCTTTACATCTACTATTAGGCTACCTGTTAGCATTGCTGAGCACCAAACTGCGCTGCGGAAACACACTTAAACACCTACACATAAATAATTAATTACATCTGGTTTCATATTTTTAGATGTCTGGCAGGTGTCTGCCATGTATGTATGAGCTCCGCTCAGCTCTGCGCCACACAAACGTAAATGACGAAAATATAAATTTAATTATGGTAATTAATTACATCAGGTTTCTATTTTTAGATGTCTGCCAGATGTTGTCAGCTGGCTATATCTGCGTACAGCTTGGCTTTGCTGTGCTCCGTGCCACGCAAGCATGCAGTAAAAAAAAAAAATGATAAAAAATATTACAATGAAAACATAACGCATCATACACCTGACTTATTAGACATTTGACACACTTCACAACATTACAGCAGTGGCAGGGAGCATTACAGGGAGCCACACATTCATCTGCAGGCACAGGTAGCTGCTACAAATCTTCCTACACTATTTCAATATTCATGTTCCTCACCTCCCCCTCGGCAGTGCATCATCATTAATATGCATGGCACGCTGCCAAGGGGGAACCATGGCTGTGTACATGGATACATTCCATGTAGGCTCTACACTGTGCCTACATAGACTTTATTAAATCTTGGGGACTTTGCACACTGGGTTTGCCTTGTTAACAAATATGTAAAATAAAATATTTATATTTTGTCTCTTTTTTGGCATGTGCCATTCATTATTTTTGGCTTTGTTCAGAATTCTTGACCAATGTGTATTTTGGTCTGTTTCTTGTAACATTTGTGGCCTTCTGGCAAGTTATTCTGAATTGGAGTCATTACATAATGATAAGTATGTAAGTTTAAGACTTGGTGTCCTTCAGGATTTGCTTGTTAAGGCAAAGCTTGTTATGCTAGCCACATTCCAAGTATGTAATATAAATATTTAGAACCCTTCCTGATTTTGGGGTATTTGGTTTTGTAACTATGAGTTTGGGAGGGCATGGGAAAATTGTGTTACACTAACTGGCTCTCAAAGAAGTGAGCTCAATACACGTCATCATTGTGTATGTAATTGTTAAGTCATCTGATCACAAGTAAACATCTAAATATGCTTAATCATAAAAAGGGCTGTAACTGATCGTCCCATCTGTGTGTGTATGTGGGTGTGCGCGTGCGTGTGTTTAAATACTTAGTCCCAGCATTTCAAAGTAGTTATTGTGTAAAGGAAGAAATCGAGTTCAGTACTCTTCGAATCATATTTATATACTTTCTATTAGTCCCACCACTTTGTCTTATGTTTTCTGTATAAAGCCATGGAACATATTATAGCAGAGATCATATATGCAGACATAGGCAACCTAAGTGATCTAGATCTCAACAGGTATGGTTTTCTGAAGGGCAGGTCCTATCTCATGAACCTGGGTAAGCTCCTTATAAAAGGTTACATGGGCTGTGGATAAGTCAGTCTGTGTGATTATTATATCTTGACCTGGTCAAGGCTTTTGACACTATCACCCAGGCAGCTATTATTGAAAAATAAGACAAGTTTATTGTAAATCACTGCATTGTCCAATGGATTGCAAATTGGCTATCCACTACATCACAAGTTGTGAAAGCTGCTGGTTCCCTTTTTGATTTTTACTTTGTAAATAGTGGAGTGCCACAGGGATCAGTTCAAGGTCCTTTCTTGTTTAGCATTTATTTTGCAGATATCCAGGTCAATATCCCAGAAGTGTGTTTAACAAAGTTTGCTGACGACTGCAAACTGGAAACTGTTATCCGCTTATCCAGTAATATAAAAAAAAACTTATGCACATACATACTGTATCAAAAACTGTCTCAAACTAAATAAATAAAGTACAGCATAGTAGTATTTAATAGAAAAACTGTTGCTGACTCATATATTTAAAAGAAGGTTTAAAAGCTGGTATAGCATTAGATATCAGGATTGGCTGATCACACACATCCCCCAAAATTTGCACCTGGCACCCTTGCCCCTCTTGACCTGCCCTAGTTATGCTACTGGTCAATCCAGACATTGAAAACTCCTCCAAGGTTTGCTGGCCTTTTGTTCCTGAAATTGAGGGTAGAGCTACTGGGAGAAGTATAATCATCCTGAAGGGGTCTGTGGTTCCCCTAGCCTAACATTCACCAGCGGTATGCTGCTTTTGATATATATATATATATATATGTGTGTGTGTGTGTGTGTGTGTGTGT
>NC_056732.1:776584644-776609644 GCF_019279795.1 Protopterus annectens
TGCCCCCAGGCACACCCCTGAATTTCAAAAAAGATGATGTATCAGCTGATGAGATGCAATTCATTTCAGGTATATATTTACAAAAACTGCATTTCTGACATGTCCAGCAGACTTTGCGTCTATCCACAGATATATTTGTCTTAACCCATTAATTTTCTGAGTATTGTTTTTTTTTTTTTTTTTTTTTTTACAAAAACATATGAATTATTTTATAATTCTTCCTCGCTTAAAGGTAAATGTGCATGTGTCTTAATAGAGTCTGATAAAATGTGATTTTGCAAGAAACACAATTGTTCTTTTGTAACTTCATTGATAACACTGAAGTTTGTAACATACATAGGAACAGAGGCCAAAACAAAGCTAGAGATAATTTTAGGTGTCTTACAAGTAAGTAGCTTTTGTCTATTTTTGAATCCTCTACTTTTGTAACTATCTGTACATCTTGAAGCTACATCACCTGAGACTTCAGATTTATTTGTAAAAATTTAATAATTGAGTCCTTTAGTTAAACCCATACAAATTGGAATGTTGGGGATAGATATTGTGCTAAAATCAGATTGCAGTCCCACTAAATAACCCTTTCTGGAAACAATGGGCCTTCCAGGTAAATCATATCACCATCTTTGTGTACCTTGGGGCAAATATTAAAAAAAAATGGTTTAGGGTCAACAACCTTAAGCTCTTCACACATTCTATTCCATTGTCAAGAATACCATTCTCTACAGATCTCCTTAGACATTTGTCTATTTCCTGCTTAAATTTAAATGTAGGACATCCTGCCATCATGCTGTAGAATCTGGCATGTTGTAATTGATGTAAACATTTCTCCTTATTGTCTTCAGTGCCCCAAACCACAATAGTACCACCTTTGCCAGCTGAAGTAATAACTCCATTCTTACTGTTCTGCAGCATTTTAAAACTATTTATTTTTTGTGTTGTCAAATTGTCTCTACCAGGATTGGAAACCTTTATATTTATATGTGACACCACATCATTTAACATCACTTTTTCAATGATAGTAACACTTGTATTTCATGGTGGTTGAAACACTGGTTTCCCAAATCTCATGTTAGGTACTCCTTTGTAAGATTTAGCTGGTTCCCCTTTATTGCCAAAAATATTTTAATATCCAGTTTGCAGCAGGAAGGATTTAAATCAAATATGGTTAGATGTTCAGAATAAAATATGACGGGGTAAAATTTATTCATCACAAATTCAAATAAAACATGAGATAAAATGCTATGGACAAGGCCATTTTTATCACCAGTTCAAATTTCTTCTGAGCAAGCATTCATTTCTGAAAAGAACTATAATGTTTTTGTTTGCTCTTATTTTTTTATCCCCCCTCTATCATGTTTCCTAAATGGTTATTAGGGGTTGATGCATGTTCTGATCTACTTTTAATGACCGGAGAGACATGGCTGCTCTATTCATCAGTCTCTGCAGCAAATGATTTCACTTTGGCAGTATAACTATTTGAACAATACACATCTTTAATAACAGGTTGAGGAAACAGTTTGTTTATCTTCTAAATTTGTGACTAGGTTGTATCTTATTTACTAATTTATTAATGACAGCAAAATGTAACAATCATTTATGCTGCCTCCATGTGAGGTGTCACTTCTTCTGTTATTTGGGGTGCCACTCCCAGACATCTTTCTTTTTAGCCACACACACTTTTTCAGGACAGGCTACTGTGACTAGAAAATGTGTAACATAAAGTAGAAATGTGTGGATCCCCTGGCCTTCGTGAGTGAAAATCTTTTATCTTTAAGAAATCCTCATCAGTTTCAAGATTCTGATTCTGACTGTATCCATGTATTGATCTAACTTAATAAACCTCTATGGTTCAGCTATATGTTACTAATTGCAGGACATTTTTTGGTCAGCATAAGGGGTTTGTTTTTATACTTAACACATTGATCCACAAACTATTAAATCATATTCTTAACATGAGAAATGTAATTCCAGATTGTGGCTCCCTTCCTTTGTTGCATTCCATGGCTACTTTCCTTAATTATCCTGTAATTTTATGCATTACAGGCTCATGGGTAATTACTAGGCTAACTGCCCTCACTGGCCATTTTAAGTCTAGCCAGTTTCATTTTTTGTGCTTGAAATGACCTATGTCATTTAGTTATAGATTGGGCTTACCCATCCCATGGTCAGTATAATGATATATTACCCTTAGTTAATTATATATTACCCCTAATGAAAATAATTGGAATCATTCTATAGATAATATGAGGGGATGCATGCATGAGCTAAAACATTTAGGAGATGTCTTTGTCCATTAGTAGTATATGGAGCAGTCACTGGGTAAATTTTCTGTCTCCCTTCCATACATTCAAACTGCACCTGAAAATGGACAAAGATGAACTTTGTTGTATGAGAATGGTGAGTCTGTTCCACAGTAGCGGTATCCTCTGTGAGATATAACTGTTCCTCCAAGCCAATGAGTTAATGCTGCAGAAGAGGCTTAGATCCCTAGAGTGAGTATTTATGATGCCATTTGACTTGCAGATGTGCAGTAAATCCATCAGTAATGGGTTGAAGGAAGTTTTGTATGCCAGACACAGGTCACCTCTTAACAGTTTATAAGATATCAAGTATAGAGACAGGGCTTTGAGTTGGTCCATATAGGACATGTTGTTTAGGCCTTGTAACATTTTAGTAAGGTATGTCTGTGGGCATTCCAGTTGTCACATGTGTCTGGACAGGTACATGCCAAAGGGTTATTATATTCAATGATTGGCCTAATGAGGGCCAAGTAATGGATAAGGGCTAAGTAATGGGGGACAACAGCATCCCTAGATCTATACACAATCCACTTGTTCATAAACTGTGAAGTATAGAAGGGCATTCTTACAACAGTAGACACATGGGTCAAAAGTTAGGGCACTGTTGACATAAGTTCCCAAATTCCAAACAACTGGGTCAGTCTTAGGGGCATTATTGTTAATGAAGTAGTTCATTGGGATAGATGACTTTCCAAAGGATGCCATATTTTTACCAAAACGAAAGATGTATGCAAGTCTTCAATAACAAAAACCAAAAGAAAGGACTTGCAATGAGTGTCCAAAGGAAGGTCAGAAACCAAGCCCTTTAAGTAAGCACAAGCACTTTATTCACAAAAGTGTGAAATAAACTTGTGAATAAAGTGCTTGTGCTTACTTAAAGGGCTTGGTTTCTGACCTTCCTTTGGACACTCGTTGCAAGTCCTTTCTTTTGGTTTATGCCATATTTTTAGCCATTTAATTTCAGTCCAAGATTTTGGCACCAGTTATTTATTTTAGACAAACCTTCCAGCAGGATGCCTATGTCATTTTGGGATTCAAAGACTGATCCTAGCTCGCAGTCATCTGCAAACTTATTCAGCCAGAGCCCAATGATATTTGCTTTTACTTCAGAAAAGTAGAAACCAAGCAGGAGAGGTCTCAGCACAGAACAAGGGTGGCTGTACTGGTGACTGGTCATTTTGTGCAGTTGACATTCCATATTTTGATTATCTACAACTCTGAGCCAGCTGGCAATGCATAGGGTGGCATAGGGGTTTATTCCCAGTGTATTTAGCTTTTCTACTATGCTGTACTTGGGAACTGTGTCAAAAGCTTTGGACAGGTTGAGGTATATGGTGTGTACGATTTTGCTTTCATTCATTGCTTTGGAGATTTTTTTCAAAAATATTCTCCAGTTTGAGAAACATTACCTTCCATTGATAAATGCAAACTGAAATGGGTCTAGTGTTTGGAGGTTCCATATGTCCTGATTGATTAATTTCATGATAAGTCTTTCCATAGCTTTGTATATGAGGGTGGTCAGGCTTATGGGTCTGCAATTTCCTCGGTCTGTGAACGATCCTCCCTTATGGAAGGGAATGACTGTACTTGTTCTCCACTGAACAGTGTTGTCAAGGGTGTGGCTAAATTGCACTTAATTCTATTTAAGATGCATCCAGAGATATTATCAGGACTCATCAGTGCAGTATTTTAGCTTCTGATAGTACTTTTAGGACTTGGACTTGTGTGATAGTGGAGGCAAGCCAGTTTCAAATATCTTGAGGAACAGATAAAGGAGAAGAGGGGTAAGGTTAGGGCCAAATGTATCAGCTGTAGGTTCACTATATCTTCATCCTCAATACAGATAGCATCATTAACAATCAGCACAGTGTACTGTCACATTGTGTTTTTAAGATCATGAACATAACTACAGAAATGCCTTGTGATTGTCTTTGGCTTAGGTAACTGTTTTAGTCTGAAATTTGGCTTTGGTAGACATTATTAAGCTCCTGAGTTATTTGTTTATTTCAGTGGCGGGGGTTCTAACATCCTGGGAAAATCTCTTCTTACTTTTGTATAGAATTATTTTTCTTTTATTATAAAACTTGTTGATATTATGGTTGCACCATGTGGTTTTGTTTATAGGGTTTGTCCTGCACTAGTTCATACAGGGTACAGCTATCTCTGTGCAGCTGTTTGCATACTCATATAAGTGTGGTAGTATATATTTCTGCATTTACAGTGAAGTTAACTGGGTTTAGGGGGGATCTGAAGCCTGCCAGTGTATCACTTAGGAGTAGGTAGTTTGCCTTAAAGAAATTTCTAAAGGTACCTTGGGTGGAAGGGATCATTCCTTTCAGTTTTATTTCCAAAGAGACTGCTTTATGGTCAGACCTAAGAAGTAATGAAAATACACGTGGAATAGTGCTAGATTATTAAAGATAATTTTATTAAATTAAATTAAAATAGATATTAAGTTTGTGTAATATTATAATACAGTTTATTTTATTTAATTTATATTTAAAATATAGATAAATCAGAAGATTATATTAATTAATTATCCTGTTGTGTGTATATCTGGTAAAATTCCTTCTATAAATAAAAAAAATGTATCAGTAGTTTGGTTTTTGCTACACATTCATTTTCAATTGCCTTATCTAAACTGGTCCAGATGCATTTGGTTGCCATCATAGCTAACCATCTCTCTGGTGCAAAATGGGATGATCTTATTGAAATATCTTAAGGGCTTTGCTTTGGACAGCTTCTTGAGGCACATTCCTTCTTGTTGTCACTGATAAAATGTAATTATTAAAAATTAAATATCATCATCAATTTGGTAACATCTTTTGGCTCTTGTTTTAAATCTCATTAAATGCAATTATTGTAAATTTTTACAGCCCTATATTTATTTATCTGTAATGTGGATCATAATTTATTCTCAAGGATACATACAGCACATTAAAAATATATATCTGAGGTAGCCCATTCTGATCAAAGTTGATTTGATAAGGGGTAAATTGCATCAGTATTTAACTTTTTCCACAAAGAACATGAAACTATTTATCTTTGCTGCAAGATCTAATTGCAGTCATATTACATGGAATTTTCTCTGGCAGAAGTTAAGCACTTCTGGGTTTTTGCAAGCTTGTTAGATGTGTTAGCATACCTCTCAACCTCTCAGAGCAAGAAATCTGGACAAAGCCATAAATAAAACTGGTACAAAGGCCCAAAAATAGGGACAATTTTTAAAATACTGCTGTTACAAACTTAGAAAGTTGATAGAATAAAAGATTTTGCATTAATATGAATTTTCTAAAGGTATGACATCTAAAACTCAAATGTCTGTCATTATTTTCTAAATTCAATCTTTAATGATTTGCCAGAAAACCACAATTTTATGAAAAACAGACCAAAAATATGAGGCAAAAATCTTGTACATTCTGCAAAAATCTGTACAGTTGAGAGGTATGTGTGTTAGCATTGCTTTATGGTGAATTTCGGGTTTATTGTTTGCAGTCATGGGTTATTCTGAGACCTTCTCTGTTTCTGTGCATATATAGGAATGACTTCTGTCCTCATATTTATTTGATATTTACATTGCAATGTTGCTTCAGAGTACTTGAGCTGACCTAAAGTAGCAGATATTCAAAATTGTCAGTTTCTGTAAAAGATTCAGATCTCTGCTGAGGATAGGTTGATAACTATTATATCTCATCTGACTTCTTCCTCTCTGGTTTGATTAAATATGTCTTCATTTATTTATTGTTTCTGGTTACATGCATAAGTCTGGAGCAATGGAGGCGACTTATTTAATTATATATTTACATTTGTTTATCAGGATACATATACAAAATGCAAATAGAACAAGAAAAATAGAATTTCAAAATACAAGAACAAAAAATGCATGAAAATATAATTTTACCATTTACAAAGAAGGGAAACCACTTCCTGGAGGAGTGGTTCCCGCCCAGAAGTTAGTAGTTTTGGGGCCATTTTGGGATAATTTCTATCTCTTTCATTTCCCTGCTGTAAAAACCACATCTGCACAGTTTTGCACATTCAGGCAGTGCCTGTTAGCTAGGGCTAAATTTATCCCAGCTCCACCAAGTCTCCTCTTCAGTTTTTCCCTTGAAAGTAGTCTAACTCTCAACTTAAGCACTTAAAAATCATCCTACAGTCCAGCACTTGCTCAGAACTAATAGCAAGCACTAATATACCCTGACACTTGATTGCCCAGCAGGGCAAGGCTCATTATTCACCCCTCACCAACCAAGTGACTAAGCAGCTCACCCTAGTATTCAGACATGACCAAAGGGCAACTTCAGGTGTACACTCCAGTCCAGCTGTTGAATCTGGGTATCCTGAGGCAATGTTACAACTGCCTCATGTACACAGACAACTGTCTTCTCCTACCACAAAACATTAACATATGCGAGAGATGCAATTATATAGCTAAACTGGAGGCTAAGCTCTCTCCACCCAAGACTGGAGCAAGCAGTCATGAGGCGAAGGCACCACACCTCCAGCCTCACACAGACACACTAAACCAGCACTGGCAAAAAATACACATAAATACACAAAATCATACTCAGAGTCTCTAATTAAAAACCTGCAAAAGCATCGCAGACCTCCAAAGCAGACACCCAAAAAACTTGCACCTCCCGTCACAAACCAAACAACACATAAAACACAAAATCAGTGTGCCGCACAATCACAGCCCTTAAGGCGAAATAAAATACCTAACACACTAGTAATAGGCAACTCTATAGTCAGGCACACTGACATCCCACTCACTAGGCTGGACAAGGAGAAGGTTACTGTTAGCTGCTTGTTGGGAGCCAGAATCCGCCTCATAACATAAGCACTCAGGTCACACCAGAACAAGTACAAATATGACTCTTTCATTGTTCATGTTGGTGTGAATGACATGAGATGGAGCTCCCTGGACTACATGAAAAGAGACATGGAAGAGCTCTCTGATCATGTAGCCCAGGCAGGTATGACCCTGACCCTGAGTAGCATCCTGCCCTCACCGAGAATGATACCGCAGTGTAATGAAAACATGATCAATTTCAAAAACTGGCTAAGCTTCTGGTGTCATTCAAAGGAGATCCAGTGTCTGTCAGCCTGGGATGACATGCTCGACAGGCCTCATTGCTATGCAAGAGACAGCTTGCACCTGTCACCCCTAGGCTTTCGAATACTGGCCAAGGCTCTTGCTGTCCCCATAGTGCCTTTTTTAGGCAAGGCTCAAAAGTCAAACCCACCTAAGTAAACAGCACAAATAAAAAAATGAGGGTTATGCTACTCAACGACAGGAGTTTAAATCTCAAAATGCATGCACTCAAAGCACTCCTCAGTATGGAGAACATCGACCTCTGTGCAGTAACTGAAACCTGGTTCAAGGCTCCACAGAGCACCCCAACACTACCGGGCTACAACTCATACCACCCATTTCGGCCACAGAACATGGACCGAAACACAAAAGGAGGGGGGTGTATCCATATTCATCAAGGATACCTACACCTCCAGGATCATCCATGTGCAACTAACATCAGGAAAATCTTCAGTGCAAATTGTGGCCTGCTACAGATCACCCTCCATGACCCACGACCACCACTCCATCTTTCTGGAGACACTGGAAAACATGAAGGTCTTACCGAATACCCTGATACTTGGCAATTTCAATTACCCTGCCGTTAACTGCGAAAACTTCTCAAGTACAAACTCCCAGGTCCAGTTCTTCCTGAAATTTATCAACTCAAATGCCCTGGATCAGCTGGTAAACTCCCCTACCAGAGGTGAAAACATATTGGACCTGGTCATCACCAACATAGGCGACAGGTGTTCCACACCAGAGGTCAACCCATCACTGGTTAGATCAGACCATAAACTAATCACTCTGGATGTTCACACCCCACCACCATCCCCAACTAAGGAAACCACAGTAAAAAACTTTTCTAAAGCAAATTTCACCTTACTTAAGACAGAGGTGGTAAGTTTCACAGCCCCCACGCTAAAGGATAACGCTGCCCAAGATGAAGAAACCTTTACAAATGTACTCTATGAGCACCTACAAGGATGCATGGATCATGCCATCCCTAGCAAAACCAAGACTCACTCCCCTAAGAGAAAGAAACCAGTCTGGTAGACCCTTGCCCTAAACAGGCTATACAATAGAAGGAAAAAAACTAGTTCAGAAAAAAAGAAAATCCCAAGAAGGAAAGACATCCCTGATCAGTATCAGTAAGAAACTAAGGTCCCTCATAAAATCCTCCAAGGCTAACTTCGAAAGAAAAATAGCCAAGGATTCGAAAGATAACCACAAAGCCTTCTTAGCTATGTCAAGAATCTCAGTGGCAACTCGCAAATATGCTCTGAGCTAGTGCAAAATAGCACAAAATATACTGAAGCCACTGATATTGCCAACATCCTGGCAGATAGATTCAGTACAAACTTCACCCCCCTCTCACCCCCAAAGCGGCCCACAACAATACCAGAAAAGTGTAGTGTCGCGGAAATCACAGATGCACAGGTGAAAACAGCCCTTTCAAAAGCCAAAAGCACAGCGTCAATGAGGCCAGATGGTGTCCCAGGCTGCATCTTGCATGAACTACAGAATGAACTAACCCCCCACCTAAACACACTGTTCAACCTGAGCCTCTCCACAGGCTACGTGCCCATAAAATGGCACACAGCAATGGTTATTCCACTCCACAAAGGAGGGGCCACAACTGACCCTGGTAACTATCACCCCATAAGCCTCACTAGCCTGGTCTGCAAGGCTATGGAGCGCATCATCATGGAACTCATTAACAAAGACATTGGGAACCGCCAAACACTTGACCTGACCCAGTTCGGCTTTGTTAAGGGCAGATCATGCCCACTAAACCTGGTTGACATCTTCGAGACAGTCACCAAGGCCATAGATGAGGGGAAGGTAGTTCACACAGCCTACTTTGACCTCGCCAAGGCTTTTGACACCATTCCACACTCAGGAATTATAGAAAAACCCACCAGCCTGAACATAAACCCCTACGTCACGAGATGGGTTGCCAACTGGCTTACAGACAGAACTCATACGGTAAGAATATCGGGCTACAGGTCCGACTCTAAACCAGTCACAAGTGGTGTCCCACAAGGCTCGGTCCTGGGAACACTACTGTTCGGCATATACTTCTGAGAAGTACAGAAAACACTGGAGGACTATGGCTAACCAAGTTCACCGATGACTGCAAACTGGGAGCCATAATTGACAATTGAGGCTGACATGGACATTCTCCAAAAGGGCCTTACTGAGACAGACATTTGGTGTCAAAGTCATGGTTCAAGCTAAATGCCAGAAAATGCATAGTTATCCCATTTGGGAAAAACAAAACACCCATGAATTACCACATAGGTGGCAGCCCCCTTAATACAGAAGAGGTAATAAGTGATTTGGGGACCCAGGTAGATAGTAATCTCTCCTTTGACAATCATATTCCCAAAGTAGTTAGGAAATCCTTCTATGTAGCCCATATAATTACCAAAGGTTTCGCATCTAGAAATAAAGAGGTTATAGTGCCCCTCTACTCATCACTCATCAGACCCATCATAAAGTACAATGCCCTGTTTGGGATGTACCTCACAAGACACTTCCAACAGCTGGAAAGACCACAAAAGTACCTCACCAAGAGGATTACTGGTCTCAAACATATGTCCTATGCAGCCCGACTGGAAAAACTCCAGCTGTACTCAGTGGCATATCGCTTACTCAGAGGTGATCTCTACTTGACTTACAAAGCCATATTCAACTCAGAACTGATGGACTTGCTCCACCTAAAGAAATCCAAGTCACTGCAAGCCACTCACTCTAGTGAGCTAAATCTTGCTACAACAATAAATAGAACATGCTGGAGGGATAGATTCCTGTCACAGAGACTCCCCATTCTTTGGAACAAAATTCCTAACTACGTTAGGCAGAGTCTTTCACTAACACTCTTCAAGAGAAACCTTGACGAGTGGATGGGTAACAGAAAATACACCCCTGGGATCACTTCATTGTTCGCCTTGACAGAGGCTCAGTTAATTAATCAATGGAGCGGCAAAAGCTGACACACTCTGGCTAGGCTTATAAATGCCCTCGGGCAGATAGCCTAGTACCTACCTATGAACCTATGAAACTGTTTCTGTTATCAATGTACAATTAAAAAAATACAGAACTAAGCAGAAACATGGGGCAATGTGAACTAAGTTTCTAAGAACTATGAATATAAAACAACATACAAATACTATGAATATAAAACTTAAAAATATCTTGAACTACATACCTTAATACATTGCATAAAACTATTGCATAGAAAATGAAGTCATGTGAAACAAATAAACTGTGAAAAATAGCCATGTAACATTGCAAATATCATCTCCCTTGAATTATGTGGATAAAAAATGTGTAGTGAAGTTTGATGAGGCAGAGAAGAAAAAAAAACTTTTTTTAAGCTGTGCTATGGATATTAAGGAAACAGAGAGGGATATTTTATAGAATAACTGCATTGTAGAAAATTAGATAAATTAGATGGCATTAAAGAAAGGAGGAATACAATTCATGGAGCTGGTCTATAATTTGCAGTTCAAGAAGAAGAGGACAGGGCTATATGATTTAGAGTAGTGGTGTGAAATTCCTTAACACATTAGTATTAATGAATAGTGATCTGTGTGAAGATTAGCTCATGGACAAAATAGAATTATTACACTAGAAGTGACCATCAGTCATCCAGTCGTATATGCATTAGTGAATAGAAGTGCAGCTTGAATTAGTTAGACATAAGGAGTTATATGATATTGATGTATTTTGTGCCTGAATTTGCTCTTAGATGATGGACTTATCTTCTGAGTGTTGTGGATGTCCACGAAGGAGGGACCCATTAAAACTTGGAGATATTCAGAATAGTGATACCCTTTAATGATTGCAGACCTCCACAGAGCACCCTACAGTACACATAAATAACCATTAGTCATTTCTGGATGTGATTATTTTCAGAGCTTCTCACTCAGACTGTAAAGAGTTTTGTGGAGTTTGTTGATTGTTTTGATAACTGTAATTAAATAGTTCTAATTAATCAGCAGGTTTTGAGAAACTTCTATCATTTGAAAATCTTGGTTTTGATTCACTTGGAAGTATACATTAAATTATGCAAGGAAGGACCACAAGGATATTTGGGTATAAAATTATCTAGAATATCCTGTTGGTCGTTAAATAATTTGGTTATTTTTGCAGTATCAGTGGTATTCTCTGGCAGCTACATTTAGCTTTTTTCATTGAAGCAGGGGTACACACTTTCTCCTTCCCTCCATTACTTTGTTGCCCACTCCCACTGCTGGCCCAAATGTTCTCGAGTTAAGTAAACAGACAATATAAAACAGTAAACTTGTACTCTAGTAGTAGTGTATGACTGTCATAATGGCATATTGTTTCCCCTTAGTATAGTAACATACCACTCAAATTCAAATGAGGCACAGCCCCCTACTCAGCTTTAAGTACCAGTTGTTGTATGATAACAATCTCCTTTATCATAACAAGGTAACCTTTCTCACAGAGGTCAATTTACAGTACTCATTTCAAGTGACTCATTTACATGAAGGGCATTAGATAATAGTGTTATATGATGTCAGTCCCTTATACTATATCAAGGTAGCCAGTTGCAAAGCAATCCATTACTACAACTCAGTACAAGAGACTAACTTACCTGACTGTTTTTTGGTAATTTTGTGGCACTGTAACAAGCTTCTGAACCTTATCAAAGGAGTCAGCTTAACACATTTACACACATCTGACTCCATTCAAGTGAATTTCTTCATAACTTCAATTTAGTAAGAGTGTTCCATGGTGTCAAGTTCTTGTGCCAATGAAAGTAACTAGTTCCACAGAGTACCACTAACTGCTCCATGTGGGTAATTTATATACTTTATAGATATTTACTTTGCACTATACAAATACCTTATTCTGTGATGAGATCCACACACATCACCAAAAATTATAACATTCAGACATGCAAAATTTCCATATTCATTAATTGTTTGGAGAATACAAGTGAGGCATTTGTTCCATCTGTCTTGTTTCCTAAGTTAAATGCATTAAATGTGTGCAAAAAAAAACTGTTGTTTCATGGTCATTGCTAATACACTGTCTTGATACACTATGAATGCAACTGATTCATTCTTGTCGAAATAAGCAGTCAAGGGTCTTTGTAACAGAATATTGTTAATTCTGTGTGGCTCATTCCTGAACTCATCCATTCAATCACTTAGAACAGAGGTCTGGTATTGTAGCAAAAGTACTATGACTTATAGAAAACTTATCCAAGTCTCTTCATCACCGAAAATATTGCCAAACCCATAAAAACACAAGCAAGTATGTGATATAGCAACTCAAATGCAGAGTTGCACTTCAATATGGGATAATTGGGAGAGACATCTGGTGTTCTATATTGTGGTTCTCTAGCAAAGTTAACAATTTAAACCATTTGTAGTGTGTAGTTCATTTTCATTTTGTCTTAAAAGGTAGCATAGGAACACAGTAAATGTGCTACAACAAATCTAATGATAACTTCATTTCCCATAATGCAGCCTTTCCTGTTATGCATAACACATTCTTTTCTCAACTATTCATTAGATGTAGAGGTGCAGTAATTATAGTTATCAACAGACTGGGTTATAATTAGTGTTTCCTAAACAAAATCTAACAGACTATTCTGTAAATAGTCAATTAGGAATGTGGAAAAATGGCAAGGTGGAAAGCACAGTCACTTGGGATCATTAAGTACTTTCAGCAAAAGCAAGACATTCTTCAAACTGCTTGCTGAAATTAAAGTTGTCAGTTCTCTCTGTGCCATAAACTTGTCAGGCCTATAGAAATCTGCTAACAATGCAGCCCAGCAAAGCTCACTTTCACATTTGTTGTGTATCTCAGATTACTGGATTGACCTATTTGGATCTCTAGCTTTGGTTCAATGACAAAGTTAAATGAAAATATTCACAGTATACAGTTTATTTTTACTTTAACGTCATACATAGCATGATCATATAGTAAATCTGCTATTAAAAACTCTTTAAATAGTCTTATCCTGTGCAGACACATGCCAGTACATTCCTTATGAGCTGTTTTCTAACTCTTTCACTCAAAAAAGAATTATGTTACCAATGCATTTATATTAATAAATCTCAGGTCCAAACCATGGCATGTTCCCCAGGTGTTGAGTGCCAAAGCTAAATTTGTTGTTGCGTGCCGCACTATGAAAGTGATGCGGTGCACAACACACAGATACACAACATTGATACTGCATAGGTACACACCACAAATTACAGGGAAATCTGTTGCATACACAAATGAGGAATTTCTAGATGACATAGCAAATGGCACATGTCATACCTAAACAATGTTGGTATGCAATGTAGCAGGTTTTTCAAGCCATAAAATGGACTCTTGGCAAGACAAGAACTGCGCAATTTAAAATCTGATTACGCAGAAATGATATGATTAATAGCAATTTAACAATCTGATAGTATGCTTATCACTTTCTTGCATATATTACAGTGGCAGTGAGGAGATACTAATGGGAATGACTTTGCTCTGCAACAGTGCATATTTTATAACAAATGTAAAGATCATAATAAGGAATTACATACCATACAACATTAATATTTCATATTTACTGTCCATATTTACACTAGCTTGCACACTATAATTCAAAAATATGGACTTTTTTCAAAGATTTAGAACAATATTTCCTGGACTCCTAACTGCACTAAGCATTTCTTTGTTAACCCTCCTACTTAGCTGAGATTACATTGCAGCAATCTTAATGAAATCCTAATGGACAGATGATAAGTCAGCAAGCAAAAGATAGTAATATTGTTGAAATTGAATTTATCCTCAAGTATTGGTGAGAACCTTCATGAGGTGGACCCTGTTTTTTACAAAATCTCACCGAGACAACACTGATATATAGACCGTATTCATATAGCATATATCATGGACAGAAGTAGATTAAAAATTAGAAAAGATAGCTGGGTGCCCAAGACCCAGGATAAAAAAAAGGCCCAATCCTGGTAGGCATACTGATGCCAGGACTAGAAAAATGACAGTGTAGAATCCTGAAGACATGGAAACATTCATAAAATGGGGCTAGGCCAAGCCTGAGGAGAGGATACTCACCTTGTTATAGAAGGAAGTAACAGCCCACAAAAATCACAAAATCTCATTGGGCAAAGAAAATCCATAAAGAAGATAGAGTGGACTATCAAGGATAAGATAGACATTATGCATAGTCACCATTATGCAAGAAGACCAGAATTTCCAGACACAAGATATACAAAAAGATTAAGAGAGAAATTACAGGAAAGAAAAATACGTCCACAAGAAAAACTGTCAGAAGATTCTAATAAAAATCTGCATTCATTAATACAATAGATTTATGAAAAACATTATATAGACCAAGAAACCTTGGTCTGTTTGGAAAAAGAAGCAACTGAGGAAGTGTGAAAATATAAATAACAAAATCTAGAGACTTTTAAAAGGTATTAAAAAAAGAAATATGGACATGGGAAAGAAGGCGAGACCTGAATTTGTGCAATGTTTATGCAAAGGAGAAAGCCAAACTAATCAGCGCAAAAAAGGCAGCCCCAGAAATATTCAAAGAGAAATACAGGCAAAGGCATCTGGATATGGAAAATTTCACAATAAAAAAAATAAGATCACAAAGAGGGAATGCAGAACAGAAGATTAGTCAAGTGCATGCTAAAAAATAGAAGTTGTAGTTATGGAACACTTGTAAAGTGAAGGGTTTAGTGTAGAAAGTTTAACACAGGTTGTATTACAGCATGATGGAACAATGAGTCCCCAAAGTAAGGGAAACAGGAGGGTCAAGAGACATCTGAAGGAGAAATATGGACATGGGAAAGAAAAATAGATTTAATATGGTGTAATATTTATGCAAAGGAGAAAGCAAACCTAATCAAAACAAAAGATATGTGAAGAGAAATATAGGCAAAGGCATCCAGAAATGGAAAATTTTACAATACAAGAAATAAGAAAACAAAGAAGAATGGTAAAAAAAAGGATTAGTAATGGAGAATTCAAAAGAATAGAAACTGAGGTCATGGATTACCTGCAAAGTGAAGGATTTCGTGTAGAAAATCTGACTCAGAAAATATCACAGCAGGATAGAGCAATGTATCCCCAAATTAAGGCAAAACCAGTTGAGTGGGAAACATCTGATCAGTTGCCAGATGAAGATAATTTGGAGCCTTCCATAGGAAACCAGTATAAACATCCAGTTGGAGTTGCACAGCAAGGGGAGGAACCGGAAACTTTGGCAAATTTGATGCAGCCTATATTGTAGGGTTATAGGCCAGTGAGATCCCATATGAAAGAGCAATAGATGACACAGGATGAAACTGAAGAGAATGTGGCACAGGAAGATCCTGCGGAACTACCTATAGAATGCTCACAGGAAATGAAGAACAAAAAATATGCCCTCATTTTAGAGGAAAATTACCTAAGAGAAGAGTTGCTTGATTTTATAGAGATGGACATACATATTAAGATCAGTGAAAGAAACAGATTACAGAAAGTCAATAAAACTCAAAAAGTAAAAAGTTTGATTAATCAAATGAACATAGTAATTATGACAGTCCACAGTAATCCATGCAATATAAAAGAAACAAGTAGGATATATTACTGTGCAGCTAAATTAATAACAGATAAAGTCTTATCACAAAAACACAGGTTAGTAAGGGAAAAGAAGGGGAGAAATCGAATAACATCATTGAGGTGTCAAACAGGGAAATCTATTAAACAATTAAGACAAGATGTCACTGTTAGAAGAGTACAGAAAAGGGAACAGTTCAACAAAATTAGGCAGAAAGATTGACGTGATAAAAGCTATGCACAGTGTCAGAACAGTTCGTGATCTATAGTGCACTATCTCAAATAATAAATTAAAAATATCAGCACATGCAGAAAAGATGGAAGATATACAAATAAATCATCATCATCTTTTGGTTTTTCCCATTAGGGATCGCCACAGCGGATCATCTCTTTCCATTTCTTCCTATCCTCTGCATCTTGCTCTGTCACACCAACCACCTGCATGTCCCCTCTCACCATGTCCATAAGCCTTATCTTAGGCCTTCCTCTTTTCCTCTTACCTGGCAGCTCCATCCTTAGCATCTTTTTCCCAATATACCCATCATCCCTCCTCAGCACATGTCCAAACCAACGCAATCTCGCCTCTCTCGCTTTGTCTCCAAACTGTCCAACATGACCTGACCCTCTAATATACTGATTCCTAATCCTATCCATCCTTGTCACAGCGAGTGCAAATCTTAACATCTTTAACTCTGCCACATCCAGCTCTGACTCCTGCCTTTTTGTCAATGCCACTGTCTCCAACCCATATAACATAGCTGGTTTCACCACCCTCTTGTAGACCTTCGCTTTCACTCTTACTGGTACCCGTCTGTCACAAATCACTCCTGACACACTTCTCCACCCATTCCATCCTGCCTGTACTCTCTTCTTCACCTCTCTTCCACATTCACCATTACTCTGAACTGTTGATCCCAAGTACTTAAACTCATCCACCTTTACTAACTCAACTCCCTGGATCCTCACCATTCCTCTACCCTCCCTCTCATTTACAGAACTATATTCTGTCTTAGCCCTGCTGACCTTCATTCCTCTGCTCTCTAGAGCATATCTCCACCTCTCCAGAGTCTCCTCAACCGGATTCCTACTCTCACTACAGATCACAATGTCATCTGAAAACATCATAGTCCACGGGGCCTCCTGTCTGATCTCATCTGTCAACCTGTCCATCACCACTGCAAATAAGAAAACACTGAGAGCTGATCCTTGAGGTAATCCCACCTCTACCTTAAACAGATCTGTCACTCCCACTGCAGTCCTCACCACTGTCACACTACCCTCGTACATATCCTGTACCATTCTTACATACTTCTCTGCAACTCCTGACTTCCTCATACAATACCACAACTCTTCTCTATGCACCCTGTCATATGCTTTCTCCAAGTCTACAAAGACACAATGCAACTCCTTCTGACCTTCTCTGTATTTCTCCAATAACACTCTCATAGCAAACATTTTTATTTTTTTTATTTTACATTTGTTGACCGGGCTAGTCTAGCTGGATATATTTCCATTTTCACTAGAGGCCCGGGGAGAAAAGCTCCACACAGATATACAAAGTATAAAATATTGTTACATAGTGAAAAAGGATTAAAAAAACAAAATAAAAACAGGTAGTTAACACATTCTTGAGATAAAAACACTTGACAAAAGTTACAGTAAAACAGAGTAAAGTTTAAGAGAGCTAGAACAGATATAGTACAGTAAGAGTTATGTACACTAGATAAAAACACTTGAGAAACAGTACAGTGAGCAGAATATAGCTTAAGACAGCTCAAAAACAGAATAGTAAGAGTTATGTACAATAGATCATATGAGATAGAATTATTTAAACACTAAGTTGATTAGAGTTTAAAAAGAGTTAGTCTTATTTACAAGTCAAAAGCATGTAGAAGTTTGGAAGTATGGCAAGAAGAGGAAGAAAGAGGGGTGAAGAGGATGGTTAGTCAGGGTTACTACAAAGACATAGCCAGTGCATTTGGAGGTGTTTTCTAAGTTTTTGTTTAAAGAGTGGCAAGGATGTAGTTAGAGTTAGTTCAGCGGGTAGTAGGTTCCAGTGTTTTCCTGCTGTGTTGATAAACAGAGAGTCACCAGCTCCATTATTAGACTTTGTTAAGCTGGCAAGCTGGCAAGAAGTTTGCTTGAAGAACGTAGGGAGTTCAGATTATTATATGGGACTATGAGTTTTGAGAGTATAACCCAGGATTGCAATGCAGAAATCCTCATTACTAAGCTTCAAATCAACATAAACAAATCTTTATACATTATCTGCGTTTACATACCACCCGGAAATAATATCACTACAATTGAGGCATTTCTTAGCTGGCTGTCTTTTACTTACCCCCAAGAGACAATAATACTAGGTGAATTTAACATGGACTGGAAAAGTGTTAGTGCTGAAAATGCTACCTCTCATATTAACCTCCATGGCTTTACCCAAACTATAACCTTTACAACCAGAATTAACAAACCTAACAAGAAAGAGAGTACCTTAGACTGGATTCTCATAAACAAAGTGAAACAAACTTACAAAATAGGAACCCTGCCTGATGATGTAAGTGATCATTCCTTGACCTACATTACTAGAGAAAAGAAAGACTTCCCAAACCTCCCCATCATTAGGACAGCACACTCTACCAAACACTTTAAGGCAGAATTATTTCAAACTGACCTTAAAGCATGCAACTGGAACCCATTAAAATCCCTTCCACTTGAAGAGGCAGTACAGTATTTTAACATTGCATTCTTATCTATCCTGGATAAGCATGCTCCCAAATGTTCCATTAGAATGAAGTCTAACCCAGCCCCATGGCTTTCTAATGAAACTAGGAATCAAATTCTACTTAGGAACAAAGTCTGGACTAAATGGAGAACCTATAGAAATAGCTCTAATCATCTACATTTTAGGCAACTTAGAAGCAACATAAAAAAGGCTATACTTACAGATAAAAAAAAAATACTATTGTAAACTTCAGCACACTCATCAAAATAATCCCCAACATTTCTGGTCTTGCATTAATAAGCTCCTTTCCCCAGGTAACTCCCGAAAACCCACCCCACTTGATGCAGATCCAAATACTCCCCATCTAACTGCCAATACCTTCAACTCTTTCTTCACTGACACTATACAATCTCTAGCTACTCAACTTATCTCAGAAAACTCCAGCCTTCCCATCGACTTACCACACTCTTTCTCAAAATTCAAACTACAACCCATCTCTACTTCTCTCATCTATAAACTTATTCTAAAACTTAAGCCATGTACTCCATCTGCTGACCAACTTCCTTCCCAATTTCTCCAAAAAGCAGCTAAGGAAATTGCTTACCCTATATCTATCCATATAAATAGGACAATCCAAGAAGGAACCATCCCAGATATTTGGAAAATCTCCCACATTATCCCCTTACATAAAGGCAGGAACTATAATGATTACTCAAACTATCGGCCAATTGCTCTCTTATCACCCCTAGCAAAAATTATGGAAAAAGGCATTCACAAACAACTTCTATGCCATCTCTCTCAACACAACTTAATAGCACACTGTCAACATGGCTTTAGACCATCACATAGTACCACTACTGCCCTTCTATCCTTCACAGATACCATCAATAGGAACCGTAACAAAAACCTCCTCTCATCTGCACTCTTCATTGACCACTCTAAAGCTTTCGACATGGTTAACCATACCCTCTTAATCAATATTCTGGAATCTCTTTCCTTTGATTCTCTGTCCTTAAAATGGTTCAGATCATACCTCAGCAATAGACAACAAGCAGTCCTCTGGGAAAATCAAGTCTCATCCTTTTTACCTGTTACCATTGGGGTCCCTCAGGGCTCTATTCTTGGACCACTTCTCTTCTCCTTTTTTATTAATGATCTACATGTAGCAATTCCACAAGCCACTTGTATTCAATATGCAGATGACTCTACACTAATATGCTCATCAACCTCTCCATCTGAACTATATTCTCTTACTCAAGATGTTTTCAACACTGTAGAAACATGGTTTACCAAATGCTGTCTCATTCTTAATGCTAAAAAAACAAAACTCCTTCTCTTTACACCCACTACTAGGTCTTCCCCCTTAGACTTCTCAATTTCTTCAAATAATGGTACTGTTATTCTCCCTGACACTACCACTAAACTTCTAGGAATAACCATTGATAATAATCTCTCATTTGATTACCATATAAACAATACCATTAAAACAGTAAACAGAAAAATAGGCTCCTTATACAGAATAAAACCCTTTTTAACTTCAGCAGCCAGAGCCAAGATTGCTCACTCCCATCTAATCTCAACCCTCCTATATGCTTCACCTATATTTACCAACCTTAAGAAAACCAACCTTAACAAATTAGAAACCTCCTATAATAACATTGCTAGATTCCCTACTGGCAATACCTTCAGAACCCATCACTGTTCAAATCTTAGACAACTAAATTGGCTCGAATTCCAAAACCATCTGATTATCCCCCAACTCACAACTGCCCACAAGATATTTTACCAACCCAATAATACCCCTATACTCTCAAAACTCATAGTCATTATAACATTGCATCTGTAGTTCTCTTGCCTGGCATGAAACCATACTGCTGATCACTAATCATCACCTCCCTTCTTAACCTAGCTTCTACTACTCTTTCCCATAACTTCAAACTGTGACTGATCAGTTTTATCCCTCTGTAGTTACTGCAGCTCTGCACATCACCTTTATTCTTAAAGATAGGTACCAAAACACTTTTTCTCCACTCCTCAGGCATCCTCTGACTTTCCAAAATTTCATTAAACAATCTAGTAAAAAATTCCACTGCCATTTCTCCTAAGCACCTCCATGCTTCCATTGGGATGTCATCTGGGCCAACAGCCTTTCCATTCTTCATCCTCTTCATAGCTGTCCGTACTTCCTTCTTGCTAATCTATTTCACTTCCTGATTCACTATCCCCACATCATCCAACCTTCTCTTTCTCTCATTCTCTTCATTCATCAGCCTCTCAAAATACTCTTTCCATCTACTCAACACACTCTCCTCTCTTGTGAGTACCTTTCCCTCACTATCCTTTATCACCGTTACTTGCTGCACATCTTTCCCAGCTCTGTCCCTCTGACCCTCTGTCTAGCCAATCGGTACAGGTCCTTTTCTCCCTCTTTAGTGTCCAATCTCTCATACAACTCTCCATACGCCTTATCCTTAGCTTTCGCCACCGCTCTCTTTGCCATGCACCTCATCTCCTTATACTCATGTCTACTTTCTTCATCTCTTTGACAATCCCACTTCTTCTTCACCAGCCTCTTCCTCTGTATACTCTCCTGTACTTCCTCATTCCACCACCAGGTCTCCTTGTCCTCCTTCCTCTGTCCAGATGTTACACTAAGCACCTTTCTAGCAGTCTCCCTTACTAGTTCTGCTGTTGTTACCCAGCTATTCGGTAACTCTCCACTGCCTCCCAGTGCCTGTCTTAACTCTTCCCTAGACTCCACTTCACAATCACCCTTTTTTAACTTCCACCATTTAATCCTTGGTACACACTCCTCCTCCTCTTCTTGATCACCAACGTCATCCTACAGACCACCATACTATGCTGCTTAACTACACTTTCCCCTGCCACCACTTTACAGTCTCCAATCTCCTTCAGACTGGCCCTCCTACATAGGATATAATCCACCTGTGTGTATCTTCCTCCACTCTTGTACATCACCCTATGCTCCTCCTCTTCCTAAAATACGTATTCACCACAGCCATGTCCATCCTTTTTGCAAAATCCACAATCATCTGACCTTCTGCATTCCTCTCCTTAACACCATACCTACCCATCACTTCTTCATTCCCTCTATTCACTTCACCAGTATTCCCATTAAAGTCCACTCCAATCACGAGTCTCTCACCCTTGGGTACACTCACCACAACTTCATCCAACTCACTCCAAAATTTCTCTTTCTCATCCATCGCACACCCAACTTGTGGAGCATATGCACCAACAACATGCATCATTACACCATCAATTTCGAGCTTCATAAACATCACTCTGAAGATATACAAATAAATATAAAAGAAAATTATAAAACAAGCAATTTATTGATGACCCAAAAAGTGTTATAGAGAATTGGAGAACAAGGCAAAAGGAATCCAAATACCACCAAAATAGAAGAAATAGATATATTTTGGAGAACTATTTTTGAAGACCCCTTGGAACATAAAGATGCTAAATGGATAGAAGAAGTAAAAGAAAGAATAACAAATTCAAATGTAAAGGATATGCAATGGGATGATGTAATGTCCAGAGAGATTGAAAGAAAGTTAAGAAAAGCTCCTAAATGGAAAACCCCAGGCCCCGATGTAGTACATAACTTCTGGTTAAAAGTATAAATGTCTTTACATGAAGATTTAGCCACGAGTAAGAACTATTTATATGCACACACTGAACAGAAACCAGCCTGGCTAGCAACAGGAAAAACAATACTCCTACTTAAGAGTAAACCTGCAAGCTATACTAAAAACTATAGACCAATAGCTTGCCTTTCAGAAATGCGTAAACTATATACTGGAAATGATGCTGACAGAGTTTATAGTCATTTAGAAGGAAACTCAGTCATGGCAATAGAACAAAAAGGTATTAAAAGAAAGTCATAAGGAACAAAGGATCATTTTATATTAAATAAAGACATAATGGAGAATTGTAAAAGGGGAAGAATCCAAGTATGGCATGGCTAGACTACAAAATGGCCAGTTAGCTTAGTTGGTTAGAGCGTGCTGCTAATAACGCTAAGGTCGGGGAATCGATCCCCATGCAGGCCAGCTACCTTTGGTGGGAGGGTCGTGTAATGGTTAAGGTGTTTACCTTACAAACACAAAGGTCAGAGTTTGATTCTCACATGGGGTAATTGGCTAGGCTTAAAATGGTTCACAAAGGCAGTTAGCCTAGTACTAACCTATGAAAAAAGCATTTGGATGTATCCCACATTCATGGATAAAATAGTGCTTAAAAATGTGTAAGATACACCCTACACTGATCAGTGACCATTACATGGTGGCAAACCACTCTGCAGTTAAGCCATGATAAAGGACAAATTATTATTCCAGGGATAAAAATTCAAATAGGAATATTCCATGGTGACTATCATTCACTGCTGCTCTTTTGATTTCCCTAAACCCTTTAAGCTGTCTACTTAACAGATTAGGTCATGGCTATAATTTGGCACACAAAAAAACAGCAAAGTGTAAAGACTTCTCATCTTGTTTTTGTAGATGATTTAAAACTGTATAGTTCATCAGCTGGGGAAATGAAAGCACAACTGCGAGCAGTCAAAACAGATGATATAAGAATGCCATTTGGTCTTGCTAAATGTGCAAAAGCAACTTTTAAAGCAGGAAAGCTGCAGCAGCAAGAAAACATCCATTTGGGACAGGAATATGATATAAAGGAACTTGAGCAAGAGGGACTGTATAAATATTTGGGAAATGATGAAGGATCAACAACTGAAACATGAACAAAAGCAAATAAAACTCAGTAAGGAATATTTTAGAAGGCTTAAATTAATTCTAAAAACAGCACTGACATCTAGGAACAAAGTCCATGCTATAAACCAATTTGTTCTTCATCTCCTAACTTACAGTTTTGGAATGACTGACCAGCCTCAAAAGGTGTTGAATAGTTTGGACAGGAAAACAAAAAGGCTGCCTCATGCTCATCAAATAATTGGTAAAATTCATTGCCTACCAAGACCATATATTCCTCATTCTGAAGGAGGTATGGGCCTCCTCAAAATTGATTACATATATAGATCTGCAATATTGGGACTGCATGCATATCTAGTGACCTCACAAGACCCAAACATAGTAAACCTTTTGAAACATGATGAGTATAAGTCTAAGATGACTTCCCTACTTAGGTTAGCAGAAGCATATTGGTGCCAACAGGAATGGAAATCAAACCAGAAGCAGAGAAAAGTCAGGCAGAAAATGATTGTTCCAGAAAAGAAAAGAAAGAATATAAGGTGAAGGATCAGATGAGAAGACAAGATATGTGTAAAATGCAAGAATATAGTAGAAAACTCTTGGAACAACATCATGTTGGTCATGATCAAACACACAAATGGCTAAAGAGGGGTGAAGTTAAACCAAAAGATAAAAGGTTAATATTAGCAGCTCAAGATAGCGCAATTAAATACAAAACAAAAAGAAACAATTATATAGCCCTCCACACCCCCCTACTTAAATATACCAACTCCAAGATCACACCACATTGCAGAAATGGGAATACATCCCGTTCAGCACTCCTTATCGTTGTCGGTGATGTGTTGTGTCGTCAATGTGGTCTCGGTGAACTCGTCTATGGGTGTTTTTTCATGGAACTGATAGGTTCTCTCATATATATATATATATATATATATATATATATATATATATATATATATATATTTATATATATAGGTTTACAATCAAAATGTGAAAAATGAAAGCGATTTTCCACTTTTTGATTGAACCAGTTTGTTGAAATTGCTAATAATGAATTAGAAAAATTTCTGAAATGGTCACACGGAATCAACATTTGAACACCGGAAGTTCCAATGTCGAATGTCTGTGTTACTGGTAATGTTTTTGCAGGAGAAGAAGGCCCACTGCACCCTCCACAGCCCTGCATATTACATATTCCAACTCTGAGATCACACTAGAATGAGAAAAGGGGACATTTCCCAATCCCCACTGTAGTGTGATCTGTTATCAGAACATCAGTTCCACATTAGTGAATGCACACTACCATTTGCTAATGCAGATACAAATATTTTCAGGACTAGCAATATGAAAATTTGAAAACAGCCTTTTGACCTTCCCAGCTTCGCTTAAGTGCTGATCTAAATTTTGATTGTAAGCTCTATATATATATATATATATATATATATCTATATATCTATATATATATATATATATATATATATATATATATATATATATATATATATATATAGACACACACACACATATACTATATATCGTTTGTGCGAATGACAGTCTGTCAGCAGCACTGCTGCCA
>NC_056732.1:776617144-776647144 GCF_019279795.1 Protopterus annectens
TCCTGTCATGCCTACATGACTGATAAGTTCTATAATTGTGCATCTTTAACTCTATCCAAAGAAAGAAACTGGATGTAATTGAAAAAAGGAGTGAAAAATGGATTGTTTAACCTTTTGAACAGTTTATCAGGTTGATCCTTTGGTATCCAAATAAATGCATGCAGCATACAGCAGCAGGTGCAGGATGAAAATTTACCACATGTTTTTACACTGATAGACGGATAATGGTTAGTAAAATAAATATTTTGTTGCTTTTAAGAAAAAAAATGTGACAGATCCTTTCTGCTATTTAAAGCTCTGATTTGTATTGTGTTTCATGTTGTTCTGTTGGGAGCAACACAGATATCTGACTTCACCGAACAACTGACCAATCAGGCTTTCCAGCATCAGTGCAGCAACAGATGGAGCCAGATGAAATCACTTGCACAAGTGAAGTTCCAAGCTCCTTTTTAAAACATGTTTTCTGTTCGTTTGTTTGTATGTTTGTTTGTTTGCTTGTTTGTTGGTCTGTTTGTTTAATGTTTAGGATATACACCATGCTGCTTCCCTGCAAAATGTGAGCTGTCCATCTATCCTTTGACCTTTCTTGTAATGCTCCCAATCTGTACCTACCCAACGCCATCCCTTGCAAACAGGGAACGTATTACTTTTGTAAGAAAATGCTGCTCACAAGGTCTTTCTGTGGTGTTAAGAAAATATCCCTGGGATTCAGAGTATCCACCGCAAAGATTTCATCATGGTGGTAGAACTGCCTTCCATTTTCTGGACTTTGAGAATGATGTAAGTTGACAATGGAAATGGGGTGTTTCTTTTCTCAGTGTGTACCTACAATTCACATTTCTCTTCTAGTTGGGGACACTTAGGTGTTAGCTTTGAGTTTGGCAGCAGGGTTCCCATGTTTAAAAGTGCTTTAAAATTATATATAAATGTATATATGTGTATATCTATATCTATATATCTGTATCTATCTATATATATATATATATATATATATATATATATATATATATATATATATATATATATATATATATATATATATATATAGAGAGAGAGAGAGAGAGAGATCTAAAACAATGGATATGTTTCTGTAATTGGCTAATTAAAGACTAAAGCCACATTGTATTACAATTTAAAATGTCTTAATTGACTTGTTTGAATTCTGAAGATGTAATTTAGTAACCTGATAGAGATGAAAGCACTCGACAATTTGTATTAAATAGTTTTTCTTGTCTTCAAACACTGAGTTTTTTACTTTATTTGTTATGTTTTACTACTCAGTATGTAGATTTGTCAGCTCTTAGTTCATTTTTTTCATTTAGTTTCATGGTCCCACAAAGCACAGGCAGCTTCAGGCAAGGGTATGTGTCAATCAGGAAGGAGAAAATCATCCAGACAGCTACATAGGTGTGTGTGTGTGTGTGTGTGTGTGCATGTGTGTATGTATATACACATACACATGTACACACACACACACACACACACACACACACACACACACACACACACACACACACACACACTGATAAATAGATGGATAGATAGATAGATAGATAGATAGATAGATAGATAGATAGATAGATAGATAGATAGAGAGATAAAACTATGATCTAATTCCCTTATCTTTTTAAAGTTGTTTTACTGCAAATACAGTTTGTTTTTGTGTCCTACAGTAGTTGAATTAGTATAATAACATCTGGGTATGTTGTAACTGGAGAACATTTATTTCATTTTCTTAGTATACAGATTGTTGCAATTTAAAACATGGTAACATTAAGATATTTTTCTTACTTTATGGTTATTTCACTTGCATTGAGCTATGCTAATATAATACCTCCTAAAGAAGAGCTGAAACAATTAATAGCTTTAGGTAATGGGTAAGTGGTGATGCAGCTGTTCAGGATCCTGGCTGCCTTATTGTTGGTTGTACAATATGCAAATCATGGTGTTTATTTATCCAGGGCTGAGACGGAATCTAGCTTCATGTGAGCAAATAGTTAATTTTCTTTTTTGTAAGATAAAGCAAGATGCTTCATAATATTAAATGAAATGTTACATAATACTGTAATATTTGCCTGTGATACCTAATGTTTAATTGCCACTGCTTTGCAAATATTTTCACATATAAGAAAGGAGGATAACAATATAATATGCAAATAAGTGACAGTGAGCTCGGAATATCTTGGAACATAACTGAGTATCTCAGTAGTAATGGCACACTTTATATAACTCTCAGCTACTGTGCAAGTAATGCAAAATTACTGTCAAAACATGATGTACATTAATAAAGTTATAGAAAGAATCTCACTATCTAAGCTGACTGACAGTCATAAATAAATATATATATATTGTAATAGGTGACTCCATAGTTAGGCACACTGATTTCCCCCTCACCAGGCTGAACAAGGAGAAGGTTACTGTCAGTTGCTTGTCAGGCACCAGAATCTGCCACATTACCCATGCACTCAGGTCACTCCACAAGAAGTACATATATGACTCTGTCATTGTCCATGTTTGTGTGAATGACCTGAGATGTATCTCCCTGGACTACATGAAAAGAGACATAGAGGAGCTATCTGATTATGTAATCAAGGCAGGTATGACCCTAGCCCTGAGTAGTAACTTACCCTCACCAAGAATGATACCTCAGTACAAGAAAAAAATTATATAATTTCAACAATTGGCTAAGTTTTTGGTGTCATTCAAAGGGGATCCAGTACCTGTCTGCCTGGGATAGCATGCTCGACAAGCCTTGATGCTTCACCAGAAATGGCTTGCACCTGGCATCCCAGGGATTCAGGATACTGGCAAAGGCTCTTGCCACCCCAATAGTGCCTTTTTAGGCAAGGCTCAAAAAACAAATCCACCACCGTAACAAGTACTAGTGACAAAAAACTGAGGGTTATGCTGCTGAATGCTAGGAGTTTAAACCCCAAAATGCACTCTCTCGAGGCACTCCTCAACATGGGAAACATCGATATTTGTGCAGTAATGGAGACCCGGTTCAAGGCTCAAGAGACCACCCCAGCGATTCCAGGCTACAACTCATACCACACATTTCGCCTGCAAAACCCAGACCGAAATACAAAGGGAGGAGGCGTATCCATATTCATCAAGGATAACCACACCTCCAGACTGGTTGCAAAGAATGGTGCCTCGGAAATCATCCAAGTACAACTGACAATGGGAAAAACTGCATTCCAGATTGTAGCTTGCTACAGATCACTTTCCCAGCCCCATGACACACACTCTTCTTTCCTCGAGGTACTGGAAAACATGAGAGTCCAACCAAACACCCTTATACTGGGTGATTTCAACTACCCGAACATCAACTGGGAAAACTACGGAAGTACTAATACTTTTGCTCAGCACTTCCTGGAGTACGTTAACTCCAAAGCACTGGACCAGCTTATTAACACCCCCACAAGAGGTAAAAATATACTGGACCTGGTCATCACCAACATGAGGGACAAATGCTCCGCACCTGTGGTAAACTCCTCATTGGTCAGATCAGATCATAAATGCATCACCCTAGATATCCACATACCACTGTCACCCCCTGCCCCAAAAGAAACCATGGTGAAAAACTACTACTCAAGACAGAGATGGCAAACTTTGCTACTCCCCAACAGAAAGGCAATATGATTGAATCTGCTATATCCTACACAAAAGCACTCTACAAGCACCTACATGAGTGCATGGACCGTGCTATCCCAAACAAGACCAAGATCCATTCCTCCAAAAATAAGAAAATAGTTTGGTGGACCCCGGCCATAAATAAGGTCTATAATACAAGGAAGAAATTATTGCAAAAAAGATTAAAAACCCAGGAATGGAGGAGCTCTCTGACCAACCTTAGCAAAAAACTAAGAACCCTCATAAAAACCTCTAAGGTGAGCTTTGAAAGAAAAATCACAACAGACACCAAAGACAATCACAAAGCATTTTTTTAGCTATGTCAAAAACCTAAATATCAACTCACAGATCTGCTCTAAGCTACAGCATAATGGTTCAAAATTCATGGAACCAACTGACATCGCCAATATACTGGCAGATAGGTTCAGTGCAAACTTCACACCACCCTCACCCTCCAAAGGGCTCATTTCTATACCAGAAGATTGTACTGCCCCTAAAATCACAGACACTCAGATGAAATAGCACTTTCCAAGGCAAGAAACACAGCATCCATGGGACCAGACAGCATCCCAGGCTGCGTACTACATGAACTCCAAAACAAATTAATCCCTCACGTTAATACCATGTTTAACCACAGCCTCACCTCAGGCTATGTGCCCACAGCATGGCGCATGGCAACAGTTATACCACTCCACGAAAAATGTGCCACCACTGACCCCGAGAATTACCACCCCATCAGCCTGACGAGTCTCGTCTGCAAGGCCATGGAGCGTATCATCATGGAACTCATAAACAAACACATTGGGAACCTACAAACCCTTGACCCCACCCAGTTTGGGTTTGTAAAGGGAAGTTCTTGTCTCCTAAATCTGGTTGACTTTTTCGAAATGGTCACTAAAGCAATAGATGAGGGAAAGGTGGTTCACACAGCATACCTTGATCTTGCAAAGGCCTTCAATACCATTCCCCACTCAGGAATTATTGACAAACTCACCAACCTAAATATAAACCCCTATGTTACAAGATGGGATGCTAACTGGCTCATGGATAGAACACATTCAGTGAGAATAGAAAACACTAGATCCGACTCCAAACCGGTGACTAGTGGTGTACCACAGGTTTCAGTCCTGGGACCCCTCATGTTGGGTATCTACTTCTCGGAGGTACAAGCAAACACAGAGGTACTATGGCTAACAAAGTTCACAGATGACTGCAAACTGGGTGCCATAATTGAGATCCCTACTGACATAGATATCCTTCAAAAGGGTCTTATGGATACAGATACATGGTGCCAAAACCACAGCCTCAAGCTAAATGCCAAAAAGTGTGTCATCATCCCCTTTGGGAAAAACCAAGTACCTATGAATTACAACATAGGTGGTAGCCCACTTACCATGGAGAGTGTGATAAGAGACCTAGGGACTCAGGTGGACAGTCGCCTCTCCTTTGACAACCTTATTGCTAAAGTGGTTAGAAAATCCTTCTACATAGCCCACCTTATCACAAAAGGGTTTGCTCTAGGAATAATGATGTTATTGCCCCCCTCTACTCATCACACATTTGACCCGTTATTCAATATAATGCCCCATTTGGGATGTACCTAACAAGACATCTGCAACAACTGGAGAGGCCTCAAAAGTACATCACAAAGAGAATAATGGGCCTCAAACAGTTACCCTATGCCATGAGCTAACAAACCTCAGACTGTACTCGGTCGCATACCGGCTACTCAGAGGTGATCTCTGCCTGACATACAAGGCTATGTCAAACCCTGAATTGCTAGAAATGCTCCACCTAAGGAAAACCCAATCTACCAGAGCTACTCGATCAAGGGACATAAACCTGACATCAACAATAAACAGGACTTGTTGGAGGGACAGATTCATGTCCCAGAGACTTCCATTGCTCTGGAATAAGGTCCCCATAAATGTGAGGCAGAGTTCTCATTAGCGTTCTTCAAGAGGAATCTTGATGAATGGATGGGATACAGGAAATTCACCCTGGGAATCACTTCGGTGTCCCTGCTAGACAGGGGTGCAGGAAACTAGACCCCTTGGGAGGGAAGCATAAGCAAAAAAATTTTTGGCTAAGCTTAATTATGCCCTAGGGCCAATAGCTTAGTACCTACCTATGAATCTATAAACCTATAACAGAATCTGCCCAGTAAGCTTACAGACAACTATGGAATATCAGTGTAAGTCTGTTATTGTTAAAATATGCCAGCTGTGACTTATAGATTCTGAGTGAATATTTAAAGTTTCTAACAAAGAAATTAATAAAGACAAAGGCAATCATAGCCACATTGCCAAGGTTAACATTAGTTAACAATGTGTGGGGGACATGTGTGGGTAACACATGTAAGACACGCCCAAGGAAATTGGGAGATAGAAAAGCAGATGCAGGGTATGGGTGAAGAAGATGGACACACAAGAGGTATGTTGGAATAGAAAAATCTGACAGAAAATCAGAAGGGCATGGGCATTTTTTGGGGGAGAGGGTGAATAGGCTACATTTTATTTTTGTAAGAATAGAAGGAAAAGTAAAGCTAGAGAAAGAGGAGGAGAAGGCCATCACAGCAGATATAGCCATAGAATAAATATCACAATACATGACAGACAAAAGTTGTAAAGAACAGTAAGGACACATAAGTTACAAGATAGCAGAATGCAGAACACGAGCAATGGAAAGTTGGGAAACAGGGTGGTAATGCATAATGATTGTAAATTATTTTTTGTAAGACCAATTGCTCCTACTACTATTGGAGCTGTCTGGGTATCTTTCTTCCACATGGCTTTCATTTCTGCCTGCAGATCAAGGTATTTTATGACTTTGTGCCCCTCTGTATGCACAACACTGTAGTCACTAGGTATGGCAATTTCAATGATCAATGCTACTTTTGTCTTCTTTTCTTGGACCACTCTATCTGGTTTTCTAGCATCTGTCTTTTAAACTGTTGGTATTGGGTGATCTCCTGTGATATAAACTTCATAATTTTCTATGATTCTTTGTTGCTCATGTTTCCAGTGTTTTTCAGCCACTTTGATACCATAATGTTTGCACAATCTCCAGTGCAACAGTCTCGCTACATTATTATGTCTTTCAGTATACAGTCCTTCTGCCATTAGTGTGTCGCAACCAGCAAAAAGGTGTGTGACTGTTTCCAATTTGGTTTTACAAAACCTGCATATGTCTGTTTCTTCCACATGTTTAATGGACTTTGTAAACCAGCATGGACGTAGCCCACTATCTTGGGCTGCCAATATTAACCTTTCATTTCTTAATGTAAATTCACCTCTCCTTAACCATTTCTGCATTTGTTCTTGATAAACATGAGGCTCTTCCAGAAGTTTTCTATACTTACAACTATATTTATGTTTTTTCCACATTTCTTTCCTTCTCATCTGGTCCTTCACCTTATATTCTTTCTTTTGTTTTTTAGCACATTCAGTCGCTGCCTGGTTTTTATCCACTTCTGGTTTGATTTCCATTCCTGCTTGATGTCAATATGCTTTTGCTAAATTAAGCAAAGATGTCATCTTAGATTTATTCTCCTAATGTTTCAAAACTTTCACAACATTTGCATCCTGTGAGGTCAGCAGATATGTGTGGAGTCTGACAATTACAGATCTCTACATGTAATCAATTTCAAGGAGGCCCATCCCTCCTTTGGAATGGGGAATATATAATCTTGGTATAACTGATTTTTATAAATCATTTGGTGAGCATGAACCATCCTACTTGTTTTAATATCCAGTCTATCCAACACTTTTTGGGGCCAGTCAATCACTCCAAAACTATAAGTTAGGACAGGAAGAGCAAATTGATTTATGGCTTGGATCTTGTTTTTAGATGTCAATGCTGTTTTCAGGATTAACTTAAGTCTTCAAAAGTACTCCTTACTGAGCTTTATTCACATTTGTTCATGTTTTATTGCTGATCCTTCATCATTTCCCAAGTATT
This sequence comes from Protopterus annectens, assembly GCF_019279795.1. NCBI lineage: Eukaryota > Metazoa > Chordata > Ceratodontiformes > Protopteridae > Protopterus > Protopterus annectens. The sequence goes on from NC_056732.1 coordinate 776,624,741, forward strand.
TATACACTCCTCTCTTGCTCAAGTTCTTTAATATCACATTCTTGTCCCAAACTGATGTTTTCCTGGTGCTCCAGTTTTCCTTTTTTAAAGGTTGCTTTTGCACATTTATCAAGGCTAAATGACATTCCAATATCATCTAAATTTTTTTGACATCCTGCAGCTGTGCTTTCAGTTCTTCATCTGATGAACTTTAGAGTTTTAAATCATCGACAAAGAGATGAAAAGTCATTAAACTTTGTTGTTTTCTAGAAGCCAAATTGTAGCCATGGCCTAAGCTGTTAAGTAAACAGCTTAATGGATTAATGGCAAGGCAGAATAGCAACAGTGACAGAGAGTCACCCTGGAATATCCCCCTTTGGATTTTTATCTCTGGGATAATAATCTGTCCTTTATCATGGCTTAATTGCAAAGTGGTCTGCCACTGTTTCATGGTTACTGTAAAAGTGTAGGGTGTATCTTGTACATTTTAAGCACTCTTTTATCCATGAATGTGCGTTACTATCAAATGCTTTTTTGTAGTCAGTCCATGCCATACTTAGATTCTTCCCCTTCTTACAGTTCTCCACTATAACTTTGTTTAACAACAAATGATCCTTTGTTCCATATGACTTTCTTTTATTGCCCTTTTGTTCTACTGCCATAATTGAGTTTTCTTCTAAATGACTATAAACTCTGTTGGCGTCAATTCCCATATATAGTTTATACATCGTCGGAAGACAAGTTATTGGTCAATTTATTTATTTATTTATTTTATTTTACATTTGTTAACCGGGAAATTCCAACTGGACCAGGTCCATTTACAGTGGAGGCCTGGGGAGAAAAGCTCCAAAACATTGTTACAAAAAAAAAAAAAAAAAACAACAGAAGCAAATTTATACAGTGTTATACAAAGGTCATTTAAATAATACAACATGGAGTTAGACATTTTGCCAGACAAACACTGAAAATATATAAAATAAATTGGAAAAAGACATTTTCCAGGAGAAACAGTCAGGAATTCCATTTAATGTGCAGGTGTGTAATGATTGTGACAAAAAAAAGAGCAATCGCCCGCTATGAGAAGTAGCAACTAATAGCCAGAGTTATTGGCTGGGTTTAATACTGTAGAGGGTTAAAGTGAGTAGCTTGGAAGTTGGAAAAAGAAGGGGGAGATGGGAGAGTAAAGGCTAAGTGATACAAGGACATAACCAGGTGTTTAGTAGATGTGATTTGAGGGAGTTTTTGAACTGTGGGGTGGTAGAGGAAGTGGTCAGAGAATGGGGGAGGGAATTCCAGTTTTTAGCAATGGTGTGGGAAAAGAGGGTTTTGCCTGCAGTATTGTTTGCCCTGGAGATGCAGAGGAGAGATTTGTCACTAGAGCGGAGTTGCCGATTTGCAGTGTAATGGGTAAGAAGATTGGATATAGATTTTTTTTTAGGGTGCTTAAGAATGTTATATGCAGTAACTAGCTGGTGGTAGTTAAGTAGTTGTGGTATGTCTAGCCATTTTAGTTCTTTTAGTGCAACACAGTGATATGTTCAGTAACTGGAGTTTGTAGCAAACTTGGCTATCTTATTGTAACAGGATTCTAGCTTGTTTAGGTCAGTTTTTCTAATATGGGTGAAAATAGGTGCTGCATACAGTAGTGTGGACAGGAGGTGAGTCTGAGCAAGGGTGACTCTTGCTTGGTGTGAGAGAAAGATTTTGTGCCTATATAGTGTGCTAATTTTTTGTGAACCATTTTGATGGTTTGTGACATGTGGATATCAAAGTGAAGATTGTTGTCAATTTCAATACCAAGAAGTTTGGTGTGGTCAGAATGGGAGTTGGTAGTGCCGTTTTTAGAGGTGATGGAAAAGGAGAGGAGAGCTTTTGATTTGTTAGGGGAAAATAGTAGTAGCTTTGTCTTATTGGGGTTTTGGATTAGTTGGATACCTGAGATCCATTTTTCTACATAGTTAAAGGTTTCCTGGATAAATTGCAGTAGAATGGTGGGAGATGAGGCAGTGCAGATCAGGGTTGAATCAGTGTGCCATGCTGTGTAGAGCTATTCAGACTGTTTGCGAAAATAGAATAGAAAAGTGGGCCCATTATAGAGCCTTGTGGGACTGCTATGGTAGTTGGAAGTTGGGGGGGGGGTAGTGCTCCTTGCCATTGGAAAGATTGTTGCCTGTCAGATAGGTAGCTCTTGAACCAGGCTATGGTAGATGGGGTGAAAGATAGTGAGGCTAGAAAATCTAGCAGAATGGAGTGAGAGACCATGTCAAATGCCTTTGAGAGGTCTAAGAAAATGGCTGATGTATATTTGTTGCTGTTCCTGTGAAGGTTAATTAGATTAGAGAATGAAAGAAGAGCAGTAGTTGTGATGTGATGAGAGTGGAAGCCATGTTGTGTGGTAGAGAGGAGCTGATGTGTGTTCAGGAATTTCATGACTTGCAAATGGATGCATTTCTTTAGAATTTTAGATGGGGGCATAAGATGGCAATGGGTTGATACTTTGAGAAGTCATAGGAGTTATCTGCTTAATGAAGAGGAATAATATAAGATACTTTCCAGAGTTTGGGAATATAAGATTCCTCTATGAAGCGGTTGATTAGGATGGAGATGGGGTAAGATAGAGAGTCAGTGGCCATTTTTATGGTAGCTTGCAGGTTCATTCTTAAGTAAGAGCATTTTTTTCCTGTTGTTAACCAGTGTGGTATCTGTTTGGGGTGTGCATATAAATAGTTCTTACTCACGGCAAGATCCTCATGCAAAGAAGTTAATACTTTAAGCCAAAAGTTAGGTACTGCATCTGGGCCTGGGGTTTTCCAGTTAAAGGCTTTTCTTAACTTTGTTTCAATCTCTCTGGCTGTTATTTTATCCCATTTCATATTCTGTACCTTTAAACTTCTTATTTTTTCTTTTACTTCTTCTGTCCATTTAGCATCTTTGTTATGTTCCACAGGATCTTCATAGATACTTCTCCAAAATGTATCTACTTCCTCTTTTTTTGGAGATCTTTCAATTCCTTTTACCTCATTTCCCAATTCTCTATAAAACTTTTTTGGGTCATCAATAAATTTATTTTTATTTATTTATTTTATTTTACATTTGTTGACTGGGATAGTCCGACTGGATGCATGTCCATTTTCAGCGGAGGCCCGGGGAGAAAAGCTCCAAGGGTAAGCAGATACAGCATTACATAATACCAGCATTACATAATACAAACAGACTATTTACAGAGATTACTTAAGTAAGCAAGTTAAACAAGTTCCACAGGTTAGAGTTAATCCCAAGTGTAAGTCAGAATTAAATTAAATTACACAGTAAGCTGGTTAACAGATTTTTACACATTCTAGAGAGAGTTAGCCAGGCTTGATACAGTGACATAACCAATTGAGTGACAAATGTTGTTTGAGTCTAGTTTTAAATTGACCTAAGGTGGAAAGTAAGGTAATATCAGCTGGAAGAGAGTTCCAGGATCTACTTACAGAGTTTGCAAAGAGAGAGTCACTGGCTGTGTTATTAATTTTGCTAGTCTGAATTAGTAGTTTGTTAGAGGATCGAAGCAGTCTAGGATTGTTATAGGGGGTGATAATATTTTTAAGTGCAGGAGTATTGTTCGGATTATAGAGGATTTTATAGGCCATAATCAGTTGGTTATACTGGATTAGGCTGGGTATATCAAGCCACCCAAGCTGATTTAGATTGATGCAATGATGTGTCCTAAATAGCAGCCCAGTGGCAAACCTGGCAATGTGGTCGTAGCAAATTGAGAGTTTGTTAAGGACAGTCTTGTTTAAATTCGAGAGTAGAGGGGATGCATACAGAAGGGTTGAAAGAAGGTGAGAGCCAGCTATGGCAATTTTAGCTGGAGGGGTTAGGAAGGCTTTTATTCTGTAAAGTGACCCTAGTTTTTTATTGATGATTTTGATAGTTTGGTTAACATGTAGGTTGAATTTTAGATTATTATCTATGATGACACCTAATAGTTTTGTAGAGTGGTTAGGGGAGATTATTGTGTCATCATTTGAATTTATGGTAAAGGTGAAAGCAGTAGACCTACGTGTTGGTGAAAATAACAGCATTTTAGTTTTTTTGGGATTTAGGATCAGATGATGTTCAGAAAGCCAGTTTTCTATTGTATTACAGGTGGTCTGGGTAACTGACCATAACTCTATTGGAGATGTGGCCGAGCAAATCAGAGTAGAATCATCAGCATATTGGATACAGCTGACTTTTGGGATGACAGTATAAAGGTCATTAATGAAGATGGAGAACAGTAAGGGCCCTAGTATAGAGCCTTGTGGTACTCCAAGGGTGTTAGGTAGAAGGTTAGAGAGTTTGTTCTGCCAAAGGACAGCCTGCTGTCGACCATTCAGATAGGATTGAAACCATTGAAGGGCTCTAGTATGTAGACAGAATGTTTGCAGGGTGTGGATTAAAAGTTGGTGATCAACCATATTGAATGCCTTGGAAAGATCCAAGAAGAGGGCTGAGGATATATAATTATTGTTGCGATTATGGTTTATGGTGTTGGTAAAGGCTAGGAGGGCTGAAGTAGTGCTGTGATGAGGACGGAAACCATGCTGAGTGTCTGCCATAAGGTGATTCTGGATTAGGTGGTGCATGAGTTGTCTATGAATACATTTTTCCATAATCTTTGCAAGTGGAGAGAGTATAGCTATTGGCCTATAATTGGAGAATTTAGTAGGGCTGCCTCCTTTGTGAAGTGGGATTACATAGGATATTTTCCAGATGGTGGGAATTTTAGCTTCTACTATGATTCGATTGATTAGTAATGAGACGGGGTAAGCAATAGCATCAGCTGATTTTTGTAGGTACTCGGCAGGGAGTTGATCGGCAGAAAGTATAGTGGGTTTTAATTTTTTGATCAAGGTATGGATAAGTGAAGTGGTGACTGGTTGGAAGCTGAATGCGGGTAGGTTTCTAGGGGTGCTACTTTCAGGACCAGGGGAGCTAGGAGGTAGTTGGGTAACTAGGGCTTGAATTGTCTCAGTAAAGAATCGGTTAAAACTGTCAGAAACATCTTCAGGGGTTTTATCAATAGTAGCAGCAGGGATTGGGGTTGACGTTTGTCCAGGATGTAGTAGATTATTTAAACCTGCCCAAAACTTCTGAGGGTTATTTTGATTTACTGTCTGTAAATTAAAGTAGTATGGTTTTTTGTCTTGTAAAATGGATTTTTTAGTTTCGTTCCTGGATTGCCTGTATTTAATGTGATCTTGGGGGTCTTTAGAAGAACGCCATAAAGCCCATGCTTTGTTTCTAAGGGTAATTTTGAGTTTAGACTCTTTAGAAAGCCATGACGCAGTTTTTGCCTTTGTTCACGAACAGGTGCAACCAAATCAAGGATCTCAAGGAATTTGTTGTTAAAGTATGCTACTGCTTCCTCTAAGGGGAGGTGTTTTAGAATAGACCAATTACATGAGTTTAGTTCTTGTTGGAATTTGGCAGGGTCAAAGTTTATATTATTTCTAACCTTTCTGGGTAAGGGTTGTTGGGAATTAATGGCTTTGTGCTTAATTACATAGGTGAGAAGTTAATCGCTTAGGCCATCAGGGAGGGTACCAGAGGTGTACAGTTGGGGGTGACTATTTATGAGTACCCAGTCAATTATGCTTTCTTTTTGGTTGGGTTTACCTATTCTGGTAGGGGTGGATATGATTTGTGTAAATGCATGCAAGTTAATATGGGTGGTTGGAGATTCTGAGGAATAGGTGCCCCAGTCTATGTTAACGTCTCCAAGTAGTAGGGTTTCTTGGGGGTAGTGACATGATAGCCAGTGCAGGATATCTTCAAGTGTAGCTATATTGTTACCTGGGGGTATGTACATACAGATGATATAAGTGCATTTATTTTTATTAAGTTGCAATTTGGTGGCAAGAATCTCAGAGTTATTAATCTGAGGTGGTTGTATTACATCTATGGTGAGACATTCAACTCAGATTTATAGAGTACAGCTACCCCACCCTGCTTCCTCGAAGCACGATCCAGCCTGTGTATGTTGTACCCAGGTGGTAACACTTCATTGTTTGTAGTGTTAGGTTTTAACCAGGTTTCAGACAAACAGAGAATCTCAGGGGAGTGGACATCCAGAAGTGCATGCAATTCATGTACCTTGTTATTAATGCTTCTAATATTGAGATGACAGGCTAGAAGAGAGTTAGTTGGCCTATTAATTGTAGGTTTGTAGCTAAGATTGCAAGTAGAGGGGGTATGTGTATCTGAAGTGGGTGGGCCAGGGTTGGGGTGAATATCACCATCAAGTATTATGTTAAGTCTATACTTGGTGATGAACTTCAGGAATTTGTTTATTAGTTTGTGGTAGTGTTTGGATCTAGAGCTAATGTGCCTGGGGTTGAGCTGTTAATAGACTGAACAAGATTTTGGATAGGACCTGGTACTGTAAGTATGGTTGAAGGTGAGAGGATTTACAGCTGGGGTGATAGTATGGCCTTTTGAGACCTGAAATCCCATGAGAAACTGGTTTTCGTACAAGGTAAGGAGGTATGGTACGAACAAGAGAGGTAGTAAAGAGGAGTATAGAATTATCTGTGATTCAGCTAGTGAGTTAAGGAACTGTTTTACCTGGTCATGCAACACCAGATGATAGAGTGGTGAAGTAAAGGTACTGGAAGGGGGATGGAAGAATGCCAGATGAAAGCTAATAGGTGCTATTAAAATGTAGGAGAAGAATGGGGGTGGGAGGAATTATTCCAGATGAAAACAGATAGGATCTAGAAAGTGGGGGAGTGGCTATAGTACTATAAATTTAGAGGTACTGGGGGCGGGAGGAAATTGGGGGCAGGGAGGAGAGCGAAGACAGCCCGAGCGCAGCAAGGACAAACGTAGCGGGGCTATTGCAGTTTACTAGGTTTCCTAAGGTGTCCTAAAGCTATAAGGTAAGTATTATAGTTCTTAATGTAAGAGTCAGTTTACTTAAGTTACAGGGGAAGGAGGCAAACACTCAAATGGAAAAAAGAGCCCTATGGCTGAACAAAATGGTGACCTGCTTAATTACACAGCACTGAAAGTGAAAGCTTAACAAATGCTTTTTGTGTGCAACCTACTCTACTTAAATGCTGAGAGAAACTGATTGCAGTCCTGTAGACACCGTTTTGTAGGGAACTGTAGAGTTCAATCTGCTTAAATGCTGGGAGAAACTGATTGCAGTCCTGTAGACACCATTTTGTAGGGAACTGTAGAGTTCAATCTGCTTAAATGCTGAGAGAAACTGATTGCAGTCCTGTAGACACTGTTTTGTAGGGAACTGTAGATTTCAATCTGCTTAAATGCTTAGAGAAACTGATTGCAGTCCTGTAGACACCATTTTGTAGGGAACTGTAGAGTTCAATCTGCTTAAATGTTGAGAGAAACTGATTGCAGTCCTGTAGACACCATTTTGTAGGGAACTGTAGAGTTCAATCTGCTTAAATGCTGAGAGAAACTGATTGCAGTCCTGTAGACACCATTTTGTAGGGAACTGTAGAGTTCAATCTGCTTAAATGCTTAGAGAAAGTGATTTCCATCCTGTAGACACTGTTTTGTAGGGAACTGTAGAGTTCAATCTGCTTAAATGCTGAGAGAAACTGATTGCAGTCCTGTAGACACTGGTTTATAGGGAACTGTAGAGTTCAATCTGCTTAAATGCTGAGAGAAACTGATTGCAGTCGTGTAGACACCGGTTTGTAGGGAACTGTAGAGTTCAATCTGCTTAAATGCTGAGAAAAACTGATTACAGTCCTGTAGACACTGTTTTTTAGGGAACTGTAGAGTTCAATCTGCTTAAATGCTGAGAGAAACTGATTGCAGTCCTGTAGAGACAGTTTTGTAGGGTACTGTAGAATTAAATCTGCTTAAATGCTGAGAGAAACTGATTGCAGTCCTGCAGACACCATTTTGTAGGGGACTATAGAGTTCAATCTGCTTAAATGCTGAGAGAAACTGATTGCAGTCCTGTAGACACCATTTTGTAGGGAACTGTAGAGTTCAATCTGCTTAAATGCTGAGAGAAACTGATTGCAGTCCTGTAGACACCATTTTGTAGGGAACTGTACAGTTCAATCTTCTTAAATGCTGAGAAAAACTGATTGCAGTCCTGTAGACACCGTTTTGTAGGCAACTGTAGAGTTCAATCTGCTTAAATGCTGAGAGAAACTGATTGCAGTCCTGTAGACACCGTTTTGTAGGGAACTGTAGAGTTCAATCTGCTTAAATGCTGAGAGAAACTTATTGCAGTCATGTAGACACCGTTTTGTAGGGAACTGTAGAGTTCAATCTGCTTAAATGCTGAGAGAAACTGATTGCAGTCCTGTAGACACTGTTTTGTAGGGAACTGAAGAGTTCAATCTGCTTAAATGCTGAGAAAAACTGATTGCAGTCCTGTAAACACCATTTTGTAGGGAACTGCATTGTTCAATCTGCTTAAATGCTGAGAGAAACTGATTGCAGTCCTGTAGACACCATTTTGTAGGGAACTGTAGAGTTCAATCTGCTTAAATGCTGAGAGAAACTGATTGCAGTCCTGTAGACACTGGTTTATAGGGAACTGTAGAGTTCAATCTGCTTAAATGCTGAGAGAAACTGATTGCAGTCGTGTAGACACCGGTTTGTAGGGAACTGTAGAGTTCAATCTGCTTAAATGCTGAGAGAAACTAATTGCAGTCCTGTAGACACCGGTTTGTAGGGAACTGCAGAGTTCAATCTGCTTAAATCCTGAGAGAAACTGATTACAGTCCTGTAGACACTGTTTTGTTGGGAACTGTAGAGTTCAATCTGCTTAAATGCTAAAAGAAACTGATTGCAGTCCTGTAGACACAGTTTTGTAGGGTACTGTAGAATTACATCTGCTTAAATGCTGAGAGAAACTGATTGCAGTCCTGCAGACACCATTTTGTAGGGAACTGTAGAGTTCAATCTGCTTAAATGCTGAGAGAAACTGATTGCAGTCCTGTAGACACCGTTTTGTAGGGAACTGTAGAGTTCAATCTGCTTAAATGCTGAGAGAAACTGATTGCAGTCCTGTAGACACCATTTTGTAGGGAACTGTAGAGTTCAATCTGCTTAAATGCTGAGAGAAACTTATTGCAGTCATGTAGACACCATTTTGTAGGGAACTGTAGAGTTCAATCTGCTTAAATGCTGAGAGAAACTGATTGAAGTCCTGTAGACACTGTTTTGTAGGGAACTGAAGAGTTCAATCTGCTTAAATGCTGAGAAAAACTGATTGCAGTCCTGTAGACACCATTTTGTAGGGAACTGTATTGTTCAATCTGCTTAAATGCTGAGAGAAACTGATTGCAGTCCTGTAGACACCGTTTTGTAAGGAACTGTAGAGTTCAATCTGCTTAAATGCTGAGAGAAACGGATTGCAGTCCTGTAGACACCATTTTGTAGGGCACTGTAGAGTTCAATCTGCTTAAATGCTGAGAGAAACTGATTGCAGTCCTGTAGACATCGTTTTGTAGGGAACTGTAGAGTTCAATCTGCTTAAATGCTGAGAGAAACTGATTGCAGTCCTGTAGACATTGTTTTGTAGGGAACTGTAGAGTTCAATCTACTTAAATGCTGAGAGAAACTGATGGCAGCCTTCTAGACACCGTTTTGTAGGGAACTGTAGAGTTCAATCTGCTTAAATGCTGAGAGAAACTGATTGCAGTCCTGTAGACACTGTTTTGTAGGGAACTGTAGAGTTCATTCTGCTTAAATGCTGAGAGAAATTGATTGCAGTCCTGTAGACACCGTTTTGTAGGGAACTGTAGAGTTCAATCTGCTTAAATGCTGAGAGAAACTGATTGCAGTCCTGTAGACACCGTTTTGTAGGGAACTGTAGAGTTCAAACTGAGTCACACCAGGTCAGCCAAGGGGGGAAGAGATAGGGAAATCTTAAGCACCTAGATTTGAAAATGCTTTTGAAATTATGTTATATTATTTTGAAATAGATTTGAAATTGCTTATTTTGTGCTTTTCCCTTATATTTATCTTTGTATCTTCTAAGTCTTTCCACCTGTTTTGAAATTTTTTGTTTGTTATCTCTAATAATGCATAATAGATCCTGGTCTGTTGTAATACTGCACATTGCTTTTATCACATCCATCTTTCTTAGTATTTTTTGTTGATCTGTTCCCTCTTCTATAATCTTCTAACAATGACACTTCTTGGCTTAGCTGCTTTATAGTTTTCTCTATGCTGTTTCAGTATGGATCAGACTGTACAGAGATATTTACAATCACACAGTCATGGTTAATATGTACAACTATTGCCGGAATGTGCAAACATATCTGAATAAGGAATGGATGTGGAATTGTAACACAGACTATACATGGCATGCTTTACTGTCACTGAATCAATTATCCTTACCACTGTGTATACATGAATGTTAAAATGGGTGTTCAATGCCGTCAGAAAAGGAGGACTGCCCATAGGTATGACATACCTTTATATGACCAGACATGGTATAAGCATTGTCACCATATGACGTACAACATGAGATCAGGCCAGTGGGACAGCATGACAACTGTCATACAAAACACAAGGGCAATGACATGTCCTTCTGTTGCACACACATGATATGGCAATACACAAATTTTAACCATACTTCTGTGGTAGTGGTGGGCTATAGACAACATGTGTTTTCTGTGAGTTTCTCTCAGTAAAACACATGTTTACAGGGTAATTGTTGCAGTAGTATCCTGCGGGTTAACTGCCACACTGCATGGGCAGCTAAATGTGGAAGTAAAGTATAATGTGTTAATGTTTGTCATGCACATGTTGAAACATATTTAGATGTCACACAATGACATTGGCATTGCATGTTTGCACATGTAACATATAAGCATGGCCCCTACATGGTATGCATGAACAAGACTGAATATACAGTCCAATCAATTATATGGCAAACAGCATGTTGGCAACATTACGCAATTGGAGCACACAGACAATACATATGGACCTAAGAGACCAACCTACTGGGGATGAACAGCATGAATGATTTCTTTGGCATTTCCCTGAATGAGTCGCATATATCCCATGCCATGTCCTGGAGAAAATTCCTAATCGTGTCCCTCATCTGTGTTTGAAACTCATTGGTCACCACCTCTTGGATCTACTCCCGATAAACATCTCTCTGTTGTATCTGGCATTGTCTCCTTTGGGGTGCAGCAGGGATGATGGCACATGCCACTCCAGCTTCCTCATCATCTTCCTCATGGTGACCATGGCTGTCATCATCTGAAGACTCTGGAAGTGGCCTGGCATTTACTTACCATCTACATCTGACTGGTGATTATCCACGGGCCCCATCCTCTGTCAAGATAAATCACATTACAGGTGAGAAATTACATATGCATACATAGTACTACCTGTCTGCATAACATACCCACTGTGGCACAATGAACAGGCAAAAAACAGTCCTCATGAAATACTAAAATATTTTATTACCATAGTCCACAGTACCACCATATGTGATGTATACCAGTAGTCAAAATCATAATAATGGCAAGCAAATAGCTGTCATGCCACACATTCCCATGAAGAACATAGCTGATCTTAAACTGAAACTGATGTGCACATCTGCAATCTAAGATACATTAACATCCCATCCACATGTGAGTTTTACATCTAAAAATATTAATTCATGTTAGCACAGTGATCACAACCATGAACAGCATGTGAAAACCTTCATCCCTCAGATGGAGAGACAGTGTCATGTACCACATAGCATCTGTTAACAGAGGTGTACAAGGTGCTATGCATCAGGGACATAGTAATGTATGTGGAAGACTACAATTAAATATATTCCTTGGCAAAGTGCAGATCACACATCAAATGCGTATATCACTGTATCTCCCTGTTCTGCATTAAAGTTCTTATTTAAAACACAGTTCAAGTTGAAATGGTGCAAACATTAGCAAGTAACACAATTATAGTCAACAGAATTGCTGCTATTGAATGACTCCTCATGCACACAACACCTTCCCTATGTCACTTTATCTATACTTATGGACATGCACAATAACAGAACATAACAGGGACACTGTATCCATCACACAATGTGAGCAGTTTAATGAAGGCTGTACAATGGCATGCATAACACAGCTAACCAGTGGAAATAATGACATGACCTGAACAGATTTTTTTTTGGCCGGAGTTAAGCATGGTAAAGCAAGCACATGTAACATATCCTGGCATTTGAATGGAAGCATGTCCTGACACTGCCTCATGTAACATTCCCAATAACTGAAATATGACAAAATAAAAACTTGTAAATAGAAACATAACATTAGTATTGGGATTAATAATGGTGTCTGCCTCAATAAACTATCAAGATGAGTGTCTGAAAGGATTTCATTATTTTCCATTCTTTTTCCCTTCCATGTATTCCCTGAGTAGTTATGTCTGTATGCAAATGTAAATTGTAATCTCAGCACGTACAGCCTTCAATTAACATTTTTAAAGTAAAGACAAAGTGAGATGATAATATCATGGAAAATATGCAAACCATATGACAAACATCTGAGCCAGGCAGCATGGTCACTGGCTGCCCCCACATCAATATAAGGAATACAACAGCAAAAAAATAGTAGTTCAATCACAAATACAGTCACACCCCGTGACATATGAGAATCAAGTATATGTTGTGCGAACAGTATTGTCTGTCTACATTTGTATGCATGACCTACCTCCATTTATTAGCAATCAGTACCCTGCAAGATGTAAATATCCTGATGATGATGGCTGATTATAAAATGGTGCAAAAATACCTATGATCACAAGTACTCACAAACACAGGATACAAACATATTGAAACAAAAACACCCAAGGTGCTGTAGGCAGATGCAATACCAATGTTAAAACAAAGGATATGCTACACAGTCTGCCAACAGGAGTGTGAATATTGTCACAGTATACACCCATTCAGTATATGAATAAGCAGTCTATGAACACCAAGTTACTGGGAACCACATCATGCATCATAAACCACAAAACAAATACTATACACATGAAAGTAAAACATTTACTTCTACATACGTGTGACAGTAGCACAAACCCGACTGCCATTTAGGTTGTGGCCTATATTTCAAAAACTATTTTCAGAAAACATGGCTTTCTACTAAATGATATCTAAACATTTTTGTTTTCAATCAGACTTGTAAGTACAGATGTAGTGTGATTATTGCACTTAAATTACTGGTGCATGATGGGTAATCCAGCAATATGTGTGGTAATGTAAAAATACAGGCTTGTAATAAGGATCAAATACTTTTTATTTAAAAAAAGCAGGCAACATAAGCAACTTACCTCTCTCCTTCCACTGCTCTTCAGCCCATGCATTTCAGTTCCTGTCCTCGAGATTTGCAAAAAGAAAAGAGCAACTATAAATGACATAGTCCTCAAATAACAGAGATATACATTCGTCAGATCAGGTTCTAAAAACTTTTTTTTTCTTATAGAACATCAGAGAATCACCATAAACATTTTGCAATGTTACATACACACAGGCCTTTACATCTTTGAACTGAGTTGAAAACTTAAGATTTAAACCTGCACTCTAAGCTATGTTCACAATCTAACATTGACACCTACTTGTCTAAGTAATCCATCTTTCCTGAAAGCATTTGTTGTGAATGCTGTTAGAAGACTTGGGGGTATTAATGTGCAGAAATGGGTTACTAATGGGGATCATGGCTTAGAATTTACAAAAAGGTAACATACTGGGCATTTAGGTAAATAATTTTTAAGAATGAATTCATGTCAGCACAATGGTCACATCCATAAACAGCAAGTAAAAACCTTAATTCTTCAGACAATGGGACAGCATCATGTATCACATAGCTTCTGTTAACAGAGCCATACAATGTGCTGTACTTCAGAGACACAGTAATGTATGTGGGAAGAACACATTTAAATATATTTCTTGGAAAAGTGCACATCACAAATCAAATGCATGCATCACTGTATCTCCCTATTCTGCATTTCATCGGTAAGTATGATCATCTGATTCCCTCCAAAAATAAGGATGAGATTGTTATTGAAGGGAATTAAAAATGAATGACAAACTTCACACTTGACAGCACTTTTGCAAATCATGGCGTACTGCACAATTTTTTTCCAGAAATACAAGAGTCTGTTCTAAACTTAACACATAAACCTGGACTTAAAGACTCGTTGTTAACAGAACATTATGGATTATGAAGATATTTATAGAAATTCTCTGAATAACTGAGTTATTTATAAGCATGCACAAAATAATGGTTAATATCTATAAGCAAGTATGTAGAGAAGAATATATGACAAGGTGAGAAAGGCTTAAAGAAAAGAATATAATGATCCCCTATGTGGAGTTGAACCCACAGTATGCCAAAATATCAACATCAGGGCCTATTTCTTTATAAGCTGAGCAAACACATTTTTTTTTAACAAACAGTTACTGCATGCATGTATCCGTATTCCTGTGGATAATGGCTGAGTACAGAAATATCTGAAAAATAACTTCTATTGGCCATCATAATCTAAAAAATAACAGTTATCAACACATAAATGAAAAGTTATCCATGGTGGTGCAGCGGTAGCATTGTTGCCTCACAGCAAGAGGTTCTCCCATTCGATTCTTGACTGGAGTGCGGGGAGTGCCTTCTGTGTGGAGTCTGCATGTCCTCCCCATGGTTGGGTGGGCATTCGAAAGACATGCGTAAATGGGCGTGCCTTCGTTGAAGGTTGAACGTCAAGCTGGCACCTCAGCATTCATCAAAATCTACTGCCAATCATTAGCGGACCGGAGTTCCTCTGTGGCGACCCATAACCGTGAAAAGCCGAAAGACAACAACTTGAGGTAGTTCTCCCACACCTGCAGCTGAAAGACCACCATGTGCTCCTTTTAGCATGTTGTATAGCATAGCACACACAGTTGTCATCTGTGCTTCTTTTTTAGGTGCATATTGCAGTGGACCCCCAGATATGTCCAGACATCTGAATATAGCTTTCAGTACACTGAGCACTTGCTCAATGGTACTTTTGTTGTTGTGTGGGCTCTACTGTAGGCCTCCTCTGCAGAGTCTGATGGTTCTCTTTAAGGTGTCTTAAGTCTCCCCTCAAGTGGATAACCACAGCCACCTATTGTGGGGTGTAAGCATTCATGTTGTCAGCATGGATATTGCTGGGAGGAATGTCTTTATCTTAAATCCAAGCTGTTTTCCTGTACATAGCCAGTAGCAGTCCCTCAGGTATTTCACCTTGCTTAAATGTAACCCTCAGACCACTTTCCCTCCACATGGAAGCATCATGGACATTTCCAGTGTGTGTTGCCATGAGATTTGTTATGCTGTCATCTGCTGTATACATGAACTGACAGTTCAGGGATGGCTATCCATTTCCAGTAATGTATCTGCCTATTTCTGGATGAAATGGGGTCTTGATAGGGATGTGTGTGCAATCTGTTGCACCAAGTACATGTGGGAAGTTTTCAGGGTTATAGAACTGGTGCTTGCAGTTCTCTACTCCATGGAGGTGGATGGAAAGTGTATGTAATCATCCAGCTTGCAGCACATTGCCAGTAAGAATTTTGACAGTACACAACTGGCAGCTGTCTTTGACATGCTGACAGCATCTCTCCATGTGTCTTTGGAATGTCCCAGATGCAAGTACACCCAGCCTGAGAAAATCTTTGGTTTCAAGGGGGATGGGGTTGCCTCACAAGGTCCACATGTTGTAGACAGCCTGCACCAGTTGTCTGTCTACACAATATATGTCGATTATTTCTTGCTCTAACAACTGGTTTAGTTGCAGCCATGCTCTCACTCTAGCTGGCTGCCTTCTAGGGTGCACATCCACATCTTCATTTATGGCATGTATTACTGCAGCCTGTTACAGTCCATTCACTGCCGGTTGTAATTTTATTTTATTTTTATGCTGCATTATTATGGAATATGACAGGATCCATAGTAGAAGCTTCTGTTCCTTGTGATGCCATATAGCATATACTGATGATTTTAGAAACAGAGTCAGCATTGCAGTTAAGTTGTGTTGGGTACACACAATGTGCTTTGGAATCTGACTAGCATGAGCAGAATTGTAATTATCCTACACCGAATAGCTAAGTACTAAGACTGCTTTCAGCATGCCTTCTGAAACTGAGTCCACAGCTGGTGCTCTGAAGTCTTCCTTTAGAGTGCTGGAATGTCTGTAAATAGCTTTTGAAATATGGCCCATTATACTGATGCAAATAAGTCAGGGACTATCCATTTGCTACCATTTTGAAGCACAATTGTACAGGCAAGGCAAAACCTAGGATTGACATAAATGATGTCAATAAGTAATAAAGTGTGATTTTAATTTTATGCCAGATTATGGATATTTGCTATATTACCTCTCCCCCAAATGGGAATCTTCCTGCTCCCACCCCTCCTAACCTATACACCATACCTTCCACTCTATCCTTCACTTCCTCCTTCCCCATCTTGTATTCCTTCTTTTACTCTCCTCCTCACTCTAACTCACCCTCTCCTTTCTCACTTTCTCCCAACTCTTTTACCTCCCACTATTTCCTTTTCCCAATGACTTTAACAATCTACATAAGTATTATTGTTTTTCTTAAACTAAATTGTTGTATTACTCCAATGTTTTCTTTTTAGCAGTCATTATACTCTGTAAACTTCATAAGTAATTGTACATTATATTCTTTTTTAACCTTGTTTTTGTAATTGTTATGTCTGTAACTTTATATATGTATTCTCATAGAGATTTTCTCCCCGGGCCTCCATTGAAAAGGGTCATTCTGGTCCAATGGACTCTCTCGGTTACAAATTGCAAATAAATAATTAAAACAATTTTTGTTATTAACTTGAGTAAGACAGAGTTGATGCTACTTCATGATATCAGTAGATTATATAACTCTTGAAAAAATTGTCAGCGAGAACTGTTGTATAACTATTACCACTTTGCAGATACTTATAGTTGTTTATTACTAAAAAGGATATTTATTTAAGTATCTCACACATTGTCTACATAACATCACTGTAGAACAGAATTTCACAGGACAGCCCAGCACATGGGTCAGCAGAGTTTTGATGTTCCCAAACAGTATCCTCTGAGATTATTTATTTTTTATTCCAAATTATGAATATGAGCTGTATTAATATTTCAGTAATAACTTAGCCCATATAGAGTATATATGGCACTCAGAGCTTGATCATGGTTTAGTGAGACCCTAGGCAGGGTAACAGATCAGGGGTCCCCATACACAACCATCCCCATTACACAGACCCCCCCCCCCACAGCCAATCCAGTGTCCCATTACTTGGCTACTTTTCCCCAGTTAACATAAACACTGTTCAAACCAATCAGTGTGCATATTGTTTTCTGATTTACTTTTAAAATTATTATAGATATTTGGATTTAATATAAAACTTTAATTTCAAATTTTATAGCACAAATGCTGATAGACATTTGCTAAACAAACCAATACAGTCTCACAATGAAAACAGACATAGCATTAAAACTTCTCTGCCTTTGAAACCCACACTCATTAAAATGGCATTGAAACCCACATTTAAAAAATGCATCTGGCCAGTGGTGGATAAAGTTCACGTTTGTCTGTTTTCAAATCATAGACCCCTTACATGCATTTTAGGATCATGCAAACGTAAGAGTTCTTTGATTCCCCTTCCTGATTATATTAAATTATATCCCTAGTATAATAAAGCACCACTTGTTAGAGTATGTTTTAAATTTATAGGTTTTTAACATTTTTCCAGTAAGCAATGAAACAAAACATATGAAACAATAATGACAAATCTGCCCCATCCGGAACATTTCAACTATAAAAGGCAACTCAAACGTATGTCATTATAATCCACCAATATGAGTCAATATGCACAATCTCTGCAGAAGTAAAAGTCAGCTGAATAATTCCACATTAAAGAGATCTGTAACTAATGCTGCTAGCAAACAACTTTATATTTTAGTGTTTCATCTACAAACTCAGTGCCTGCTGTCCTTAAAGAAAAAATTGCCAATATTGCATTAAAAAATGGTAAGCTGGTATTATTGCAATAGAAAATGGATGGCAAGCTGATAACAGGTTCATAGTTACTAGGCATCTCATCCAAAGGAAGACATACTCAGGACTGCATCACCCCCCCCCTTAAGTACAAAACAGTATCAGCAATCCATCTACATGCTGTGGGAGTAGAACCCACTACCTTCTGCATCAAATACAAGCAAGCTACCTATTGTGCTACTAATTATTTTCAAGGCTACCGCACAATAGTAATACCATTTGGTAAACAAAATAATTGCACATTGTAAACAGACTTAGCATGAACAGCAGTAAACTTCTCTTCCTTTGAAGCTCACAATTCCTTGAAAATGCACTTGAAACTCAGTTTCTTGAAAAATGCACTTGAAACTTGGTTCAATAAAAAATGCACCTGAAACTCAGTTCCTTCAAAAATGCAGCTTAGTAGATGGGATAGATTTCAGCTGCCTCCCTCCAACACACAACCTCTAGTTCTCCAGCCTATTTACCCCCATCTTGGGCTCCCTACACCATGCACATTACATTTTCCTTCCTTTTCTCACATTTTGCCTTACTTTTCAGCTTTTTCAGTAAGGTATAACTTTCTATATGCTCTGAATTTCATTTATTTTTTTTTCTCCTTACACAACCTTTTCATCCATTGATGACTTCAACAGAAATTATGATTAAGGTGATTGTAAGGAAAGTGAAAAAATAATGATTACAGTGACATATTCTGCTTTGTTACTCTTAGACAGCATACTGCCCCTACACAAGCTATAATAACCTTCTTTGTACACCTCTGAGTTTGTGAGAAAAGTGAAAGAAACAATGACCACACTGTCCTCAGCCCTAACACAAGTTACAATGACCTATTTTGCACACTTCTAGGGATTAACTGTGATTTTTTTATTTTTATTTATTTTACATTTGTTAACCAGGAAAATCCAACTGGACCAAGTCCATTTTCAGTGGATGCCCGGGGAGAAAAGCTCCACAATTAATATATAGTAAAGTAGTTATGACACAGGTCAAACAGACATGAAAAAACAGGTCAATTATAAGTAGACACATAGAAAATAATTGTTCACAATGGTTCAACTGTGATTGGTAAAGGACCAAGACTTTTGATAAAGAGTTATATATAAAGTACAAATGACCCGACAGAGGCAATGCTAGTCTTTGAATAACAGTTACATACATATTACATTTTGCTTCTATTAAGGAACAGAGATGGAAGCAACAGTGATGCCACCCCCCCCCCCCATATAACCTACAGCAGCTTTCTGTACACACAAATCTGAGCAGGGATGGTTTTAGAATCAGTGTGGTTAAGAGTGGAGGTCATTATCAGTTTTATCCTAACAGGGTCGTATCACAGCCCTGTTCAGGTTAAAGAGTGTAATCAGAAAATTAATAAATTTTTTTTCATTTTTCTCCAACCACCAACACCTTTTGTGGGGTCTCCACACAATCAAGGATGATTAAGGGACCTTCCTGAGCCCATTCTTACAGTCTGGATTGTTGGGGCCACCGGACTCCTTGAACATCTAAGCGTCTGAGTGTTCTGCGAAATATATTATGGCATACTTTTGAAATTGAAATATAATTACTTATTGGCTGCATTTTTTGCTGATACCCAGAATAATAATGTATGTTTCCTGGTATCACTGGGTATGTGCACAGATAAAAATCAGTGATATTTTTTACACACATAAAAATCAGTGATATTTTTTACACACATACAAGCATAAGCCATAGCAGTAGCGATTTTGTATTCATTTCAGCAAATAGCTATACACCGTGCAACACCGGTACTGCCACACTAGATCAGTGATTGTTGTTTAGCAGTTATCAAACAATAGAAGGGGTAAGTCACTTTTATGTACCTCATTCAGGTGTACTGCATAAATGTCACAGTCCCTGATTTCATAGACCTTCCCTGATTTTGCTCATAATTTTTATCTATCTCTCATAAAAAGTTTGATTTGTTGATAAATTGTTCAGGATTATAGACAGTCAATAAAATCCATACATCAGTGTTTTATACGTCTTTATTGTCCACAAAGGGAAGCTGATGCAAAAGGTGTTATTCTATTAACTTTTTAAGTAAATTATATTTGCAGCATGTTCCTGATTGTGAGCCTTTATTCTGCTATTATTTATAGCACTGGATGAATTCTTCTTTTCTTGCAGAGAAGTTGAGAGTTATAGTATATGGTGTTCTGCCAGTATTTATAAAACTCCCAAAAAGAGAAATCCATCCCTAAAAATTCGAAGCATCAGCTCTTCTTAAAATCCAAGGTCAGTACTGAGATCAGTCACTCTGGCTGCTGATCTCTCTAATGCTTACCTTTCTCATGTTCATTATTAGCTTTATCCTATCAGGATCATATCACAGCCCTGTTCAGGTTAAAGACCATAATGAGGAAATTAATAGAATATTTTCTCTTCATTTTTCCCCAACTAGCAGCAGCATTTATTGGGCCCCCACACAGTCAAGGATGATTAAGGGCCCCCCATGCAGCCACAGATATTGCAAGTACCTAAAGATAGCTATGCTGTTAGTTTTACTGGAGAGAATGTCCACCAGCAGGGTTTAACTAAGCCAGGGGCATTATGTCAGTGGTAAAATATGTAATGGATTTGAGAAGCTTGTTACTTGATAAAACACTGTCAATATAATCAGAGATATCTTTGAATTTTAAAGGAGGTCTAAATAAGAGTTATTACCCAGCTGGTTTATTAAGTATACAAGATTGCTGTATTAGCTGCTGTTGGTTTGACAGACATGTTACAAAATATCGAGATAAGATAACTTGCTATGGTTAGGGGCCCCCCAAGAACAGGGAGCCTCCAGCAATTGCAGCATTTGCTGGTGCCTAAAGCCAGCTGTGTTGCTAACCACCTGCTATACCTAACTAGGGTATTTCACAAACACAAACCCCTACCTATGATACCTCTCAACTTCTTAGTGCAAGAAATCTGGACAAAGCCTAAAATAAATAGTGACAGATTTTAAATACTGCTTGAAATTTTAATGATTTTAAAATCATGCTTAGAAAGTTGCTAGAATAAAAGGGATTGTGTGTGTATGCATTTTTCTAAAGGATATGACGTCTGAAACTCAAATGTCTGTCATTATTTAGTAACTTTAATCCTCAATGATCTTCCAGAAGATCACATCACACACACACACACACACACACACACACACACACACACACACACACACACACACACACACACACACACACACACACACATACCTCTTACTCATCTGTCTGTGGTCCGCAGTCCAAACATCTTCTGGTATTCAAATTCTGTGCATTTAGAAGATGAAGACATAAACACAGGTTATACAGATGCAGAAAATGAAGATGTAAACAGGTTGCACATACTTGTTGCATCTGTGTGACCGGACACAAAGAGAGTTCCTAAAGAAGAATGTCCTTAAAAAGTGTAATTTTTGCCCTTATAAAATCTGTAATTCTTTTTTTTTTTAATTAAAAAAAATAATCTTCCAGCCAGAGGGAGGGGGGCCCTCCTACCTCCCACCTCCCAACCTGTGAGCTCTAGGCAACTGCTTTGGTTACCCACTGTGCATCTGCATCTGATGATACTTTCTGGTATCAGATTAACTATTTCATAATGTTGCAAAACGTGTCATTGTTATCTGCTGTCTGCTTACTACAGCTTTGGGGATAATTATACTTGTTTAGCAATAAAAATGTATGTATGCATAAATATCACATTACTTTATATATCTCTGGCATTGTCCACCTGGATGCACTGTAAAACAAATTTTCAAATATCCAGTCACCAATGAGGTGAAGAATGGCTCTTTACAACAAGTGGGATATTTACTCCCACAGGAAATGTAAACTACTTTTCTGTATCTATTATAAATATATGGTATCTATAAATAACTATGTTAACAACTTGAAGGACAAGGTATTTATGCAATGCTCCATGGTAAGAAATAACAGCATGAAAGATACTGAAATGTGATGCACTGATAGTTGGTATCTAACGAGCACCGTTTCCATTAAATATGCAAATAAGTGTCCCACTTATAATTATGCAAATATTTAAAATTGTAGTGTCATCTGCAGAATACTGCTTTGCAAGAAATGAAAAGGACATCTGCATGAACAAAAGTTGCACTTATAGTTGGGATATATATACTATGGTCAAAGCGATATTAATATCTGTATAATTATGTTAATAAAATGTATGTATTTTTGAATTAACTATTCAATATAACATTGCCTTTATGCCTGGCTGACATATTAATTTCACCATTGTGCTGAGTAACTTTCATATTGTAACTTTTATTTTTATAACTCCTATAGTTTTTGAGATATTCATTTTTGTTTATAGATAAATTGGAAATCTGCAGTCTC
>NC_056732.1:776652144-776757144 GCF_019279795.1 Protopterus annectens
TCCCATCTTCCCTCTTCTTATCTTCTGTTTCATTGATGACATCATTAATTAGTTAATTTAACCAAAAAATTAAAATTTTGTGTTTAAATAACACCGTTAAAAACATCACGTCAATTTAAAAAATTTCATGGACTTATAAAAGTAAAATAATACATAAAACTTTAAACTTAATAGGCATGTTCATTATTTAAAACATAATAAATGTAGAATAAAACCATTATGTGTGTAGTTCATTTCCCACACTCAGACCTTTTATTTAAAATGGGTTTTATTGATATTACTTGATTCAACCCTGGTGTTTGACTTGCTTGTAATTTTATTTGCCACCTTGTTTCTCTATCCTCTGTGTGGCTTCTATAGTCACCCCCCTAGGGTTCTGTACCACTTTTTCTAGAATGGCAAATCTGAACTCTCTAAAAGAATGCTTATATAGGGCATTATTCATGTTCTTTGTGGCAATCTGGTATGTATGTTCGTATATCCTGTCCCTCAATCTTCTCTCAGTCTTGCCTACATAAAAGGAGGGACAGGATTTACAAATGGCCAAATATATTACTCCTGTGGTCTGGCAATTACCTTTTCTCAAAACTAACTAAGTTTTTGTAAAGTATTATTTATTGTTACATTCTCTTCAGTGTAAATGTATTTGCATTGCGTGCAATGTCCACATTTTGCGGTGCCATTTTTGCCCTTATTTTTTATACCCATCTCCAGGGTCTTTTTTAAATTGGGACCTACTTTATAGAGAAAGTTTGGTTTACAACCACCTATATTCCACAGTCTCTGGTTGTTCCTAAGTATGGCCCAATTTCTTTTCACTATTTTTTCTACCTCATATGCATT
Source organism: Protopterus annectens (assembly GCF_019279795.1). Classification (NCBI taxonomy): domain Eukaryota; kingdom Metazoa; phylum Chordata; order Ceratodontiformes; family Protopteridae; genus Protopterus; species Protopterus annectens. The sequence goes on from NC_056732.1 coordinate 776,652,988, forward strand.
ACTTCCATATAGAACAGCCATGGCTTTCTCAAATCTAATATTCTCATCTTCTTTCATGTTTTTACCTTCTTTAATATTCTCAAAATTACCTAGTAATGGTTTATAATTGTTACCCCATTCACTTCTAACATATTCAACATACTCATTCACTATTTTCATTGGGTAGCCCCTCTCTTCAAATAACTTGGACACCACGTTTAACTCTTCATCTATATCATCTTCTTTTGAGGTCATTCTGGCTATTCTTATTAATTGTCCTTGAATTATGCTGTTCTTTTGTCTTTTTGGATGGTCACTTGAATATTGTAAATAGGAGTTACTAAAAGATGGTTTCCTATAAACTTTTGATTTAAAACCATTTTTGTCCTTCTCTATGTATGTGTCCAAGTAATGTAGTCCTTTTTTGTCATATCCATATGTGAATTTTAAAAATCCTGTACTCTCGTTTAAATATTGAATTAATTATTTTATTAATTTCTCTGGGCCCTTCCATAGAATAAATATGTCATCCAGGTATCTCACATATAACTTCATATTATTAAAGAAATCACTTTTGAATACTTGTTTTTTTCCCATTCCAGCAACACAAGGTTGGCAAATATAGGGACACAAGAAGCCCCCATAGCTACCCCCTTGTGTTGCCTCTAATATTCTCCTTCAAACAATATGTATTTATGTTCCAGGACTATATCCATGAATTCCATAATTAACTCTTTTTTTTGTCATTTTCTAACAAAGTGTTGTTGTTGTGACTGTCCAAAAATAATTCTAACCCTTCTTTTTTAGTGTTAGATGTAAATAGATCTACCACATCTATTTTTACAAAAATCAATTCTTGATCCCAAAGCTCCTTCTGTATCCTACCTAGAAAATCCCAGGAGTCCTTAAGGATATGCCCCCCATTCATTACCTGCTGTTTTAGCCATCTATCTTTAACTACCCCAAAGGGGTAGGTTTTTGACCCACGTCCATCCACAATGGGTCTGAATGATAAATTATCCAAACCTGTATGTGTTTTTGGTATTCCAAAAATAGTTGCAACTTTTGGCTTTGTTACTTTTAAGTAGTTGTACAATTCTCCTGAAATTCTTTGTTCTACAAGGTAGTCTTCTAGGTAAAAATCAATTCTTCTATTACTAATATTAATTTCATTCAGTGAAGATGGTTGATATGTATCTACATCATTAAGAATCTCGCAAATATTCTGGGAGTATTCTAAAGTGTTGTAAAAGCCCATTCCTCTCGCATTACTCTCACTGTCTTATCCCCTCTTAATCCTTGTAAGACATCATTTTCCTTTTTACTAAGATTGTTGCTCATAGGTGCATGTTGTTCTTTATTTTTCAACTTATAGATATCTTCCATGATAGCTTTTTCTAGTATATTAATTGTTGGATCTAATGGTGGATTGTATGCACTCTTATTCCTAGGTTCTGTGTTTTTGTTTTTCCTTTCAATTTTTATCTGATCCTGGAACATATAGACCAAATTTAATTTCCTTATGAACATCTTAAGCTCTATTATTGTTTCAGTATAATCAAACCGTTTAGTAGGTACAAATTTCAAGCCTTTCATGCATAATTGAAAATGTTCTTTTGTTATCTCTAAACCTGCATAATTATATATGTGGTATCCTTTCACTGTATACCTTAATCCATCATGGACTATAGTGTCTACCATATCTGCTTTTTGTTCCTGGTTGTTTTGTTCCATCGATTTCCCCACTGACCTCTTTCTTCTTCTAGTCCCACATCCCATTCTTGCTGGTACTGAAAATGTTGGGGCTCATTGTTATCTCCATAATTCCAGTCATTAGGATGAGATTTCCCCTTTATTCCGTACCTATACTGTCCTTTGTGTTCATGCCTATTTTGCCATTTTGTGTTTCCATTTTCTCTTTCTTTTTTGTCTGATTTTAAAATGTATGCCCTATTGTTCTTATAGTCATTCAGATCTCTCTGCATATTTTACACTTCGTGTTGAATAGTTTGTTACATTTAAAATCAATGCTTTCCATTTTCCTATGATATAATTCTTCATGTTCTGTAAATAACAAATCATTTCTGATTTTCCTATTAAGCAATTCTGCTTGTTCTATAAGTATACTTATTTTTTATCATTGTTTGTTATAATTTTTTCAATCAATTCTATCCCATGCCTATTAAACATTTCTGCAAAATCAGCAATTACATCGTCATCATAGTCCAACCCAAAGGGAAATTTATAAATTCGTAAGCCCTTAGGTACAACTTTTTTCAATACACACTCTGATAAATAATCATTTTCTAACTGTAGTTTCTTCATTAAAAACAGTTTTGACTCAAATTTAAATATCGTGTCTCTTATGTTTCCTTTAAAAGAATCATTATTATTTTTAAAGTCCTTATGTATTTTGTCCATAAAAACCTTGTCTGAAAACCCGTATTGTTTAGATACAAGGTAATTGAACCCTATGTCATTTCCAATGTTTTTTCTTTGAAAAACAGTACTTTGAGAGTTACTCACTTGTCTCGGTGGTGTGGTTGTGTGCTCCGATGGATTACAAACACTCTGCTCCTCTCTAAGACTGTGTTTGCTTCTATTACAGTTTTGTCCATGGTTACTACCCTGGTCAAATGTTTTTGGTCTCGCTCCCATTTTAATAACATCGTTTCCAATACCATTATGTTTCCCTGAAGCTGTTTCCTGTACGAATCTCCCAGATTCATTTGCACTTCCACTGGCTAGGGCGTTCGCCTCTCCACAGCCTTCTTCTCCTACCGGCCTTTTGCCTCGCATCTCAATAAGCGTGTCATCATCCCAGGGCAATGAATGACACTTCCTTTTGGTGTTTGTACTACCACTACATTCACCAGGTTGTGTGAGGAGCTCAGTGAGATGAGTAAGCTCTCCTTTCATGATCGCGAGTTCGGATTGAACTTGATATAATTCTTCTTTCTGAATTGGAGATGAAATATATGGTATATCGTCTAATGAATCCATCCTCAACAGGCTCACACGTCCACTAATAAAAGCGAAAATGAGCCCTGCAGTGTCAAAGTCCACAAAGTAAAGCCAACAAACACTGCTAAAGGTTTGATCCACTCACGACCACTTTATTTAATCATACATGAAAAAAATTGAGCGCTTTTTTTCCTTTCCATAGGGATTTCATCAGAATCATTTTTGTTTCCCATCTTCCCTCTTTTTATCTTCTGTTTCAGTGATGACATCATTAATTAGTTAGTTTAACCAAAAATTAAAATTTTGTGTTTAAATAACACTGTTAAAAACATCACGTCAATTTTAAAAATTTCATAGACTTATAAAAGTAAAATAATACATAAAACTTTAAACTTAATAGGCATGTTCATTATTTAAAACATAATAAATGTAGGATAAAACCATTATGTGTGCAGTTCATCTTCTACATTCAGACCTTTTATTTAAAACGGGTTTTATTGATATTACTTCATTCAACCCTGGGGTTTGACTTGCTTGTAATTTTATTTGCTACCTTGTTTCTCTATCCTCTATGTGGCTTCTATAGTCACTCCCCCTAGGGTTCTGTACCACTTTTTCTAGAATGGCAAATCAACTGTTTCTGGGCAGCTGATTCCAAATGAGATTGAAATCCTCCTGATATGTCTTGGTGATGAACTGAAAGTTCTGTCCGATTTAACAGTAACTGTCATCAGCATAATGAAGACAGTTTATCTGAAGAAGTGTCAATAGGAGGTCATGGATAAACAGCAAGAATAAGAGTGACTCCAACACAGAACACAGTGGTACCATGCAGAAATAGATAGGGCATATTCCTGTTTGGAATTTAATTCATATTAATCCAAGAGTTCTACCTGAGGGAATAGCTTTTAAACCTATAACTTACTTCATTAGAGAAGCATTTTCAGGATAATTTATCCAATAACATGCTGTGATCCATTGTTTCAAACATCTGCTTTATATCAATGAAAACTGTGCCAATTAAATCACCATTAATGATCTTGTAATATTATTATCACATTATGCATACCAAGTATTAGATTTGAGGGTATAAATGGCAGTAAATGCACTGCTACTAGGGATGGAATGCATTATGTTTGTCAGTATAGCCAAGAGCATTTTCCAAAACATCATCATAGATTGTCGTTTCCAGAATTTTAGCAAGGGAGCAGGGATTAATGATAAGCCTAATATCTGCAGTAGTTGAGGGGTACGATAGGTAGAGTTCTAATTAGTTTATGCGTGAAAATATATGGAACAGTGCCTGTGATGAGAGTAAGACTATAGATGTATTTAAGAGATGCACTGAAAATATGATGACTGTGTTCTAACATTTGGTATTACTAGTGTGACAGTTGTAGTTGCATGAAATTTTTATTACATGAGTTCATGTGAGATGTTTTGACTGCATAAAAGAACTGTAAAATACTGGTACCTGGATGAATCTTAAATGTTATCTGTGTTTTTCTAGTCAGGGATGTATCAGACTTTTCATAAATATGAAGGCTACTAAACAGGAAGGTCTTGTGCATTCTATGTGCTCTAAAATATAAAAGTGAAGTTCTGAGAATGAATGAATGGGTAAATTAAGTGATATCCTTTACTTTATGTGCTAATTTATTCATAGATTCATAGACTGTTAGTAGGCTAATGAAGGAAGGGGATTTTCTAAGCCTAGCCAAGTTTTCCTGAAAGAATAATGATATCCTGCATCTAAATAGGACTTTGAGGGTCAGGTGTTTATAAGCAACCTCTGCCCATAAGGGACATGGGTACTAGTCATGATGTAAATTTCCTATCCCATCCATTTGTCAAGATTATGCTTAAACTAGGTAATAGATTAACTCAGCTTCACATGGATGTTTTATATTATTCTGTTCTATAGGAGGGGCAGTTGCTGGTACACATATATGTCTCTTCATCATACTCTGTTTATGTCACAGTCAAATTTCAGATCCCTAGACCTTGCATTTCCAGAACTCTTTGATTTACAAATATGTAGGACATTCATAAGTGTGGGATTTGTGAATACCTTGTAAGCCAGGCAATGATCACCCCTCTGTGGGAAAGGGCTTTAAGGCACTCTGCATAAGGCAGGTTTGCTACTCCATGTATTCTTTTTGTAAGGAAACTTTGAGGTCACTCTAGTTGTTGCATATGCCTGGTCAGGTACATACCAAAGGGAGCATTGTACTTTATGAATGGTCTGATAAAGGTGGAGTACAGTGGGATAATGACCTCTTTGGACCTAGATACCATGCCCTTACTTGTAAGTTGTGCAACATAAAAGGATTTCCTCACCACTGTAACAGTATTCATTCTGTTGTAAATGAATGGGATGGAGGCAGAGCTGAATTTCAGTCATAATTCACTTCTATTAATTAATTAGAGCTGTGGTGGTTGACTATGTGAAACCCAAAATGGTGTTATTGGAGGGTCTATATTACGTGATCGAAACCTTAAATTATAGAACACCTAAAGGTCGATCAAGAAATATCCAACCCTTAACATCGAAAACAGCTGTTTCCACAAAGGGACACAATGCCGTTGACCAAATAAAAAAAAAAGGTTTTAAACAGAAATGAAGTGGGGGCTTTGCCCCCCACCCCCTCAACTAGATATACGAACTCTGAGATCGCTCTACAGCTGATAGGAACAAAATACGTGTAATGGCCAAATTACTCGTTTTCCTATGTGGAAACAGCTGTTCGCAATTTTCCGACTTCGACATTTAGTGATCGACCTTTAGGTGTTCGATAACCTAAGATTTTGATCACATAATAGGGAAACTTTAGTGGAGCCCTACCCTCACATCTTGCTGATAATGAAAAATGTTTGATTTCTCATCCCCACAACAGCTTTCCAATAAGAAAAAAAAAATGTTTTTATTCATTCTAATTATCAGTGCTCTTGAAGCTAATGTATACTTGAATTTAGACACTGGCTATCCTTTTCTGGAATGTAGGAAATTAGTATTAAGGTGTAAAAATATGTATTTGTTTTAATATTCAATATTGTCCATGTATTTTTATTTTCTTGTTGTCTGGAAAGGTATTTGTCCAGAGTTGAGGTCAGTCCCAAGTACCTACATCTTTCTATCTCAAAGTTCACAGTGGACCTTACCTAAACTCCCCAGTTAGCGATAGAGTATAGCTGTGCAGTCCCTTTCCTCAGTGAAACTCTGATTTATGGTATTAGATGAAGCTTACAGATACCTGTAAAGTAGGTATGAAAAGCAATAATCCTCATTACAGCATAATTGATATTAATGTTGACTTAAACTATGATAATGAAAGGACATTCTTCATTATCTCTACTTGTGTATTTTTTTTTTCAAAATAAATGGAAGCAGCAGATGTTGTTTCTTCTTAACAAATAGTGGATGTGCTGTCTACTGTTGACAGTTGAAGCATTAACTCTGCTTACAGCAATTGTTGCAAAGGTGGCACACACATGCATTCTGTTTTGTACATTCTATGGTTAGTATATTATATCGTTGTCATGTCTTGCAAAATTTGCATTGTATTTCAAACCTGAAGGAAATAGGAAACACCTTTATGTTACTCCTTAGATATTTACATATTTATGTCAATTTTAGCCCTAGCTTTTTCAGTGCTATGAAATACATTAGCATGTTCATATTGCAGACCTACTTGAAGTGAAAGCTTATTTTCTTTCTTCCTCTATGTACATGTATTATGTTGCTATAAACCTGAAAAATTACATTAAAGCTGTCAGCCTTTGATCTAGCCCTAGCTCCAAAAATGGAACTACTTAGACTCAGATGGTTATGGTAGACAGACAATATTCACTGCTGCTATGCAACGCAAAACTCTTCAGACATGGCATGTATGAATGTAACATAACTGATGCTGAACCTCATATCATCACTGTTCCTTTGCTATAAGACCTTTGTGATGACTTCAGTCTTTTTTTTAATTTTCTTTAAGTTTTTCAAAGTCAGAATGAACTTCACACATTGTTAATTTCTTTGGGCTAGAAATGACTTCTTTATTAAGTTAATTATTCTTGTCTTAACTAATCATAGTGGCCATTAATATAGCCCTGCAATGTATGGAAATCTTCCCCATTAATTGTTAATCTGGTTCAAACACATCACAGATAAGAAATTTATCACTCTGCAGAAATCCAGGCTATGCTCCTGTTCTACATGACGCTTTACTGTAAGTCAATTAAAAAGCCATTCTGTCCTCATGTTCTCACTTTGCTAGAGCATTAATATGGTCTTTTCAGTCAGTATTTCTGTTAGAGGTGATAGTAGATTCTGTCTATAACAAAGCTTTTCAAATCCTTTCTCATTGACAGTGATTGCTTTAGAAACCTCAAGTATATATCATTCTTATGTGTATACGCAGGATTTGGTAGCCTTCAGCATAACCTATCTTCAATTTCAGTAATTATAGGTACCTTTAAACCAAACACAATATGGCTCATTCTCTTCAATAACAGTCATCAATATTCAGTTGCATTATATTTTTACTTTCCCTTACCTGCAGTTGATACACTTATTTTACAATTGTCACAAGATTTGCTCTTGGGTCTGTTTATCTGGAACAGAATTTGAATTAAATACTATACTAGCATTTATAACGCTGGGATAAGGAGAAGCTGCACTGGGAAGAAAATGAGGCAACATCCAATTAGTAATACTATTATCAGCAGATACTTCTATGTTACTTCTAGATTCATGTTTTGCAAAAAGTATTGCTGACCCTCATTATACAGATTACTGAGCTAAATAAATAAATATCTGAAGACATGTCAACTTCATTGTTAAAGGTAATATTTAAAATCAGACTTTCTGTTTCATAGGACACAGTTGGCTATCAGATGAAATAGAAACATATCTTTGCAGTCCTGCTGGCAAAAGCTATTACAAACATTGTTCAGCTTCAGAACTGTATTTACCTTATAGTTACCAGGTTGTGTTACTTTAGATTAAACAGTTCAACATTAAATGCATTTGTCTGCAGCCCCACAGAGCTTATTTAATAGAGATAATGTTGTAGGTTTACCACAAAACTCTGCTTTACAGGACTTAGTTAACACTGTGCAAAGTTTTAGAGCCATACAACTGAGATAATTGGATCATGAAAGACATATAGTTGCCATAGGGTCAGCTACAGCTCAGCTGCAAACATAAGCAATGGGTGTGTGGGACGATCCCAAAAACAATGGTCATACAAGCACATGTTGAAAGGACATTTAAAACTGTAAATATGACCACACATGCCAATGAGCTAAAGATTAGAAATTATCTATCACATATGTTTATTTATGTATTTATTTAGCATTTATGTGGACATATGGGTGTGTCCAAGGACTAATTTCAGTCAAAATGCAGGCCACTGCCAAACATACAAAGGTTATAGAATACAACAGGCAGACAGACAATGTTACAAAAATGCAGGTTCATAAGTTCCTTATAGGCCATTGATCAGATTGATTGTTTGTAGCCTAACCTCAAGTGTCCACAAATACAAAAGGAATGCAGTATTCCTCAAATATTTACAGATAAAAAAGAAGGACTATAAAACAGAATGATGCTGGGCTACTGAGGAAGATGGTGTAATTGCTAGAGGTACACTGAAGCATAAGAAAGACATTACAGATCAGACTGGAAGCAATTGCACTGAATGATTCAAGATATAATGGCTAATTTAAGGGAAAGGGAAGGTAGATACCTAGAAACAAAAGTTTGTAAATGGTTATGTAAAAAATCTAGAAGCTACTGCAACTGGAATTGTATGGAGTTTAAAAATGCACTGTGAGAAATAAAGTTTTCTTCACAGCCTGTGAGTAAGAAAGGAAAATGTGAATTTTCAATAGTTATTAATGGTACTGCATACCCATGTTATGAAATTAGAACATTTTGCCTATTGAAATTTTGGTTTTCGCGTGTCAGGAAGTGAGAGCATTAGTTAGCTTATAGGCTAGATTAAGTTGGTCTGATACTTTCTGGAAGGCAGCATCATTATGGTGATAGAATATTAAGAAATGGTCCAGGAGAAAAAAGGTATCTGTACTGGAAACTAGGTTACCAAGGGAGATAAGTATACTGGCAAAGGAGATGGTGGATGTTGAAGGATTTCCTCAAGTTATACACTTATGATTGTCAGCATTAAAAAGGTTTAAAATGGTCTTTAATGTTATTGAAGGTTATAACTGTTACTAGAACTTTTAAAGAGAAGTTTGTCTTCATATAAATAATTTTTAGTTTAGTCATGTTAACAGAAAATATATTAGTTAAGAGACAAAAGGAAATAGAATGCAAAATGGAAAACTGCAACATGTTTGTTTGAAGAATTGGTGTAAAGGAAAGACTCTTGGCATAAAAAAACCTAGAAAGGATTGTTAGAGAGGTAGCACTGAAATCAATCGGCATGTTCAATGGAAATGCTTATCTAAGAAAAGTAAGTAAGGGAAAAATACTGATAAGCTAAAATGAATGTTTTCTGCATTTCTGATATCAACATACATAACTCATGTTAACAGTCCTTTATTCATATTATCATATTATCAATGTTAGCTTCATGTGTGTGAAAAGGGGCATGCACAGTATGTAATGTAGGCCTAAACCACTGCTGGTACAGAAAGAACTTGTATTTTCTTGAATAAATGATAAGACTAATTGATATATATTTTTGTAGAAGTCAACTTGCTGGAAAAGGTAAGCGATAAGTCAGTAATATTTATTTTACGTCTGAGTGTTTTACGGAGAGGGATTAACTATGAAACTCTTCAATTTGTTGAAAAGGAACCTATGTGGAGAGATTGCTAAGCATGCAGGTAATAAGATGCAGAATACAGGGTAAAGCTTTTCCATTTGTTTGGAGTTGATTGGGGGATTAGGCAATGGGCTTTTGGAGTGGATTTTAGGAATAAGAAAATAAGAGAATAAATAGGATATTACACTTCTGAAAGAGGGACTTCAAGCAGAATTCAAGCACAAAAATTGTTTTAATGTGTGGAGAGGAAAAGTTAATTTATAACAGGGTATAATTTGGGATAAAAATTCAATAAAAGACTGAGCATTTTCTTGAAAAAATAAACTTGTATTGTTTTAGTAAAAAGGGTGGGTGATTTGCCATTGTTTTCTTTTAAAGGTATTTTGAAATGTATCCAAAACAGTTGATGATTTTTGATGAAGAGAACAGTGGTGAGGTCTGGAGAAAAGGAATTTGCCTTCTTTATGGCTATTTAAGTTTCACATATGAACTATAGGAAATGAACTAAGATAGTTGGCTCGTCAAATGCTTTCCGGAGAGGCAAACATTTGTATCTGGTCACATTTGTGTTTATAATGCATTGGATGAAGCACGGACAATGTGTACAGCAACATGTTCACTTTATAATTGGAAAAGATAATCTTAAATTAGCAGCAAGGAGGATTAAGAGAAGACTCATATTGTCAAGAGAGAACCCAGTAATATATCGTTGGCTGGCATGAAGGTGAGTGTCTTTAAAGTGTATCCATAAATTATAATTGGAGGCAGATTTCTGAAGGATGAGAAAGAAGCATGGAGAAGCAATCACAAAGTCTGCGACATCTCATATATTTTCTTGGGAGTTCAAAGCAGGTTGAATGATGCACCCTCTTTATTTGCTGATTGTCTGCTGTTGTCATGGCCCCTTGCTCAACAGATCACCAGGAAGTGGCTAACATCAAACAGCCTGACCAGGCATTTTCATTCTCTGCTTTGTAGACTAAAGTATGAAGAATGCTTATTTTAGTTTTCAAGTTAGGACATATCATCTCTCAGAACTAGCTGCCATTATCAAAGGAAAGAAAATGAAACAAAGGAAAGGAAAGGAAAAGGTTTGCCCTTTCTTTTTTCTTCCATTTTTTCTACTTCTGTCAATTGGAGTGAGGAATAAAGGAACTGTTATGACCTGTTCCCAGCCTTATGTTCATGTTCATGACTTAGGAAGTTTCTGTTGGCAAGCTTAGTGACTTTGTTAATTTAGGAGGTTCACAAAAATCTTGAGATGCAGAAAGACTTCATTACATCTGAGAAAGCTTGCTATATTATGTAAGCAATGGTCAACAAATCAATGAGCAGAGATCTTCATTATAAAAACATAAAGATCTCAGTCTAGTATGCCTGTTAAATCCATGTTTGATAAATGGGAACAAATCATGTCTGTACTTTGAACAAACAATTGGTTTGAGGCCCTGTCTAAAGCAGATGATACCCTCTTTTACCAAAGTGATGCAGCTAGATGGTGGGAGTCCCTTGCAGAGCACATTTGATCAGGAGAGTTATATCGCTATAACATTTTGGCAGCAAAAGACAGTAGTGTTGCAACATATAGATATGACTTGAGAATCAACAGTGTATTACAAGTCATTATCTAAAGATTAAATGCATGGTGTTCTAACTGCCTGGAAGAAAATATTTACCTAAACACTTCTTCAAATTTTGCTGTACACAAGTTGTAAATTTAAATGTTCTTTATATTTAATTTATTGATTTAACTTTTCTTTTTTTTGCTTTTGTGCTGCTGTTTATAGTCCATGCTTTAAAAAGTATCAAGCTTACTAACTCTGTTCTGTTTATTGTGCTGTCTGAAATTCCATGCTATATGTAAAACTTAGTTTTGTCAATTAGTGGATCGAGTTTGAGGGGCTAAGTCATGGAGGATGAAGTCACCATCGTCCTCACTCCCACAGACAATGTACTTAATTATACATACTGATTAGTCAGACTTTGGTCACTTAAATATTCTGCATCTCATCCCCAGTCTCTTTTGAATTTCATTATACTCTTTCAAGTAAAACCTATGCAAACAAACAACAAACAAACTGAAATAATAATATATACATCTGTATACTTGTCACGTTTTTTGTGCTGCATCATACTTCCAATTACTAGTATTAACCATCATCAGGAAGTACAAAAGTGGGGCTTTAAGACAGTAGCTAAATATGCCACTCCCTGCATTAAATGAATCTACATTGTCAGCACAAAAAAATTTCCATTTAACATGACTGTTCTGGAGATTATGTAATCTAAAATGTACTTGTTAATTACCTGTTTCTGGGGGATGAATACAAATCTTTGCTCTGTAAAGAAGTGTAAACAAGAAAAAAAATAGTCTCTGGCAAAACTACATGACCTAACTAATTGTGAGTCAAGAAACTCTGTTCAGAAACTTTGAAAAATAATCTGTAAGTCTAACAAAAAAAATCATATTTTAGAACCTCTGTGCTTCACATTTGTATCATTTTTGTAAGGCTGTAAGTTGTACCCCTTGTACACATACTTCTTGTATATATTAACATTCAGATTGTTGTTTGTTAGATGAGGGGGAGCAGTTTGAGATACCACACCATCAGATGCAGTGCATATTCCCCTTATTTACATTTACAATTGAAATCTGTAGAATTCCAACATGCATGAAAAATGAGTCCTACAGGCCACACTTTATTTACTTTTGTTTATCAAGCTAGTCACACTATAGGTCAGCTATTTTAAGAGATATCTAAGATAGCATCCATACTGGTTAGGGTAATTTTGGCCAGGACACTGTAGATTTTTCCCTACTGTTTGCAGCAGGTCCCATTCAGTGATTCCAACATGCTGAGATATTTAAACTGTGAAGCATTTTAGCTGCTGTCTTATTTCATTAAAATATAATTCTATACATTATTAGATTTACCTTTTCACTGCGGTGGTGATGCTGCGGTAGCACTGTCGCCTCACAGTTAGACGTTGCCCATTCGATTCTCAGTTAGAGCATCTTCTAAGTGGCGACATATGTGAACGTGCGTTCCTTTGTTGAAGGTTGTGCTTTAGGCCCAGCAAGCCAGCACGTAAAACTCTACTGCCAATCATTAGCGGACTGGAGTTCCGCTGTGGCGACCCCTAACCGGGAAAAGCCGAAAGACACAAACAAAAATTAGATTTACGTTTTCGATCCAGTGATTAAATTTGTCCTGTAATTGTCTTAACATTAATTGTATTGCTCTGTTGTCCAGAGTTATGATTGAAAATATTCCCTAGACCATTCCACTTACATGTTTAGCAAATGTTAAATAAATAAATAAAATGTCTTGCAATGGTCTCAAAGACTAAGAGACATGGAGAATAAACCAAGCATTGGTAGTGGCAGCATGAATGTGCAAAATTCTAAACCTGGCAAGCATTAAGGTGATAAGCTAAACAAGTTAATAAAAGAATGAAAAACAGTATGAAGTATATTGGAAGATGCATCAAAATGAGGCTTATGGTCTGATGTTTTTAAAGGTTTTGAGCAGACTATATGGTTGCCAAATATGACATTGGTAGATTCAAAAAATACATTTTTTTTATTTTACTGGGATTTAAGTATATTACTAGATCAATAAGTAAAGGAGCTAAGACATATCTTAAAACAGAGTTACAAGCAGGCTGTGATAGTTTAAACAAGCCCACGTGAAATAAGCACACAACAAGATAAGACGCAAGAATCCAAAGCAGAGACTTAAGGCGTGTTTAAGAAGAAGGGCGGGAGTACAGCTCATGTTGCAAGGGCTGTAGGAGGTGCAGAGAATAGCAAGAAGAAGAAGTCATAAGATAACTAGTGGAAAGAATTAGAAAAGGCTGAATTCCCCATTGGGAGCCAAAGGCAAATCAAATATGCACTCTGGCTGACAGTGAAGCTGAAAGCCAGGAGAAGCTAGATGAGAACTGAAATGAGACGACCTAGGCATACATGGCAAGCCTATACAAAAATTTCTTACGAGGTACTACGTGGGGTCTAATAAAAGAAAACCTTGTATCTTTTAAAATAAGAATGCGATCTTCTTTCTGACCCCCTGTAGTGATTTTAAAGGTGTGCTATCATTTCTAATGCTTTGGCATTGGGACGAATGGGCAGCAGAAATGTTAAAATCATTTTGTTAAAATAGTGTGGCAGATGACACGTCATATAGCTACAGGGAGAGTGTTTTAAATGCAAATGAGTTATCATTAGAAAATGTTTGTTTTCTCTCTCTCTCTCTCACTCTCTCTCCTGTCTCCCTGAGATACCACCTTATTACAGCAGCACAAGGAAAGCAAATCATGAAAACAGGGAATCAGAAACAAAATGAGTACATATTCAAAGCTTATAAGAAGCAAGAAACATGAGAAGTATAGGACTAAAATGAGGACTTGTGAAGTGTATCCCAGCATGCAACAGCTGTCTTGATTCAGGAATAAATTTGTCCTTCCTGTCTATAGAACAAGTTTCTCCAGCAGGTTTGACAGTGTTACCCATAGCAATATTTGTACTAGATGAATTGGTGGGATCCTATTATTTCACCCAAGGAGTCTCTGGCTGAAAACTTCCTCCTATTTTATCCCGCTTTTCCTTCTCTACTTCTCCTTTCCTATCTTTACTCCGTGTTCTCCCTGTTTCCCTCACCTTTAATGTAAGTGACTGAAAACAATCTGCCTGTATCTCCAAAATTAACTCCACCTCCTACCATCATCGTCTGAAATATTAGGGCATCTACAAGAGTTCTTCATCTATAGCATTGCTGGATAAATGTACAATGGATGACATATTCCTGACTTAGTATAAACATGAAACCTGTAAAGCTATGCTTGAAGTACAAGTTACATTTCAAACCAGTGTACCAACACTACATTTAGGCTAGTAAGCTATGAAGATGACAATAAATGCAGTTTGAAGATATATTTACTGTGTGGGAGAAAGACTGGAAGGCAGACTAGATGAAAGAGGGGGTGAAGAATAACATTTGGGGGTTCTAGTGAGGAGTGCATATCATTGCAACAGTAGAATGGCAAGCAAAAGAAACAAAAACAAATAAATAAATAAATGTCCAAGGTGCCTAAAACAAGGAAACAGTAAAGAGATAAGGAGGCTCCAACTAGCAGAGCAAACAAGAAAAATGGAAAAGGACTTCACACATAGAAAGCTAATGTACATAGATATGAAAAACACAGAAATGTGAGCAGAGGTAGGCCATTTAGCCTAGACAGAAGAAAATGGAGTAAATGTTTTAAGAAAAGGGATCTGGAATGTGGGGAAAGTAAAAGCCAATCAAGAGGAAAATAATAATACACAACTGTAAAAAGAAGGACATTGACATATATCTTTTTAGGAAATAAAATTAGAAGTAGTTGATCGCAAGAACATTTTAGCAAGTGAGGATCCAAAAGATGTGTCAAGAAATGATATCAGGAAAGCGAAAATGAAATGGCTGCCATCAGAATTATAAAACAACTCCTTAAAATGGAGAACGTCGATATCTGTGCAGTGACTGAGACCTGGCTCAAGGCTCCAGAGAACACCCGTGCACTACCAGGCTCTAACTCATACCACACTTTTCAGCCATGTAATCTGGAGCGGAGGTGTGTCCATATTCATTAAGGATATCCACACCTCCAGGCTAGTTGCTCAGCATAATGCAGCCGAGGTTATCCAAGTGCAACTAACTCTGGGCAAAACTGCAATCCAAATTGTAGCTTGCTACAGATCCCCCACCATGCCCCAGGATTCCCACTCCTCTTTTCTTGATGTACTGGAAAATATTAGGGTTCATCCAAACACCCTAATAATGGGCGATTTCAACTAGCCCACCATTAACTGGGAAAACTTCTTATGTACCAACTCCTTCACTGAACGCTTTCTGGAATTCATAAACTCCAGTGCCCTGGATCAACTTATCCACACCCCCACCAGGGACAACAATATCCTAGATCTAGTCATTACCTACACGAGTGACCGGTGTTCCACACCTGAAGTCAACGCCTCATTGGTCTGATCCGACCATAAGCTAATTACCCTAGATATCCACATCCTGCCCCCATGCCCCATTAAGGAAACCATGGCAAAAAATTTCTCCAAAGCCAACTTCATGCTTCTTAAGACAGAAGTGGTGAACTTCATGACACCCATGCAGATGGACAGTACAGTTACGACTAATGAATCCTACACAATTGCACTTTATAAGCACTTACATGAGTGCATGAATTGTGCTATCCCAAACAGAACCAAGACGCTATCCTCCAAAAAAAAGGAAGACAATCTGGTGGTCCCCTGCCATAAACAAACTATACAACAGAAGGAAGAAACTGTTGCAAAAGAGAGTAAAATCCCATGAGTGGAGGAGCTCCCTGGTCAGCCTCAGTAAGAAGCTGTGATCCCTGATAAAATCCTCCAAAGCTAGTTACGAAAACAAAATCTTCACTGATTCTAAAGACAACCACAAAGCATTCTATAGCTATGTCAAGAATCTCAATGGCAACACTCAGATCTGCTCTGAGTTATAGCACAATGGCACTAAATATACAGACCCAACTGATATTGCCAACATCCTGACAGATAGGTTCAGTGCTAACTTTACCCCCCTCTCACCCCCTAAAGAGCCCATCTCTATACCGGAAGAAAGCAAAGTTCCTGTAATCACGGCTGCACAGGTAAAAACCACACTCTCCAAAGCCAAGAACACAGCATCCATGGGACCAGACAACATCCCAGGCTGCGTTCTACACAAACTACAAAACGAACTGGCATCCCACCTAAGTACCATGTTCAATCATAGCCTCACTTCAGGCTTTGTGCCTGCTGAATGGCACACAGCAACGATTATCCCAGTCCACAAGGGGGGAACCAACACCCATTAGCCTGATGAGCGTGGTCTTCAAGGCCATGGAATGCATCATCATGGAACTTGTAAACAAAGACATTGGTAATCTCCAAACTCTGGACCCCACCCACTTCAGGTTTGTAAAAGACAGATCATGTCTCCTAAACCTGATAGACTGATTTGAAGCAGTCACCAAAGCAGTAGACAAGGGTAAGGTGGTTCACACAGCCTATCTAGATCTTGCCAAGGCTTTCAACACCATCCGCCACTCTGGAATTATAGATAAACTCACTAAACTAGGTATAAATCCCTATGTCACAAGATGGGTTGCCAACTGGCTCATTGACAGAACCCACACTGTGAAAGTAGCAGACTCCAAATCCGACTTCAGACCAGTGACAAGTGGAGTACCACAGGGTTCAGTCCTGGGTCCTCTCCTGTTTGGTATCTATTTCTCTGAAGTACAAGCTAATATAGAAGGTCTTTGGCTAATGAAGTTCGCAGATGACTGCAAACTAGGAGCCATAATCAAAACTCCTAACGATGTGGACATCCTACAAAAGGGCCTCACTGAGTCAGATGCCTGGTGTCAAAGCCATGGCCTCAAGCTCAGTGCCAAAAAGTGCATTGTCATCCCCTTTGGTAAAAACTCTGTACCCATGAGCTACAACATAGGCAGTAGTATATTTAACACCAAAAGTGTGATAAGAGACCTTGGGACACAGGTGGACAGTAGTCTCTCCTTTGGTAATCACATCGCCACAGTAGTCAGGAAATCCTTCTACCTGGCGAACCTCATCACAAAAGGTTTCTCATCCAGAAATAAAGAGGTCATTGTTCCCCTCTACTCATCTCTCATTAGACCCATTATAGAGTACAACGCCTCTTTTGGTATGTACCTCACAAGACATCTACAGCAACTGGAAAAGCCGCAGAAATACCTAACAAAGAGGATTACCAGCCTCAAACAGATGCCCTACACAGACCGTCTCAAAAAACTCCAGCTTTACTCCATCGCATATTGCCTACTCAGAGGTGATCTCTGCCTAACATACAAAGCTATGTCAAACCCAGAGCTGTTGGACATGTTCCACTTAAAGAAATGCCAATCCCTCAGAGCTACACGCTCTAGGGAACTTAACCTTGTCACCACAATAAACAGAACATGCTGGAGGGATAGATTCCTGTCCCAGAAGACTTCCCATACTCTGGAATAAACTACCTATCTATATCAAACAAAGCTCCTCATTAGCACTCTTCAAGAAAAATCTTGATGATTGGATGGGAAATAGGAAATTCACCCCAGGGATCACCTCTGTGGCTCTGCTCGACAGTGGCACAGGAAAATAATTTTCTTGGGTGGCAAAAGCCAGAGTACCTTTTTGGCTGGGCTTGTATTGGCACCAGGACCGATAGCCTAGTACCTACCTATGAACCTATGAACCTAAGTAAGGGAAAAAACAAGTTAGCAGAAGTAAAGAGAAATGATGGACAATGTGGGAAGGAAGGATAGAGAAGGATGAATGGATGAATGGGAATGTTTATGCACTCAACTAAGATGCTAAAATCTTCTCTGGATAACTCTTCAGGGATTAGTGGATACATAAGTAAGGAAGGGCCAAATGAATGAATGACACCACTATCAAACCAGAAGAGGACTGTAAAGGAGAAAGGAAAGATTTCAATGTTACCAGGCAGAAGAAGAAATGGCGATGATGAAGAAATTGGAGGGTATAACATAAAAAAGTAAGGGAATACATATTTACTCATAAGGAATAGAACCAATAAAATAGTTTAGACTGCCTCCTAGTTGGATCAAATACTACAATTAGGAGGAGGAATTTAGCATAAAACAAGGCGTGATTTCTAACAATGCTCCAGTAGTGATGAAGATCAGGAATTAGCTGGCTAATATAAATAGGGAGAACTGGAAATACTAAATTACAAAATGGAGGGCAGGATGTGAGGAAGAGACTCTTCCAAAGAAGATAACATGATTAATAGCAGCGAATCAGTGCAGAAAGTTGGAATTCAAAGATTAATGGTAGGACAGGATCAAAGTAGCTGAAAGTATTTGGGCAATGCAGAAGGCAGGTGTACACATAATGGCAAAGAAAAACTTGCTAAATAGTAGGAGAATGAGATTAAAAGAGGGTCAGAAGGACAGACAGGAGAAAGATACAATGCTAAAGGAAGAGAAAAAGTGACTAAAATGAATCATTATAGGATTGCAAAGGTTCAATGAACGTAGAAGGCAGAAAGGAAGCACTTTGGGTGGTAACAAGGAGAAAAGTGTGAAAGGCCCTAATTTGGAGTCTAAAAGAAAGTAAGCATGAGAATCATCAATACAAAAAAGAGAACTGAGGAAAATAAATTTGATAATATCATTCTTCTGGGATATATAAGAACATGGTAGTGAAGGAAAGGGGAGCAGACATGGACTGTAAAGGAAAGTTATACCTGAGAAGGAAAGAAAGGCAATTGGAGAAACAGTCAACACAGAAGAAGGAGGAAAGAGAGCTATAAGACAGATGAAAAGCAGAAAGGTTACATAAAGAGATGCGTTCCCCTGAGAATTCTGTAAGACAACAAGGAAGGAAGAAAGAAAGTGGTAGAGGAACTGGATACAACCTACAATGTAGGAAGAAAATGGAGAAGGTCACTAGAACTGACGGAAAAACTTAGAACAATCCTCATCCCAAAAGAAAGAAGTAATAGGTAAACACTCACACCACACCACACACAACACATAATCCTTCAAAAGCTACACCCACACATAGTAACATGAAACACACACCTACATTCGTGGAGGTCCATAAAACAAATCTGCTCAAACAACAGAGACCTCTGAAGCTGAAAGACAAACAACCAACACCACCAAACACAACCCAAGTGACACAACTCACAAAACCAGTGTGTCACTCAATTTCAAGTCCTAAGGCAAAACAACGTACCCGGCACACTAGTCATAGGCGACTCTATAGTCAGGAGCACTGATGTCCCACTCATCAGGCTAAACAAGGAAAAGATTACTGTCAGCTGCCTGTCGGGTGCCAGGATCTGCCACATAACCCATGCACTCAGGTATCTCCGCAACAAGTAGAAATATGACTTTGTCATTGTTCAAGTTGGAGTGAACAACCTGAGACATACCTCCCTGGACTACATGAAAAGAGACATGGAGGAGCTCTCGGATCATGTAGCCCAGGCAGGTATGATCCTAGCCCTGAGTAGCATCCTGCCATCATCCAGAATTATATCACAGTACAAGGACAAAATGATTGACTTCAACAACTGGCTAAACTTCTGGTGTCATTCTAAGGGCATCCAGTATCTGTCAGCCTGGGATGACATGATCTACAAGCCACAATGCTTTGCCAGAGATGGCCTGCACTTGTCACCCCTGGGTTTCTGGATACTGGCTAAGGCTCTTGCCACCCCCATAATGCCTTTTTTAGGCAAGGTTCAAATGACAAAATTGCCACCGCAACTGCTACAAATAAACAAAATCTGAGGGTAATGCTAGAAGTCTTAACCTCAAAATGCACTGACCCGAGGCACTCCTTAAAGTGGAGAACATTAACATCTGTGGAGTGGCAGAGACCTGGTTCAAGGCTCCAGAGAGCACACCTGCAATACCAGACTACAATTCATACCACACCTTTCGGCCATCTAACCTGGATCATAACACCAGAGGCGAAGGAGTGTCCATATTCACCAAGGATATCCACACTTCCAGGCTAACTGCCCAACATATTGCATCTGGAATTCTTCAGGTTCAACTAACACTGGGAAAAACTGCAATCCAAATTGTAGATTGCTACAGATCCCCCACCATGCCCCAAGACTCCCACTCCACTTTTCTTAGCATACTGGAAAATATTAAGGCACAACTGAACACCCTCATAATGGGAGACTTCAACTACCCCTCCATCAACTGTGAAAACTACACATGCACCAACACATTGGCACAGCGTATTTTGGAATTCATAAATTCCAACACCTTGGTCCAACTGATGCAGACCCCCACCAGGGGCAGCAATATCCTAGACCCGGTCATTACCAAATAGGCGATTGGTGTTCCACACCAGAAGTCAGCCCCTCCTTGGTCAGATCCGAGCAATAGCTAATCACCCTAGACATCCACATCCCACTCCCACCCCTATTAAGGAGACCAGCATAAAAAAATTCTCCAAAGCCAACTTCATGCTTCTTAAGACAGAAGTGGCTAATTTCACCACACCCATGCAGACAGACAGTAGTAGTATGACTGCTGAATCCTACATCAATGCACTGTATGAACACATACATGAGTGCATGGACCATGCCATCCCAAATAGAACCAAGACACAATCCTCCAAAACAAGAAGCCAATCTGGTGGTCCCCTGCCACTAATAAGCTCTACAACAAAAGGAAGAAACTGTTGCAAAAAAGAGGAGAATCCCAAGATTGGAAAAACTCCCAGGTTAGCCTCAGTATGAAGCTGAGATCCCTCATAAAATCCTCCAAAGCTAGTTACGAAAACAAAATTGCCACTGATTCTAAAGACAACCACAAGGCATTCTATGACTATGTCAAGAATCTCAATGGCAACAGTCAGAACTGCTCAGAGCTACAGCACAATGGCACTAAACATACAGAACCATCTGATATCGCCAACATCCTGGCAGATAGGTTCAGTGTAAATTTTACCTCCCTCTCACCACTGAAAGGGCCCATCTCTATACCGAATGAATGCCAAGTCCCTGTAATCACGGCCACACAGGTGAAAAATGCCAAAGTGAAAAACACAGCATCCATGGGACCTGACAATGTCCCAGGCTGTGTTCTGCGTGAACTACAAAATGAACTTGCACCCCAGCTAAGTACCATGTTCAATCATAGTCTCACTACAAGTTTTGTAACTACTTAATGGCGCACAGTTACAGTGATCCAACTCCACAAAGGGGGATCCACCACGGACCCCAGGAACTACCGACCCATCAGCCTGATGAGTCTGATCTGCAAGGCCATGGAATGTATCATGATGGAACTTATAAACAAAGACATAGGTAACCTGAATACTATGGACTCCACCCAGTTTGGGTTTGTAAAATGTAGATCATGTCTCCTAAACCTGATTGACTTCTTTGAAGCAGTCACCAAAGCCATGGATGAGGTAAGGCAGTTCACACAGCCTACTTAGATCTCCTCAAGGCCTTCGACACCATCTTCCACTCTGGTATTATTGATAAACTCATGAAACTGGGCATACACCCATATGTCACACAGTGAGTGGCCAACTAGTTTACCAACAGAACCCACACTGTGAAAGTAGCCAATTCCAAATCTGTCTTCAGACCAGTGACAAGTGGAGTACCACAGGGTTCAATCCTGGCTCCCCTCCTTCTCGGACGTCCAAGCCAACACAAAGGGCTTATGGCTAACAAGTTTCACAGATGACTGCAAACAGGGAGCCATTATTGAATCCCCTAAGAATATGGACATTCTACAAAAGGGCCTTGCTGAGACAGATGCCTGGTATCAAAGCCACGGCTTTAAGCTCAATGCCAAAAAGTGCATAGTTATCCCCTTTGGGAAAAACCCTGTGCCAACAAACTACCTCATAGGTGGTAGTCCACTCAACACCAAAAGTGTGATATGAGACCTAGGGACACAGGCAGACAGCAGTCTCTCCTTTGATAACCACATAGCCACACTGGTCAGGAAGTCCTTCTATGTGGCACACCTCATCATAAGAGGTTTCTCATTCAGAAAAAAAGAGGTCATTGTCCCCCTCTACTCAGCCCTCATTAGACCTATCATAGAGTACAATGCCCCATTTGGAATGTACCTCATAAGACATTTGCAGCAACCTGGAAAGACTGCAGAAATACCTCACAAAGAGGAGCACTGGCCTCAAACAAATGCCCTATGCAGACCATCTTAAGAAACTCCAGCTCTACTCCATTGCATATCGACTACTCAGAGGTGGTCTCTGCCTAATATACAAAGCCATGTCAAACCCAGAGCTGTTTGACATGCTACACTTAAGAAATTCCCAATCCCTGCAGGCCACACACTCCAGAGACCTTAACCTTGTCACTACAATAAACAGAACTTGCTGGAGGGATAGGTTTCTGTCCCAGAGACTTCCCATACTCTGGATCAAGTTGCCCATTCATGTCAAACAGAGCACCTCATTGGCCCTGTTTAAGAAAAATTTGGAAAACTGGATAGGGAATAGGAAATTCGCCCCAGGGATCACTTATGTGGCTCTGCTCGACAGGGGCACAAGTAAATAATCTTTTGGGTGGCTAATGCCAGGGAATCTTTATGACTAGGCTTGTATAGGCAATGGGTCTGATAGCCTAGTACCTACCTATGAACCTATGAATAGATGTTGACAACCTTAGGGTATTTTCTCTTTTTGATACTTATAATAAGATAGTAATAAATGTTCTAGCCACAAGAATGTAGAACCTAATTCCAGAATACATTCAGGAGAAGAAGGCAGGGCTTGTTAAGGGTATGGTATCTTCAGACAACTGCTTGAAAGTCCTAAGGATTTTAGAATATTGAGAAAAAAAGAGCATCAAACAGCAAAAATTTTATGTGATTGTAGAAATGCCTTTGACTCATAAAATATGTTTTTTCTTGTTGGAAACATTAGATAAGTTGAAAGAACAGAATCAGTTTGTTTCTGGGTAAATGGGATCTACAAAGACCCTATAGTGAAAATCCTAGAAAAAGGGCAATATAAATAAACCATCCTAATACGGAGATAGACTATACAGACAAAACTTCTATACCAAAAATATGTATCCTGCCAGTGAAGGCAGTGATGTAAAAGATGAGATGGGTATTGGAGGAGAATACAAGAAAGGGTAGAGTTCAAGAAATGTTTCTTCTGTTTGTTGACAAGTGCATACTGACAGCAGAAAGAGTAGATACAAATGGCAAATCTTTGACTCCAAACATATGCAGAATTTAAACAAGTGTTTAGGCTGATACTCAATTTAAAAAAGACAGTCATGGTTAGAAAAGCAGGGGCAGACAGGAAAGGAAAACAGAAGAATGGAGTAAGGATACCAGAGCAGCAGGCATTAAAATACACAGGGTTAGAAATGTAGAATATTCTGGAAAGCAAGAGAAAAGAGAACTAGTTAGCTGAGGTGGAAAACAGCAGAAATGTTGGTGAAGAGGAATGGGAAGGTAAAAGAGCTTAAGGAATGATAATCATTAAAAGATAGCAACAGACCTGATGGTAGAATATAATCTGAGGCACACCTTTATTACAGGAAGTGAAAGTTTAAGAAAGGGTATCAATTGAAGGTTGTTCATTTCATTTGGGGCAGTATAACATCTATGATCTGAAATGGGATAATTAATGACATACTTATTTGGAGGGTGGAGATTACAGATTTTGAGGGACATGACAAATCATATGGAATAAACCAGTAGCTAAGAGAACAAAAGTGAGAGAGGAAAAAAAAAACAAGGAAATGTTATGATGACTCAGGAAAAGAGAAGGACTAAGATGCCAAACAATATAATAAATGTAGAAAAAAATAAGGCTGCACTTAATCAAAGTGAATGAAAGCTGCAATGTTATTGAGCATGGCAACCAAAAAACTGATACTGGAATTAAATCAATGAGGAGAATGCTGTTAGAATTAGTACAGAAAATTCATACAATGGAGGAGATGGCTCATGCTAGACCAAGTGTTCCAACTAAACCAGAAAGGGCGGATCCCAATGAAAATAAGAGAGTAATAGAACAGAATGCACTAAGACTTTGGAGAAGAGTGGTAAAAGATGACAAGAATAGAAGGTCTGCTGAGGAAAAGAAATATAGCAAAGAAGGAGAATGTTCTGGTAAGTTCAAAGAAAAAATGGGTAATATTTCAAATTGGTTAGGATGGAATGTAAAATGTGGAAGTGGACAGATTACTAAGGATCTTGCTATAAACATAGAGAATGGAGAAAGGCCAAAGTTATGAAAAAAGTTGGAAGGAGGATGAGGGATGGGATGTGTATAATGAGGTGTGGGAGAATTATTGTAAAATGACCATCTATATTAGGATATTGCTAATGACTAGGGCACATAGGTAAGGATGTTGCAACCAGCAGGATTAGAGCAGAAAAGTAGAGCAGAAGAGATAACTGCTTTAGCTATGCATTGCAGAAATTTCAGGGATAATCCATATGTCCTAGGAGTGCAAGTGAAATAAAAAGATGTGAGAAGGTGAAGGAACAGAAAGAAGGAAAACAGGGGAATAAATTTACAAAACAGATGAGGACTCTGCTAGAATTGGGCTCACAACAAGGATAAATAAGAACATGCATTACAAAGAAGCACATCTTATTTCTGAGTTGAGGGGCAAAAATCAGAATAGGAAGTAATTGATTAGAAAAGCACAAAAAAGCTGAAAGACTCAAGAACAAATAAATATATAAACGCATTAAGAAAAATAAAAAAAAAGAGGTAACATTTGTTCAAAGAGATGAAAATACTAGGGGACAGATGTAGAGTAAGTTTGAAACTTGCACAATTAGATGAGGAAAAGGGAGAATTAGAAGGGAAGCTCAGTGGGCTAAATGAGGATAAGAAGTTAAAAGAGAACAGATGCAGGAAGGGGTTGAGGAGCAGAACAAAGGACAAGAACAGAAATACCTGCATTGGCTATAGATGTATGTAAAAAAAACAGCAGGCGGAAGTGGAATGAATAATATTACAACAGATTTGGTTAAGAAAGTAAATGAGTAGCTAGTACAGGGGTGTAAAACTGAATGTTAGCTCTTGGTGACATTCCCACATGGTAATACAAGTCTGTATAATGTTCCATGATAGCAGGGATGGAAAAAAGATGCCCTTCTTGCTATGCCTGAATATTGTCTCTTTATAATAACCACTGCCTTGAAAAAGTACTCTTTAACAAAACAAACCACATTATGTAATATATGTAGTTGTTACTATTGCTCCCAAAATATAATACCATTGTTACACATTAGCAACAGCAAAATAGCTCCTATTTTGTTAAAATTACAAACTTTTACTGAAACTTTTCAATCTAGAACCTCTTCAGATTTTGGAAAGCCACTTTACCATATGTTCATCCATTTACAATCTTAGGTCACTCTCCTTCACCACAAATAAACTCCAAATGCCCAGAACTAGACTCCAACTAATAGACTGCAGTTTCTCAGTATTAGGTTCACATATCTGGGAATTTCCCAAAACAGACCTTAAGAATACAGCTTCTTGCATTACATTTAGACCTTAACTTAAAAAAAACAAACAAAAAAAAAAAAAAACCTTACAATTGTTTCAAAAGCAATAGAAAAAAGGAACCATCACAGTACATGCAATATACTAAGTATTAAATAACTTCTTGTCATGTGATGGTTCTTTTATCCTGTTTTGGACTGATTTTCTGTTAATATTGTGAATTTGAAGCATTATTTCCTTCATCATTTGAACTTCAGAAACAATGTCAAAACTGTAACATTCATTGTATTACTCAGAATCTTTTTCCATGCTTTCTCTACATTCTTTTCTGACGAATTCACAAATGCATTGCCTTAGTTATTCCATACTCGTGCATTTTCATCTATTCCCCTTTCCTTTTTATTCCTTCTTTATTGTAATCTTCTTTCAAAATCTAAGTTAGCATTATTACATGCTCATGCAATAATTTGGTGCAGTTTACAAATAGCTGGATGGCGCAGTGGTGCAGCGGTAGCGTTGTTGCCTCACAGCAAGAGGTTCTCCAGTTTGATTCTTGGCTGGGGTGCCTTCTGTGTGGAGTCTGCATGTTCTCTATTCATGTGAATTTGCTCCGGTTTCCTCCTATGTAACAAATACATGCATCTCGAGTATTTCTCCCCAGGCATCTACTGAAAATTGGCTTTGTTCCAAGTTGGACTTTCCCAGTAAACAAATAATAAATTGTACTGTATACTATATGATTTTCATGCAGATTCTATGTATCATTTGTAACATTATGTTTTATGTAATGTTTCTGTCTGTTCTGTGTGTTATCTTGGGAATGTTCTACTGAGATCAGGGCTCTACCCTATTTAACAAATTTAAATAAATAAACAATAAAATAAGCTTAATGTATGTATGTATACTAAATACATACACACATACATACTTGTGTAAATAGATAGATAGATAGATAGATAGATAGATAGATAGATAGATAGATAGATAGATAGTTAGATATTATAGGATTGATAAGCATGCTATAGATGCTAATCAGTGTATCCCTACTACATGAATTACAAATCCAGATAGCACACATGACTAGGAATTGCACATCCTCAAAAATATGATAATTTGTGAAGAACCACAAACAGGGACAGACTGGTTAGTCTGAAAAGCAAAATGATTTAAAAAAAGAACATATAGCTGAAACTGGAAACATTTACTAACACATGTAAGACTCACAATCATTACCCATATTCAACTACTTAATTATTCTAAGATTGTCATGCACTCTTAGAAAAAAAAGAAGAAGCACATTCAAATGAAACAAGTTACTCCCTTTTTGTCTGGGTTTAGGTAACATTGGACAATAAATAATTGATTGGTATGCAACGTGAAGGTGTGTGGAGGGATTCCTCTAGGCCAAAGTGAGCGTCCTAATGTGAGTGTTCAATACTATCTCTGCATGTTTATATTCCATTTGCTAGCTGATATCTACATGTTGCCTCAATATACCTGTCATCTTTACCCTTTAGCATTAATTTAGTCACTTCAGTCTTTAGATATTTTAGCCCACTGTGATATCATCAAATTAGGCTCAAGCTTCTAAGTATTGAGTTTGTGAGTAAATATCAGTATCAATCCAAACCATATTCTCTCTTGTTAAGGGTCAGTCTTCTGTGTGGTTGTCCCATCTCAGAAGCATTTATCATTCATGTTTCTGCTATCCCTGGATTAATTAGTGGGGGAGAACTATTTCATTTATTAACCAGCATAAATTGTTCATAACCAATTTTTTTAGGAACTTAGTTTGCCTTTCATGACTAAATATTTGTTAGTTAAAGTGATTTTGCTGTTGAATGTGTGTAGCAAGATACCATATAAGCAACAAATCAAGGACACTAAAACAAAAAAGTATGTGCAAATGTCACCAATTAACTCAACAAAATGGAAGAGAGTATCAGATGCAAGAAGGCAAATTTGAAGTAAAATTAGAACAAGGTAGGGATGCTAATGTAGCGGTACCTGACAGGAGTAGCAGGAAATGCAAACACCATCAAACAGTCAAATCAAACTTACTAAAAAATCCACATCTCCTGCTTGCAAGGCAATGCCCATTTTGTCTCCACTCCCATATACAGTTAATTCACGCACATCATCCAAGATTCTCCAGAAAAGCAGGCTAAGTCCTTAAGGCCTACAGAGTCTGCTTTCATGCACCAACATATTTTTGTTGTAGGTGACTCTACTTAGACATACAGACTCCACACTCACTGGCCAGGACAAAAGCAGCATGACTGCAAGCTGCCTGACTAGTGCCAAATTGGTGGCCAATATGGGAGTGAATGACCTATGGCTGTCCACTTGCAGGATCATGCAGAGCAAGGCATGATGGAATTTATTATGCATGTTTTAGAGTCAGGGAAGATACTGGTCTTCAATAATATTTTGAGTTTAGCAAGAATGATGCCTATATACCAATACAAGATAATTGGCTTTATCAACGGTTGTTCTGATTCTAATGGTATGCAGTATGTGTCGGCCTGAGACGAGATGGTAGATGAAAAAAATCCTTTTTCACCAGGGATGGCTTACACCTCTCATTTCATTGCCTCTGCATATTGACAAATGCCCTTCCTTTACCCATACTGTCTTTTTTAGGCAGAGTCTCCTTACTAGACATTTCAACATAGCAAAGTTTGACTAGAACTCAGACAACATCATGGAGGCACTACTCAGTGCTAGGAGTCTAAATAGAAGGATGCCAGAACTAAAGGCCCTCTTGGCTGCAACTGGAAAAAAAATCATATCTCTGTAGTTACTGAGACATGGCTTTAACATAACAAGACCCCTCCCTCCATTTCAGGGCTTAGTGGGTATCAAACCTTCAGACCCTCAGATAACTGTATGAGAATATTGATATTTGTCAGAAACATTATCACCTCAATTCAAATTATACACAACTCTACCTTGGAGCTCCTGGAGATGCATATCACCCTTAACCAGTCCAATTAGTACTTCACTGTTAGCTTCAAATCCTCATCAACAAATTAGTTAAATACCATTGAGGGGTTAAATATAAAACCAAATATTTTCGTGTTAAGGAATGTCAGTTACCCAAGCATTTGCATCTGTAAAATAATTATGCTCAACATTTATTAGACTTTGTTTATACCAATACACTGGATAAAATTGTAAAACTGTCCACTAGACATTTGACCATCCTTGACTTTATCTTTACCAACCTGGCCCTCTACCTGAAACCTGCTTTACATTTCCTCAAAAATAATCATCTTCTTTGCCATGCCTAGTGGTACCACCCCATCACCAAATGAAACCGCACACAGGGACTTATCCAGGGCAAACCAACTTCAGCTTCTAGAAGATGTACACAAAATTTTCAACAGTGTCCCACAAATCAGTCCAGGTGAGAGGGCTGCAGCATTCACCTTAAATTTTTACCAGCACCAAAACTCTTGCACTGAAACTTTTGTACCCACCTGCCCTAAATATAAAGGTAATCCTACAATACCTCACTCTAGAGAACCTAATCATTCCCATCCAACATGGCTTTTGCCCTGGTCATAGTACCAGTCCTGCAATCATCTCCTTCATAAACACCATCTCCCAAGCCAGGGATCAGAATAAACTAGTCTCCTGTCTCTTTCTTGATCTCTCGAAAGCATTTGACACCATCTCCCACCCACTTTTCTTAGACAAACTCTCTCATTTAAACTTATCCTTCACCACTATCACCTGGTTCTCTAGTTACCTCAGCAACCGTTCCCAGTCTGTCAAAATGAGATCTGCTGTATCCCCCAAACTCCCTATACAGATGGGAGTACCCCAAGGGTCAATCGAAGGACCACTGCTGTTTAACATTTTTACTAATCAATTATATACCTCCACCCCACACTCATCACTAGTACAGTATGCAGATGACCCAACACTCATCACTAGTGCAGTATGCAGATGACTCCACAGTCATCACCATTGCTGATACACATCCTGAGCTCCATACTTCAACTCAGGACTCCTTACTGCCCGTTGCAAACTGGCTCAACCAAAACCATCTAATCCTAAATCCAAAGAAGCCCAAACTCTTACTCTTCGTACGTAAAACAATGACCCACCTGAAACCATCATTCGCCATCACAACCCCCAATAACACACCCATCACAGTAGAAACCCACACCAAGCTACTAGGGGTCATTATTGATGACCAGCTAAAACTTGACCTGCATGTTCTAAGTAATATTAAAAAAAAACACATCAAAAACTTGTTCTCCTTTACAGAAACAAAAACATTCTCTCAAGTAAAGCTAAAATAGCTCTATCGCATGCCTACCTACTCCCAACCCTTCTCTATGGCTCTCAAATTCTCATCAAGTTGCAGACCTCTCTCATTGCTAAACAAGAATCCACATACAACAAGGTAGCCAAATTTGCAGCAGAACTACCATTCTCCTATCATCACTTCTTAGCACTCCATAAACTGAACTGGTTAGAATTTCCCCATAACCTTCTCCTGTCTCAGCTTCAGATAATTAATTCTCTTCTTTAAATGCCCATTTTCTGCCCCAGCATCACATCTATCATTTCCTCCTACACCCCAGCAAGAACACTCTGGAGCTCTGACAAACATCTCCTTTCCATTCAGAAACCCAAGATCTACATAGGAAAAAAAAAACTTTATAGCTGTTACCTGGCTGAAAACTGGAATAAACTACCACTTGACAGCCGTCACCTTAGGCCCAAACTACAATTCAGAAAGGGAGTAAAAAAACACTTAAGCAAAAATAAACTTTGCCCATGCTATCTCCCCCCTGACTGACCCTTCCCTATAGCCCACCTACTACCTCACCCTACTTCTACTTCAGTGTAATCCTAACATCCCCCACATCACTCTTCACTTCAACACTACAAAGCATCTTTACTAACACTCTACCTCTAACCTACACCCTTAAAAAGATCTTTCATGCTACCTCCTCTTCTCCCTGTCATAGCCAACTTGGTCTGTACTGATGTATATCTTTCAACAGTTGATAGACTAAACTTAGAAACACTTACCTAAATTCCTTTTACCTCACTGTAACCACTGTTCTTTGCCTTGCAAATGTTATCAGTATTTTCTTTTTTTACTCTGCACTGTACCCTAATACATGCTGATATGTTGAGACTAATTGTCATTCATATAAACCTGCTTTTGTATGTATCTACTTGTGATTTTGTATTATTATCTGTTGGATTTTCATTATTATCTTTGGACTAAGTCTACTTAAATGTATGGATTAACTGTGGAGCTTTTCTCCCCGGGTCTCCCCTGAAAAAAGGCTCTGTCCCAGCTGAACCAACCTGGTCAACAAATGTCAAATAAATAAATAAATGATAAATAATTTCAGGAATGAGCCTCTCTGTTGGAATATATCATATAACAAAACAAGAAAAAGTAATGAAAAGCTATAAAAAATCTATATAACCTACCTCACGATACACTGAAACATAGCAGCAGAGAACTTAGGAGGATTATTAGTAAATGTAAAATATGGTATGCTATTAAGAAATAATTAGCATCTGCAGTATAAACAATAACTTCCAAAGGCATGGACAGATACACTGTTCTAGGCTTAGCACTTACTGCTATTCTAAGGAGTGATATATCTTCTCTCCTTAATGACTAGAGTCACTTACGTTAACAAAACAAACACAGAACAAGAAACAAGTAACTACTGTAAAGTAAATGCATACTTAAAAAGCAATGTATATAGCAAGTGATAACACTATGTTTCATTTACTATAGCTAACCTTACCATGTCTGGTGGATTCCTGTTGAATATCGTTGTAAGTGAGAAATAATGAGAGATCTACCAGTATAAGATTAGGCTGAAATAAAAGAGTTTAAGAAAAACTAATATTAAGAAACTGTATAAGGTAATGGGAGGGGGGGTGGATAACAACTAATATAACTTAGGGGTCAGTTAAATATGTTTGATCTGTATGATAGAGCTCCAATTTGGGTTAATATTTTGATAAAATGAATGTGGAAGCAGATCAAAATGTATTCTGATGATAATGCTTTAACACTGGCATTACGTAATGACTGGGAAGCGTTCGATACTGATCCCATGTAAGTCACATCTCTTTGTTCTGCATCTTGCATTGCCATAAGTAATCGTCTGGTTGATTATGCTCCTGAAATTGTCCACTGAAGCAAGCTGGAAATAATTACTACTAGGTGCAGACATCTCACATAGTTTGAAAACCCTGGTCACAGAAGCCCAACTCAGTAACTCATACAGTAGGCAAATAAAGCTGAAAAGGTTACTCTTGGCACAGAAAACAGCTCATGAGCAAGTCAGAGTTTAGCCACGTGTACTAAATGTCAGACGTAAAACAGAAAAATAAAACCTATTTTAAGTAAAAGTATGCATCCTCTAACATACAATTGACTGTGTTCATTTATAATAAAAGTAGTTGCAGTTTACAACATTCTGCGTGGAAACCACTCTCTTTTATACAACACAGCTGACATCATACCAGCACAAAAACATGCCTTTTGTCTAGGGGTAAGGAATCATAGAATGCATCCTCTTATAGTAAAAAAAAAAAAAAAAAAAAAAGAAAGATGCATGCTGTTTACAACCAAGTCAACATAATTGTGACTTACAATGTAAAATCAAATCTCACAAGTGGTGACTCACAATCTCAAGTTGACTAGTATGTCTAGGATTAAATAGCATACCTAAGAAGAAATCTAAACACCAAACAGGGTTATTACTATAAATGCATGGTATTTGCATAAGCAAGCTATTACAGCCAGAATTAAGTACAAATAAACAACCACGTTCTTCTTTAGGATAATAAATATTCACACACACATACACACACACACACACACACACACACACACACACACACACACACACACACACACATGCGCACACGATGCAGACATGTTTATAACATGAAATTATAACTTATAAATAAACTGTACTGTACATATGTTGGTATAGGTACATTGAAATGAGCCCACTGAAAAGACCGTTGCCTAAAAAGAACTAGTGTTATATTCAGCACTTGTTAGAGAAAATGATGGTAAATGCTGATGTTAGATATGGAATTTAATACTCATTCTAATCAGATGGAATCATTCACTATCTTTCTTTTTATAATACCCATAGGTAAGTCCTCAGAAAAAGATATAATGAATAATCTTTCTAATTAATGGGCCTCATTTTTTTGGTGAAGTGCAGCATATTTAGTGAGACCTATTACTTAATATTGTAATGTATAATGGTCTGAACTGTTCATTTAGTCTAAGAATCCAATGCTCTGTGTACTTTTTCACTTTTAGTATATATATAATACAGAAAAAATATATAAGTGTCAGTAGACTGGCAGACGATCTCCTGTATAATATATAATATCAATATGTGGAACATTACTTCAGGAAGTCTTATAAACAATTAATTCTTCTTGGATCCAGACTTCTGATCCAATATCCTTCTTTGAAGCTAAACATTGCATCAGTGACCTCATGGCTATATTTGATAACAAATATGCTGATTGCCTTTCAGACCACTGTTTTTGTCTTTCTTTCTTCCACTAGCTTTCCTATGCCATCAAGAAGTAGTTATTAATGGTGTAGATAATGCCCATTAAAGCTCCTTTCTAGCTTTTAATGGTGATATATATATATATCAGTGCACTCAATCTGAACATTCCTGAGAAACTAATGTTTTCCCTGACATGAGGATGGGGTTATACTCGTATCAAGTAAGTGGTCAGGTTAAGTCCAGTTGAAGAAGCTTTAGGATCTTTAAAAGAGAATATTACAATGTGGCAAGTCTAGGTGTTTTGTTTCTTCCATCTATTTTTCTGGAACATACAAGAGGGATCTGTCACTGGACTTATTTGTGATATGTTTTATTTTATTAGATTTTTGAATCATGATGCAACTGCAGATGACTGCATTAATATATGTAAATGAGTTTCCATAACTTTGCTTGATAGAAATGTCAATCTTTGTAGTATTATTGGTCTGGCATCAGTGTCTTAGGTAATGGCTCATTATAGGATCCATTGACTTGGTGGTTATTTTTGCTTTCTGTACCAAAAATACATTTGCAAACTAATGAGCATAAATATGCAAGAAAACAACTAGTCCTTAAAGATCATGTGCAAAGGTTTTTACCATTTCTTTTTTGATGTTTTTACTTTACTTACTTCAGTGGCACTATGTTTTTTTAACTATAGTAAAGCTGTGCTAGTATTTACTGTAGGCCGAATAGTTGTCCAGTTACTTTCTGATTCTATGTCATGTGACCCAACCTTCTGATGATTTCATTGTTAGTATAAATATATTGACAGTTTGTAGAGAGTATGGGTTTCTGTAGTCTGTAGCAAATTTAAGCAAAGACATGCAGTATAATCTGTCACTATATCAGTCAATCAGGCAGTAAAACAACAAATAATACAGTTTTATTCAAATAAAAACTAAAACAGAACAGTATAAGATTTCTAATAAAGTATATAATATTTGGCATACAGTATAGTAATGCTGGTGTAACACTAATAGTTATCTACGATAATATTTGGATACAGTATAGTAACTTTCATGTAATGCTAATAGTTAGCTACTATAAGATAATCACTTTTAGGAAGAAAACTAGTGGCATGTGAATCAACTCAAATAGTATCTCTACAGGAAACAAAAGATTCTGTTATACACTGAATGAATTAATGCTAGAATAAACACTTTTGGATGACAATGATCTTAATGTAAGTTATGTTGATGAAGCTGCAGTGATGATAAAGATGAAGTCATGACAGTGATGATGACTGATATTGCTGAAGATGCTGCAGATGAAGATGTGACGAATATGATGAAATGGGGATGAATATGAAAATGGCAATGAAATGCAGGGAAAATTATAAAAATAATGACAATGAAGATGTAATGAAGATGACAAACATACTGGTGATTAGGATGTGATGAAGATGAAAACGCTAATGAAAATTATTTGAAAATGAAGATGATGAAACTGATGAAGATGTAGTAACTATATGATAAAAATGATGCAATACAGATGACAGGCAAAGATGAAGGTGATATATCTATTGTCAGTTTTACCATCTTTTCATCTGCATTACTGTATCATCATCATCAGCAGCTTTACATCACTAAAGAACTGGGTGCAAATGGAGAGATTATAAAATCAGTAAGCAAATGAGAGTAGTATTGCTGGAACAGAATGCATCCTCAATTTTTGGTGAGCTCCTTCACAAGGTGAGCCTGTGAACTCTGTTTTTACAAAATCTCACCAAGACAAGGCTGATTTATAGACTGTATTTTATATAGCATATATCATGGACAGAACTATGTTAAAAAAATAAAAAAGACAGCTAGATGCACAAGTTCCTGGATAAAAAAGTGCCCAATCCTGGTAGACACACTGGTGTCAGGACTGGAAAAAATGATAGTGCATAATCTTCAAGACGTGGAAACATTCCTACAATTGGGTTAGGTCAGGCTTATGGGGAGGATGCCCCCCACCCTGTTACAGAAGGAAATAGTAGTCCACAGAAACTGACATTCCAAAAAAGAGCCACAAATGAGATAGGGTGGATTACTGAGGATATGAAATAAATTATGTATAGTTACTATTATGCAAGAAGCTCTCATTCCTGAATAGAAGATAGACAAAAAGATTAAAAGAGAAATTAGAGGAAAGAAAAATACTTGCACAAGAAAAACTGCTAAAGGCTTTGAATGCAAACGTGTGTTCATTAATACCACAGATTCATGAAAAACATTATACAAATCAAGAAATCTTAGGTCAGTTTGAAAAAGAAGTCACCGAGGAAAGGCAAAATATAAAGAACAAAATTTAGAGATTTTTGAAAGGTACCAAAAGAAACATGGACTTGGGAAAGAAAGAGAAATCTGATACAGTACAATATTTATGTACATGAGAAAGTGAAACTAAGCAATACAAACAAAAAAGCAGCTCCAAAGATATTTGAAGAGAAATACAAGCAAATGCAACCAGATACAGAAAATGTCACAATTTCAAAAATAAGATCACAAAGGGAGAACAAACAACAGAAGATAAGTAAAACAGAAGTTAAACAAATAGAAGCTGAAGTTATGGAATACATGTGAAGTGAAGGATTTAGTGTAGAAAGTGGAACACAGGTTATATCACAGCATGATGGAACAATGAGTCCCCCAAGTAAGGAGAGACAGGAGGAGCAGGAAACATCTGAAGAAAGAAAAAAGAGATTTAATACACTGCAGTATTTATGCAAAGGAAAAAGTAAAACAAATCAATACAAAAAAGCACCACTAAAGATATTTGAAGAGAAATGCAGGCAAAGGCATCTGGATATGGAACATTTTACAATACAAAAAATAAGAAACAAAGGGGGAAGTAGGAAACAAGGATTAGTCATGGAGAAGTTAAAGAAATAGAAACTGAAATTATGGATTACCTGCAAAGTGAAGGTTTTAGTGTAGAAAATCCAACTCTGGTAACCTCACAGGATGATAAAACAACGAGTCCCCAAATTAAGAAGAAAGTATTGGAACATGAAGCATCTAATCAATTTCCAGGAGGAAACCAGTACAAAAGTTCAGCTGGAGCTGTGCTGCAAAGAAAGAAGCAGGAAACAGTTGCAACGCTAATGCAGTCAGCCTTGCAGATTGAAAGACCAGTGAGTTCTCCAAAGAATCAGTGATGGATGACACAGGATGAAGCTGAAGATAATATGTCACAGGAGGATTTTCTAGAACTTTTTGTAGAATGTTCACAGGAAATAGAAACCAAAGAATGTGCCCCTAGTTTAGGAGAAAATTATCCATGGAAGGAGATGCTTGATTTAACAGTGACAGATAGAAATATCAATATCAATGAACAAAATACATCACAGAAAGTCAATTTGACTTAAAATGTTAGCAGTCTGATAAAACAAATGAAGACAGTAATGAAGACTGTTCAGAAATTCATGTAATATAACAGAAGCAAACAAGATATATTACTGTACAGCTAAATTAATAACAGATTGTGGGCAGGATTCACGAAGGCTTGCACGGAGTCTAAGAGTAGTGTAAGACTCCATGCAGCCTTCGCGATCCAGGAACAGCCCAAAGTCTGTGTAAGAGACCAGCTAAAACGTCTCTTACACGGAGTGGGCGTGGATAAGCTAATCACCTCACTTGCAGCTGAATAGCATGCAAATGAGGTAGATTAACGATCCAGGAAGCCCAAAGCAGCCCGTGTAAGAGCCGTTTTAGCTGCAGAAATGTACTCAGTTGACAACTGAGTACGTTTCTGCAAAAACCACAATGGAGTCATGTCAGCTCCAAATAAAGGGTGCATATGTGTCAGGCAGCATGCCAATGGCCAAATATGTGGCCATTAGCAAGGTACCCCAATGCAAATAGGAGAAATAAATTTTTTTTTTTTCGGCGATCGCCGGTGTTTAAACTCAGCGCAGCCCTGTGCAAACGGGCTGCGCTATATAAAAACATAAAAATGAAGGTTATAAACCTACAAATGTGGGTTTTATGCAATACATGGATTTACAATGCAGGGACCAGCAGACCAAAAACAACATGGCCACCGTGTAGTGGTTGCTAAGGGGGGGAAGCTGAGTCTAAGACATGTAACTAAGCATTAGTAGGCAATCTGATGCAAATGAGTGTTAGGATACTGAATTCCACTGTCACATAGCAAATGAGCACATTCTGAGTAGTGTAAGAGTTACATAAGGGGGAGGAACAGAGTAGGAGATAGGTGACATCACAGGAGGGAATGGCAGAAAGAAATGCAGTTCATTGGAAGCCAGAGTTACATGACAGATGTCAGACACATATCATGGAAAGAGGAGTGCCACAACATAAGCATGGGAAAGTCAAGAAATGGAAGGTGTACACTGCTGCCTACACCAAAGTTTCTTGCTGGGCGTGCATGCGCACGTGTGCGCACCATGAAGAGCGAGTAGGACAGTGTGTGCGCGTGTAAGACAGACTAAGCATGTGGGAGCGTGTTGCTAGATGTCTAACACTGTTTGCGCGGGTGTGTGCGCGTGTAGGGCAGACTTAGCATGTAGAAGCCTGTTGGCAGACCTGTAACACTGTTTGAGCTGGTGTGCGTGTGTTTTAACCCGAATAAGCAGATTCTGAACCGTGTAAGCATGTGTGCGCGCGTGTAAGCCACTGTGAGCGTGTTTCTTCTGGTATGCATGCTGCTCCCCCCTGAGGAAACAGAAAGGAAAAAGGAAGCAACAGAATTAGTAGGAAGCTAGCAGGGAATACTGTTGGAGCTAGTAGGTGAAAACAATTAGAAGCAGGCAATTACACAGGCAGAATAGTAGCTCAGCCCAACACTTAAAACTCTGCAAACAGCAGTGCAAGATGTTTCTCACAAGAGACACTGCAAGACAGGAGTAAGCTATTAGAAGTGAAAACTGTAAAAGCTGAACTCAGAGCAGAAATGTTAGGGGCTGCCATAGCTGTCATAATGAGACATAGGCGACTTGCTGAGGGTGGTGACAATGCAGATGGTGCCAGACAACCCACAGTGAGGAGACGGAGAAGAGTGTACAGACCCAGGGTAACCTACCAGGGGCTACATGAGCTGGAGATAGTAGAGCGCTATAGAGTGGACAGAGACCTCCTGCAGCAAATAGTGGAGCTGTGCAGGCCACGCCTCACACACAGAACCAACAGAGGGGAACCCATCCCAGTGGAAACCAAGGTATGTGTTGGCCTAAGAATACTAGCAACAGGTACCTTCCAGAGACCAACTGGTGATATGATGGGGATATCACAGGCATCAGCCTCCAGGGTACTGCACCAGTTCCTGGATGCCATGTCAGCACATGTCGGTGATCATGTATATTTCCCCAATGACCGTGAGGTATTGGCCAGCAATATGCGTCTCTTCCAGCAAATAGCGGAATACCCTCAGGTAGTTGGTGCAATAGACTGCACGCACATACGCATCAAAGCACCAGCTGATGAGCGGGGTAGGGCCTACATTAACCGCAAGGGCTTCCCCTACATCAACTGCCAGGTCGTGTGTGATGCTCAGGGCATAATAATGAATGTGTGTGCTGGTTGCCCTGGGAGCTACCATGATTCCCACATCAGGCATTTGACGCAGCTGTACCAGACATTTGCCAATGGGGATATCCCACACGGACACCTAGTGGGGGATGCAGGTTATGCACTGGAGCCGTGGCTGATGACAACCATCAGAAACGCACATACACCTGAACAGGAACGCCATAATGAGACACACGCACAAACACGTAATGTAATAGAGCGTGTGTTTGGGCTGCTCAGGTCACGGTTCCGGTGTCTGGACACATCTGGTGGAGCCTTGCAGTACACACCAACTACATGTACCCAAATTGTCATGGTATGTGCTATGCTACATAATATGATCTTGCGAAAACAGCTGCAGCAGGACCAGCATAGGGCTGGCCCAAACAGCCCCCACCATTGCCAAGGCCATCACAGGCAGAGCGTGACTCGGAGGAGGAACAACCTGAGCCTGCCCCAGTAGGCCGAAGGAGGCATGCCCAGTATGCCCTGGCCTTGGCAAAGAGGCAACGCATAGCACATACACTGGCTCAGTAGGAACCCTGGGAATGATACTCTGACTCACTCAAATAATAACAGGGATGCCTAAAATGACATGACCTGCTCACAAACATGTACAGGGAGTGTAATATGTGCATCCGACAGAGGCAGCCCTGCAGCACCACCTGAGGCATGAATGCCATGTGTTAAGTAATGTAACACCATGTACTATATGCACACCTGAGGACCGTGACTAACATCGTACCCTCACCAAGCATCATGCCACAATATGACAATGAGATGATCAAGTGCAATAATTGGCTGAAGTATTGCAGTTAGTCAAAGGGGATCCAATGTGTGCCAGCCTGGGATGACATGCTGAGCATGACATGATGCTCCACCTGCTAGGACTGGCGTGCACCTATCAGTGCAGGCCGTATGGATACTGGCAAAGGCTGTTGTTACCCACAGTGTGCCCTGAATAGGTAAGGCTCAAAACACAAACCTATCTCCATAGGTATCAGAAGGGATAAGAACCTAGATGTAATGCTACCCAATGCCAGAAGTCTAAACAGCAAGATGCATGCAGTCTAAACTCACCCAGTATGGAGAATGTTGATATCTGTGCTGTAACAGAAAACTGGGTCAAGGCTCACAACAGCACCCTAACACTACCAGGTTACACCTCATACTGTTCTGTACAGCCTCAAAACATGGAACAAGCTACAAAAGGAGGATGACTAGCAATAATTGTCAAGGATAACCACACACCCATGTTGGTACCACAACAAGAAGCAGCATAGACTAGCCATGGTCAAGTAACAGTGGCTAAAACTGCCCCCCACTTTATAGCCTGCTAAAGACTACCATCCCAACACCAGGAACTGCACCTGGCCTATGTTGGAATACATGAAGCTATCAAGTCCTCCAAACCACATTATATTGGGTGACTGAAAATACCCAGACATAGACTGGGAGCATTATACTAGCTCCAACACTGTAGGACAAAAGTTCATAGAATCCATAAACCAAAATGCCCAGGAACAACGTATCACTCCCACAAGAGGGGTAAGCATACTGGATGTGATAATCAGCAACATGGGTACTGGATGGCAAGATGAGAAGTGTATTGCTCACTGGTAATACCACACCATAGAGTAATCACACTGGATATACACATCCTGACCACAGTCCCTGGCCAGAAAACCACAGTGAAAAACATGTGTAAAGCAAAAGTTGCACTCCTCCAAACTGATGTGGAATCCATTAAAGGTCCTGTGCAGGTGCAAAATATGGGCCACACCTCAGAACCTGTTATACAGGCATTCCATGAACACTGCCAGGAATGCTTGGATTATGCAATCCTAAATTAAAACAAGACACAAAGCCATACACGCAGGCATCTGGCATGGTGGACACCAGCCATAACCAAACCATGCAAGAGAATGAGGAAGCTACTACATGATAGAGCAAACATAAAAAAAGAAGTAATCAATGATCAGTAGTATGACAATAAAATATGTCCACACACAGAATCCACTAAGGCCAGCCACAACAAGTTGAATCTGTGAATCTTGAGGCAATGTTACACCTGCCCCAAGTACACAGACAACCCCCAACTCCCCCCAAGAAATACAAATATATATGAGAGATGCAACCATCTAGCCAAACTGGAGGCTGAGCTCCCTCAACTCAGTACTCCCAAAACTAGTCAGGAGGAGAAGGTAACCACACACACCACAAACCCAGTCCCACATAGACCTATCACAACTGCAAACCAAAGACATAAACACAGAAAAACATTCCCGGAGGCCCGAATTACAAACACACCACACCAACAGAGGCCTCCAAAGCAGACACCCAATCAAACAACCTCCAAACATAGCACATGCAACACATAGTACACAAAGCTGGTGTGCCAAACAGTCACAGGCCAGAAGGAGAAACAACATGCCTGATACAGTTGTAATAGGTGACTCCATAGTGAGACATGCTGTTGTCCTGCACACCAGACTGAACAAGGGAAAGGGTACAGTAAGCTGCCTGTGGGCTGCTACAATACGCCACATAACACAAGTATGCAGGTCACCCCAAAGCAAGTAGAAATATGATGCAGTCATAGTCCATGCTGGTGTGAATGACCTGAGATGTACCTCCCCGGACTACATGAAAAGAGACATAGATGAGCTCCCCGATTATGTAGTCCAGGCCGGTATGACACTGACCGTTTGCAGCATCCTACCCTCACCAAGAATGATGCCACAGTACAAACACGGAATGATCAGTTATAACAAGTGGCACAATTACTGGTGTCATTCCAAGGGGATCCAATGTCTGTCTGCTTGGGATGTCATGCTTGACAAGCCACGCAGCTGTTCCAGGGATGGCTTGCACCTGTTACCCCTGGGTGTCTGGATATTGGATAAGGCTTTTGCCACCTCCATAGAGCCTTTCATAGGCAAGGCTGAAAAGACTAACCCACCACCATACAAAACATAAGTGGAAAGAAACATAAGGGTAATGCTGACCAATGCCAGATGTGTAAACCTCAATATGCATGCTCCCGAGGCCATCCCCAGTATGGAGAACATCGATGTCTGTGCAGTGACAGAAACCTGCTGCAAGCCTCCTGACAGCACACCAGCACTACCAGGTTATACCACATATCATGCGTTATGGCCCCAAAACCTGGAACAAAACATAAAAGGAGGGTGATTATCCATATTCAGCACAGACACCCATACGTCCAGGTAACTGACAATGCACAAGGCATTGGAATCCACCCATGTGCAACTAACCGTAGGCAAGACTGCTGTACAGTCTGTAGCATGCTACAGACCACACTCTCACACACAGGAACCCCACCCAGCCATCCTGAAGACACCGGACAGTATGAATGTCCCACCAAATACCAAACAAGGTACTCACAAATTACCACATAGGTGGTAAACCATTATGTATGGAAGGAGTAATCAGGGACCTAGGGACACAAGTGGACAGTAACCTGTTAAGTGACACTCACATTGCCAATGTGGCTAGGAAGACTGTCTATACTGGACACCGTATCATGAAAGGATTCACATCTACATCAACAGAGGTCATTGTGCCCCTATACTGTTCTCTTATCAGACCCATAATCTAGTACAATGCCTCATTTGGGATGTACCTTACCTGACACCTGCAGCAGTTAGAAAGACCTCAAAGGTACCTCACCAAGAGGATAAAGGGTCTCAAATATATGTCATATGCTGCCTGGATGTAGACACCTCAGCTGAATGCAGTCACATACTGCCTACACAGAGGCATTGTATGTCTGTTGTACAAGGCCATGTCCAACACAGGAGTAATGGACATGCTCCACCACAGAAAACTCAAAGCCATCGGAGCTGTGAGAGTGAGAGATGTCAACTTCAACACATAATGAAATAGGATGTGCTGGAGGGACAGATACATAACCCAGAGGCTCCCCACACCCTGGAACAGAATCCCACTCCATGTTAGGCAGAGCCCCTCACTGACACTCTTCAACAGGAATCTTGCCAAGTGGATGGATGATCGTAGAGTTACACTGGGGGTCTTCACTGTGTCACGTCCAGACAGAGGCACAGCAAAGCAAATCATAAATGGCCATAATATTCACATAGCAAGGGGTGGCGAAAGCCACACACACTCTGGCTAGGCTTACAAATACCCTAGGGTGGATAGCCTAGTATGAACCTATGAACCTATGAAGATACAAATTGTACAGGACACTAAGGATAATCCCAAGGCTTCCACAACTGATGGTAGGAACCGTGTTGGGAATTCACAGATATGCTCTGAATCACACAAATATTACAAACAACATACCAAACACACACACATATTGCCAACATACATCCTGACAGGTGCAGTCCAACCACCAGAATGCAAAATATCTATCCCAGCAGACTGATGGCCCCCTGACATTGCAGATGCTGAGGTAACAGCCAGCATCTACAAAGCAAAACACACAGCAGCAATGGTATGAGATGGTGTCCTGGGCTGAGTCCAACATGGACTCCAAGAAGACTGGAATGCCAAATCACACTACTGCTCAATGTCAGCCTTACCACAGGATATGTACCCAAAGTGCAGTGTACAACAACAGTGGTCCTTCTCAACAAAGGTGTTGCCTGAATGGATACTGAAAACTACCACCCCAGAATCCTGAGAAGCTCGGTCTGCACAGCTATGGAAAGGATCAGCATGTACTGCAGACATAAAGATATTGGGGACCTACTGACACCGGACCCTACCCAGTGTGGCTTTCTTAAGTGCAGATCCTGCCCTAAACATGTCTGACTCATTTGAAACAGTCATTAAGGTCATTGATGAGGGCAATGTGGTCCACACAGCGTAGCTGGACCTTGCAAAGGCTTCTATACAATACCCTACATGTTCATTATAGATATGCTCACCAGCTTAAATATAAACCCCTATGTCAGTAGAGGGGTTGCAAACCAGACCAAGGACAGAAATGACATGGTCAGACATGCTGCGGCCATGTCAGACTACAAACCAGATATAACTGGCATCCCACAAGGCTTGGTCCTGGGACCTCCCTTGTTTGGTATATATGTCCCATAGGTACAGGCCAACATGGAAGGACTGTGTCTGAACATGTTTGCAGAGGACTACAAACTGCCCACCATATCTGACCCTCCAGCTGACACAAGCATCCCACAAAAGGGCCACATAGAAACAGACAACTGGTGCCATAGCCATGTCAGCAAGCTAATTAGTCAACCCCCATGGATATACAGTAAGTGCCCACCAATTACCACATAGGTGTTAACCCATTACGTACTTAACATGTAATGAGAGACCTGGGGACACAAGGTGATAGATATCCTGCATTGGACAAACATGTGGCTGTAGTGTTTACAGAAACATACCATATACCCACCTAATCATGAAGGTTGTCAGATCTAGATAAGGGGAGGTCATTGTGGCTCTGCAGTCATCCTTCATCAGCATTACAATTGACTACAATAGCCCCTGTGGGATGTACCTCAGCAGACACCTCCATCAACTGTAAAGTCCCCAACAGTACCTCACCAGGAGTATCAAAGAGCTTGCACAGATGCCATGTGTTGCCTGATTAAACAAACTGCAGCTACACACACTGCCACACTGCCCACCCAGAGGCAAGCTGTGCCTGATGTATAAAGCCATGTCCAAGCTGGAATCAATAAACATGCTGCACCTTGTACAATCTGAATGGCAGTGAGCTATGCACATGACAGACCTGAACCCCAGCACTGACATACATAGGACAAGCTGTACTGCATGAT
Organism: Protopterus annectens; assembly: GCF_019279795.1. Classification (NCBI taxonomy): domain Eukaryota; kingdom Metazoa; phylum Chordata; order Ceratodontiformes; family Protopteridae; genus Protopterus; species Protopterus annectens. Next base: position 776,697,673 of record NC_056732.1, read on the forward strand.
CCATAACACAGAAGCCACCCCCACTCATGAGTAAACTCCCAGTACAGGCTATCCATAGAGTCACCCATCGATCCTCCTCAAAAGGAATCTTGATCAGTGGATGGGAGATGGTAGGTTTACCCTGGGTATCACTGTTATGTCACAGGTAGACAGAGGCACAGTATACTAACCATGACATATGTCATGGCAAACTCCACTTACAATGTGTGTCGAAGGACAAACACACTCTCCGACTAGCATTAGAAATGGCCTAGGGCACATCGCTACTGTTTGCAAATGTACACCTATGTTGTGGAATACACTACCAATGTTGGACAAGCCTGGTTTAAGTAGTTCATATCTGAACTTAATGCAACATGGTCAGATGTGCACAACTGGCCCCTAACCAGGCTGTTGTGCTCACTATGGAAATGTAAAGCAGTGATAGGACTAAAGCCAGGGATACTGTCCACCACAGTCAAAGTACTGAACCAGTACACTATACGGTACTACAGTGTTAGGTCAGTATGAAAGGATGTTGACAACTGTATGCAAAGTATCCCATGCAAACCCTGCAGGCACAGTATAATCCCTGTTGTGTTCACACACAAAGCAGTCGGACAGTAACTACACAACATGACACACAACACACAACCATAAACGGGAGATATTTGTTGAAGTTCACACTCATCCACAAATGTGGTGGGCTGCAGAGTTCAACATATGGAAAGCTCACACTGGGCATGCTCACACACTTGGATAAATGAGACATATGTCAGACAACATGCCATGGGAAGGCTGAACTGGGCATGCTCACACACTTAGGCCAAATCTCAGTTTAGCAGTTGGCCACACATATCTGGTATTTGTACGTGTTATTCCAGGAACCAACCACATTACAGCAATCTGCCCAGTGCACACAGTTAAATTACTACAGAGACATACATGATATAGTGGATCCCTCCCATATGCAAACATCTTCCACAGATACACAAGTTGTTCATACAAACAGGGAATGCTGTGGCAATAAAGACCTGCAAACAGTCTATCAGCAACAAATAATGTGCATTTGACAGTTAAACATATGGGTGTAGAGGTCAACACTAGTCTGTTTGCCCAAGGGAATGACAGCTTAGCCAGAGTGTGCTTGGCGTCTGCCTCCCCACAGGATGCACATTCCCCTTTCTAAACACTGATGATGTCAGCACCCTATAAGTACAGCAGGAGAAGGGAATCCTCCCAGTAATGCGAATAGCTCACTCTGCTGATGCGTCCGTCTCAAGTGTCATAACATAGTTAGGTAGGGGCTTGAATCCTACAAATGCTCAGTGTGTGTGTTAGTGGGGTTTGTGTGTGTGCAAGTCTGTGTGAGGGAAATGCCCCTTTTGGCAACTGGGAAAACACACTACAGGATGCGCATTCCCCTTTCTAAACACTGATGATGTCAGCACCCTATAAGTAAAGCAGGAGAAGGAAAACCTCCCAGTAATGCAAATAGTGCGCTCTGCTAATGCGCCTGTTTCGAGTGTCATAACATAGTTAGGTAGTGGTTTGAATCCTGTAAATGGCAAGTGTGTGTGTTTGGATGAGGGGGGTTAGTGTGTGTGCAATTTTGTGTGAGGGAAATGTCCCTTTTGGCAACTGGGAAAACACACTACAGGATGCACATTCCCCTTTCTAAACACTGATGATGTCAGCACCCTATAAGTACAGCAGGAGAAGGTATGTGGCATGGACAATGACTGAGTCATATGTGTCCATGCCTCTGACTGACCTGTATGCTTGTGTTATGTGGTGGACTATAGTGCCCCACGGGCATATCACTGTGACCTTTACCTTGTCCAGCCTGGTGAGCGTGACCTCACTGTACCGGACAATAAAGGTACCTAACACAACTGTGGCAGGTGTGTTGTCTAGCCGTACAGGCTGTGACTGTTTGGCACACAGGATTTGTGTGCTATGTGTTATGCGTGATGTGCTCAGGCATAACGTATGCCTGTGTGCCAGCTGCAGAGGTGTCTGCCGCTCAGGCAGGATGCTATTCTTAGGCTCCACGAATGGGCCAGTGTGTTCACGTGCTTGTATTGCTGTCAGTGTAGGTCTACATCAGACTGGTATTGTAGTCACTGTAGTATTTCATGCCACCTGACAGGTTATGCCAGTACTGGGTTCAGAGTGCTTAGTCCCCAGTTTGGCTATGTGGTTCCATCTCATACATGTGTTGTACGTCCATGTGTAGGGAGAGGGTTGACTGTGTACATGTGGCAGCTGTGACTTTGCCACATGACCCACATATTCCACAACTGTACCATAGAGGTGACTGACAACTGACCTTTGCACATGCTACTATAGTATTGTGATTGCCATGGTGATTAACAGCACATAGGGCCAATGGTGAACAAGGTACATAGGTTCATAGGTTCGTAGGTACATACTAGGCTATCTGCCCTAGGGCATTTATGAACCTAGCCAGAATGTGTTTGGCTGTCGCCATCCATTGTAAATATATCTTGCCATGCCCTTTTCCGAGGTTAGTATACTGTGCCTCTGTCTAACAGTGACACAGAAGTGATACCTGGGGTACACCTACAATGTCCCATCCACTCATCAAGCTTCCTCTTGAAGAGAGTCAATGAGGGACTCTGCCTAACCTGGACTGGGATTTTATTCCAGAGTGAAGTGAGCCTCTGGGTTATGAATCTGTCCCTCCAGCGTGTCCTATTTATTTCAGTGCTGAGGTTCAAGTCTCTCAAGCGTGTAGCCTGATGGGATTTGGATATTCTCAGGTGCAGCATGCCCATTAATTCCGGGTTTGACATGGCTTTATACATCAGGCACAGATCGCCTCTGAACAGGCGGTATGCCACTGAGTAGAGCTGGGGTTTCTTTAACCGGTCAGCATATGGCATCTGTTTGAGCCCTTTGATCCTCTAGGTGAGGTACCTTTGGGGTCTTTCCAGTTGCTGCAGGTGTCTGGTAAGGTACATCCCAACAGGGGGATTGTAGTCAATTATGGGCCTGATGAGGGATGAGTAAAGAGGCACGATGTCCTCCCCTGATCTAGATGTGAATCCCTTCATGATGGGGTGGGCTATATAAAATGTCTTTCTAACCACTTTGGCCATGTGGTTGTCAAATGAGAGATTGCTATCAACTTGGGTCCCCAGGTCCCTAATTACTTCTTCTGTACTTAATGGATTACCACCTATGTGATACTTTGTGGGCACTTTGTTTTTGCCAAAGGGGATGACTATACACTTTCTTGCATTCAGCTTGAGGCCATGGCTCTGGCACAAGTTGTCTGTTTCTTTGAGGCCCTTTTGGAGGATGCTTGTGTCAGCTGGAGAGTCAATTATGGCGGCCATTTTGCAGTCATCTGCATATTTGGTCAGCCACAGTCCTTCCGTGTTGGCCTGTACCTCCGATAAATATATACCAAACAAGAGAGGTCCCAGGACTGAGCCTTGGGGGACACCACTTGTAACTGGTTTGGAGTCTGGCATGGCTCCAGCAATTTTAACCATGTGGGTTCTGTCCTTGAGCCAGTGTGCAATCCATCTAGTGACATAGGGGCTTATATTTAAGCTGGTGAGCTTCTCTAGAATGGAACAACACTCGATCAGGTTGGATGCCGGCAATAAAGGCTATACGCAGCTTCCCTTAAAAACAGTTTAATGAGTTCAAGATGTCATAAAAATTCAAAGATAAAAACCACTTCAAACAACGTTAAGCGCTTTCATCCGCCATCCGGCAGACTTCATCAGAACAATATGCTTTGGCTGCTGCTCCCTTTTTAACTCAAAATCGGCGCCAAAACTTCATGACAAATCATTGGCTATTAAGATTTAAAAATACAGACACTTGCAAACAATGTAATGGCTACTATCCTATACTTTGTGTTGGTTATTAAAACCTAATATTATAAAAGGAACTTTATGTTAACCCAGGAAGTTGATAACTCTATAAAAATATTATATATTATACAATAATTGACTAAAAGTTATACATATATTAACTAATGGATAAATATACAATATCATGTTCATATCCATAGATATTCACTTCTAACTCCATGAGCATTATGCATTTTATATACCTAATTCTCACTATACTAAATGTCACCTATTGCAATATAATAATCCATATGATGCTAATTCATAGTGCATATATTTATACATACATAGTAATAATAAATAAATAAATAATTACAATATGATAATAAATAATTAAAATTCTATTGTTATATACATTAGAAAATTATTTATTATTATTATTACTTAAAAACTCATAGGGTATGGATTTAATAAAATGTAATAAAATTCAATGTCCCCATATATGACATATGTACTAAACTAGTGCAAAACCACTGATAGATATAATACTGGTTGTTATCTCATTAATAAAAAAGGCTTTATGCTAACATAATCATTGAGGCCAGGTTTCGTTGTGGCATCAGTAAGAATTTGCCAATTGCTCTCTCTACATGCAAGTCTGGTCTTCCAGTCCCCTCCCAATGGGTTAATGTACTCTTTGTCTATAATTGTAAAATGAAACAGATGGTGTTCTCCTGCTTCACTGATGTGTTTATATAGTGCATTATTCATATCTTTGCATTTAATCTTATAATAATGTTCGTAAATTCGTTGTCTCAGTTGTCTTTCAGTTTTTCCTATATAGAATGCAGGGCATTCTATACATTTTGCTAAATAAACCACCTGTTTTGTATGACAATTTCCATTCAAACTGTTAATCTTTGTCCCATTCATGTTTTCCAGTTTGGTATAAGACTGGGTGTTAATATAATGACACTGCTTACATCTCCCACATTTCTTAGTGGGATTATATACTAGCTCTTTACGAACCTCTTCGTACCCTGCCCTTTCAAGTAATTTCTTTATATTAGGGGCAGTCTTATATACTATTTTCGGGTACGATCCTATTTTGTCCGTGTCTGCCTTTGAAACAGTAACTATGTCCCAATGCCTTGTTAAAATCTCCTTTATATTATCAACATAAGGTGTGTATGTGAGGACACAAACTCTACCTGTTTGGAAACTATTGGTGGATCCCATCTTTATCTTATGTACATACTTCCCTAATAATGAAATATACTTATCATTCCATTGTTTGGATACATAGCTGATCGTATCATCTATAAGAAGCCTAGGGTATCCTCTATCGAGAAAAAGTTTTTTAATTAATTGCATTTCTTCCTCCATTTCCTTTTTTGTAGATGACATCCTAGCCCCTCTTATGCATTGTCCTTTTATAATATTCTTAAAAATGTGTCTAGGGTGGTTACTGGTATAATATACATAATCATTAGAGTAGGTACTTTTCCTAAATACCTTAGAGGCAAATTCATTATCATTGGTTTTAAAAATATATACATCTAAAAACGCTATACCCCTATCACTATAGTTACATGTAAATTTAAAATAACTGGTGGTGCCATTTATGTATTCCATAAACTTGACAATTTCGTCATTAGATCCCTTCCACAAAATAAAAATATCATCTAAAAATCTAGTGTAGAACATAATATTGGAGCTGTACACACTGTTGTTCAATACATATTTGGATTCCCAATCCAGCATAACCAAATTGGCGAAAACGGGTGCGCATGACGCACCCATTGCTACCCCTTTCCTTTGTTTGAAAATATTTTCCTCAAACACAATGTAGTTGTGGTCCAGGACTAAGGACATCATATCTACTATTAAGACTATCCTATCCCAACTTAATGTTGAATAATTCCTAAGACTATTACTGAAACTCTCCAAACCTTCTTCTTTAGGGATACTGGAAAATAGGTCACAAACATCAATCGTGACAAATTTGTAGTCCATATTCCATAATAGTGGTGTCAATTTTCCTAAAAAATCCCATGAATCTATAGTAAGATGCGGAATATTTTTATATACATGCTTGGTCCATCTATCTATTACTTGCCCTATATTAAAAGTTTTAGATTTGGACCCTGATACAATCGGTCGGAATGGTGGATTAGTTATAGATTTATGTATTTTAGGTATACCCACTATGTGGGCTAGAATAGGATTTTCAACACATATAAATTCATAGATATCCTGTGTGAGTCTATTATTTATAAAATATTCTTCAATAGCTGAATCAATGTATCTATATCCTGTAATCACTTCATTCATGGATATGCCATCATAATTTCCTGATTTCTCTAATATATTTAAAATAGCTTTTTTATATTTTGAACTAGGGTATATAACAACTCCACCCCTTTATCGGGTTTCATTATTCTGATATCTTTATTTTAATTAATTCATTAAGACATTTCCTTTCTTTTACTGTCAAATTATCCTCATACTCATTATTCTTGTCTTTATTTCTTACTTGATTTTTATTGTACCAATATATCTCCTTGCATACTATCTTTTCATAGTTCAATATACTGGGGTTATTTATAGGCATGTATGCACTTTTTTTCTTCATCTCACATATCGATGTAACTGATTTATCCCTATTTTATCAAATTGTATCAAGGTTTAATTTCCGACAAAATAATTTAATTTGCTTGATGGTGTCCACCAGTGAGAATTTAAAATTTGGTATAAACTTCATACCTTTTGCTAAAAGACTATAAAACTCAGTGTGTGTAACATAATCAGAATAATTGTAAACCTTAAAACCATTGTATGTACTTAATATATGCTGTATATCAACATCCTGGTGGGTCCCCCCACTAGTGTTCAGTATATCCACGTCGGCTGATTCAGTTGTGATAGGGGTCGGTTGAGGTAAACTCTTGTTTAAAATTTCCTGTGGGTTGGATTTTGATTGTAATAGTTCTTCCTGAACTCTGGGTGGTATCTGTCCCCTTGAAAATTTCCTTTTTTCCCCCCTCTCCCTTCTCTCTCACTAAATCTCCTATCCATATATACCGTTTTCCTTTCCTGTGGCCAAATATATGCTTTCTGTAATCTATACGCTTCAACGTCTCGATCCAATTTACCATTCTTCCTATTATGTATGTTAAATGCTTGTTTGTCTGCTGAGAAAAATTGTTTCTCATATAAATCTTTCCACGCCTGAAAATCACTATGTGATAAAATGCTTTCATTAATTAATTCTACTTCATTGATGAGAATGGACAGTTTCTCGTCATTATGTTTCATTATTAGTTTCATATATTTATAGCCAAAATCATCAAACAAATTGTTAAACTCGAATTTTACACTGTCACTGTATGTGAGTCCCATGGGTAATTTAAAGAATCGAAGACCCTTAGGTACTACTTGAATATCTATACATTTAGGATGTATAGGATAGGATAGTAGCCATTACATTGTTTGCAAGTGTCTGTATTTTTAAATCTTAATAGCCAATGATTTGTCATGAAGTTTTGGCGCCGATTTTGAGTTAAAAAGGGAGCAGCAGCCAAAGCATATTGTTCTGATGAAGTCTGCCGGATGGCGGATGAAAGCGCTTAACGTTGTTTGAAGTGGTTTTTATCTTTGAATTTTTATGACATCTTGAACTCATTAAACTGTTTTTAAGGGAAGCTGCGTATAGCCTTTATTGCCGGCATCCAACCTGATCGAGTGTTGTTCCATCAAGTGGATTGTGCTACATATATTTCTCAAGTTGGTGTACTCGAAGATGGCTGGGAACGGTGAGGAAACGCAGGAGGTCCCGAATGGTGAGGAACTCAAATTGTTGAGAGCGGAAGTATCTGGGCTATACACGGAAGTGAAGAAACTCACGGAGATGTTCAACAGCTTAATGGAAGCTTCTAAACAGACTGCAGGTATCAGAAACATCCCGCATTCTTCTTCCGATAAACATTGCTGCTCCAAAAAAGAGATTATTTTATCTACAGACACTAGCATCGATATGGACATACCAAATGGACAACGAGAAGTGGAGTATAGTGCACTGAACACTCGGCAAGCATCGCTGGAGATTTTACCTACGGAGGACAGATTTGTGCTTTCCCCTGATAAAGATTTTACATTTGATTTCAGCCTGCTACATAACCGTGCTGAAATAGAGAGCCGTGGAGCTAAACCTAAGGCATACCCTATCTTCAAAACTTACTCGACCTTGAGTAAAAGGGACACATGCACTAACAAAGGTACTGTAAAAAATCAGATGACTAGTCCCATAAAGGACGCTTGTTGTGTCAATGAGATACAATATAAAAAGAAAAAAGATAGTAAAACAGAATATTTTAACAATGATGTATTTAATCAATTTATTAATGATGAATGTAATTTTGACAAAGTATACCAAGTACCTCCATCTATTTCAAAGAATAAGGAGAGGAATAATATAAAGGATATGATATTTAATTTTGGAAAAAAACTTTCTTCTATAAAAAACATTAAAGTGGACAACGCATATCTATCCAAATGTATAGATATTCAAGTAGTACCTAAGGGTCTTCGATTCTTTAAATTACCCATGGGACTCACATACAGTGACAGTGTAAAATTCGAGTTTAACAATTTGTTTGATGATTTTGGCTATAAATATATGAAACTAATAATGAAACATAATGACGAGAAACTGTCCATTCTCATCAATGAAGTAGAATTAATTAATGAAAGCATTTTATCACATAGTGATTTTCAGGCGTGGAAAGATTTATATGAGAAACAATTTTTCTCAGCAGACAAACAAGCATTTAACATACATAATAGGAAGAATGGTAAATTGGATCGAGACGTTGAAGCGTATAGATTACAGAAAGCATATATTTGGCCACAGGAAAGGAAGACGGTATATATGGACAGGAGATTCAGTGAGAGAGAGGGTAGAGAGGGGAAAAAAGAAAATTTTCAAGGGGGCAGATACCACCCAGAGTTCAGGAAGAACTATTACAATCAAAATCCAACCCACAGGAAATTTTAAACAAGAGTTTACCTCAACCGACCCCTATCACAACTGAATCAGCCGACGTGGATATACTGAACACTAGTGGGGGGACCCACCAGGATGTTGATATACAGCATATATTAAGTACATACAATGGTTTTAAGGTTTACAATTATTCTGATTATGTTACACACACTGAGTTTTATAGTCTTTTAGCAAAAGGTATGAAGTTTATACCAAATTTTAAATTCTCACTGGTGGACACCATCAAGCAAATTAAATTATTTTGTCGGAAATTAAACCTTGCGATACAATTTGATAAAATAGGGGATAAATCAGTTACATCGATATGTGAGATGAAGAAAAAAAGTGCATACATGCCTATAAATAACCCCAGTATATTGAACTATGAAAAGATAGTATGCAAGGAGATATATTGGTACAATAAAAATCAAGTAAGAAATAAAGACAAGAATAATGAGTATGAGGATAATTTGACAGTAAAAGAAAGGAAATGTCTTAATGAATTAATTAAAAATAAAGATATCAGAATAATGAAACCCGATAAAGGGGGTGGAGTTGTTATATACCCTAGTTCAAAATATAAAAAAGCTATTTTAAATATATTAGAGAAATCAGGAAATTATGATGGCATATCCATGAATGAAGTGATTACAGGATATAGATACATTGATTCAGCTATTGAAGAATATTTTATAAATAATAGACTCACACAGGATATCTATGAATTTATATGTGTTGAAAATCCTATTCTAGCCCACATAGTGGGTATACCTAAAATACATAAATCTATAACTAATCCACCATTCCGACCGATTGTATCAGGGTCCAAATCTAAAACTTTTAATATAGGGCAAGTAATAGATAGATGGACCAAGCATGTATATAAAAATATTCCGCATCTTACTATAGATTCATGGGATTTTTTAGGAAAATTGACACCACTATTATGGAATATGGACTACAAATTTGTCACGATTGATGTTTGTGACCTATTTTCCAGTATCCCTAAAGAAGAAGGTTTGGAGTGTTTCAGTAATAGTCTTAGGAATTATTCAACATTAAGTTGGGATAGGATAGTCTTAATAGTAGATATGATGTCCTTAGTCCTGGACCACGACTACATTGTGTTTGAGGAAAATATTTTCAAACAAAGGAAAGGGGTAGCAATGGGTGCGTCATGCGCACCCGTTTTACTAATTTGGTTATGCTGGATTGGGAATCCAAATATGTATTGAACAACAGTGTGTACAGCTCCAATATTATGTTCTACACTAGATTTTTAGATGATATTTTTATTTTGTGGAAGGGATCTAATGACGAAATTGTCAAGTTTATGGAATACATAAATGGCACCACCAGTTATTTTAAATTTACATGTAACTATAGTGATAGGGGTATAGCGTTTTTAGATGTATATATTTTTAAAACCAATGATAATGAATTTGCCTCTAAGGTATTTAGGAAAAGTACCTACTCTAATGATTATGTATATTATACCAGTAACCACCCTAGACACATTTTTAAGAATATTATAAAAGGACAATGCATAAGAGGGGCTAGGATGTCATCTACAAAAAAGGAAATGGAGGAAGAAATGCAATTAATTAAAAAACTTTTTCTCGATAGAGGATACCTAGGCTTCTTATAGATGATACGATCAGCTATGTATCCAAACAATGGAATGATAAGTATATTTCATTATTAGGGAAGTATGTACATAAGATAAAGATGGGATCCACCAATAGTTTCCAAACAGGTAGAGTTTGTGTCCTCACATACACACCTTATGTTGATAATATAAAGGAGATTTTAACAAGGCATTGGGACATAGTTACTGTTTCAAAGGCAGACACGGACAAAATAGGATCGTGCCGAAAATAGTATATAAGACTGCCCTAATATAAAGAAATTACTTGAAAGGGCAGGGTAGTGCGAAGAGGTTCGTAAAGAGCTAGTATATAATCCCACTAAGAAATGTGGGAGATGTAAGCAGTGTCATTATATTAACACCCAGTCTTATACCAAACTGGAAAACATGAATGGGACAAAGATTAACAGTTTGAATGGAAATTGTCATACAAAACAGGTGGTTTATTTAGCAAAATGTATAGAATGCCCTGCATTCTATATAGGAAAAACTGAAAGACAACTGAGACAATGAATTTACGAACATTATTATAAGATTAAATGCAAAGATATGAATAATGCACTATATAAACACATCAGTGAAGCAGGAGAACACCATCTGTTTCATTTTACAATTATAGACAAAGAGTACATTAACCCATTGGGAGGGGACTGGAAGACCAGACTTGCATGTAGAGAGCAATTGGCAAATTCTTACTGATGCCACAACGAAACCTGGCCTCAATGATTATGTTAGCATAAAGCCTTTTTTATTAATGAGATAACAACCAGTATTATATCTATCAGTGGTTTTGCACTAGTTTAGTACATATGTCATATATGGGGACATTGAATTTTATTACATTTTATTAAATCCATACCCTATGAGTTTTTAAGTAATAATAATAATAAATAATTTTCTAATGTATATAACAATAGAATTTTAATTATTTATTATCATATTGTAATTATTTATTTATTTATTATTACTATGTATGTATAAATATATGCACTATGAATTAGCATCATATGGATTATTATATTGCAATAGGTGACATTTAGTATAGTGAGAATTAGGTATATAAAATGCATAATGCTCATGGAGTTAGAAGTGAATATCTATGGATATGAACATGATATTGTATATTTATCCATTAGTTAATATATGTATAACTTTTAGTCAATTATTGTATAATATATAATATTTTTATAGAGTTATCAACTTCCTGGGTTAACATAAAGTTCCTTTTATAATATTAGGTTTTAATAACCAACACAAAGTATAGGATAGTAGCCATTACATTGTTTGCAAGTGTCTGTATTTTTAAATCTTAATAGCCAATGATTTGTCATGAAGTTTTGGCGCCGATTTTGAGTTAAAAAGGGAGCAGCAGCCAAAGCATATTGTTCTGATGAAGTCTGCCGGATGGCGGATGAAAGCGCTTAACGTTGTTTGAAGTGGTTTTTATCTTTGAATTTTTATGACATCTTGAACTCATTAAACTGTTTTTAAGGGAAGCTGCGTATAGCCTTTATTGCCGGCATCCAACCTGATCGAGTGTTGTTCCATCAAGTGGATTGTGCTACATAAGCTTCTCTAGAATGCCCGAGTGGGGTATTGTATCGAAGGCTTTTGCGATGTCCAGGTAGGCTGTGTGGACCACCTTCCCCTCGTCAAGGGCCTTGGTGACTGTTTCAAAGAAATCAACCAGGTTTGAGAGGCAGGATCTTCCCTTAACAAAGCCAAACTGGGTATGATCCAGTGTCTGTAGGTCCCCAATATCTTTATTTATGAGGTCCATGATGATCCTTTCCATAGCTCTGCAGACCGAGCTAGTGTGGCTTATGGGGCAATAGTGTCCAGGATCCGTTGAGGCACCACCTTTCTGTAGAGGGACCACTGTTGCTGTACGCCATTCTTTGGCCACATATCTTGTAGTAAGGCTGGGATTGAACAGTAGTTTTATGTTTGGTTGTAGCTCTTCTTGGAGTTCATGTAAAACACAGCCCGGGACACTGTCTTGTCCCATTGATGCAGTGTGTATTGCTTTGGAGAGGGCGGCTCTTACCTGAGCATCTGAGATGTCAGGGGGGCAGTACTCTGCTGGGATACATATTTGCCCTTTCGGTGTGGAGGAGGGGGTAGAAGTTTGCGCTGAACCTGTCATCTAGAATGTTGGCAATGTCTGTGGGTTTGGTGTTTCTATTGCCATTTTGGACTACCTCTGAGAATATCTGGGTATTACCACCCAGGTTCCTAACATAACTGAAGAAAGCCTTGTGATTATCCTTAGTGTCCTGTGCAATTTCTCTCGAAGCTGGCCTTAGACAATCTTATGAGTGCCTGTAGTTATTTGCTAATACTGATCAGTGATGCCTTCCCTTTTTGGGATTTTGCTGTATCATTTAGTAGCTTCCTCCTTCTATTGTGTAGTTTGTTTATGGCTGGGGTCCACCAGACAGGACGTCTGCATTTGGAGGATTGGATCTTGGTTTTATTTGGGATCACATGATCCATGCATTCCTGAAGGTGTCCATAGAATGCATTTATAGAGGAATCTGCGGTCTGGTCTGTAGTTTCCACAGGCCCGGGGGCTTTGAAGGTTTCCACATCAGTTTTGAGGAGTGTGAATTTGCTTTAGAGAAGTTGTTCACTGTGGTGTTCTGGGCAGGGGGTGGGGTCGGGATGTGAATATCCAGTGAGATTAGTTCATGGTCTGATCTTACCAGTGAGGGATACACTTCTGGTCTGGAGCATAGAGTCCCCATGTTGGTGATGATCAGGTCCAGTATGTTTCCCCTTCTTGTGGGAGTGTTAACAAGTTGTTCCATAGCATTTGAGCTCATATATTCTAGGAATCTTTGGCCTAGGGTGTTGGAGCTAGAGTCATGCTCCCAGTCTATGTTTGGGCAGTTGACGTCGCTCAATATAATGGTGTTTGGAGAGACCTTCATATTTCCACTGTTCTCAGGAAGGCCGAGTGCAGTTCTTGAGTTTGGGAGGGTGGTCTGTAGCAGGCTATAACCTGGAAGGCAGTTTCACCCATTGTTAGTTGCACATGGATAGTCTCTGATGCTTGGTGCTTTGCCACCAACCTGGAGGTGTGGGTATCTTTGATGAATATCAATACTCCCCCCTCCATTTGTCCATTTGTGGTTCGTTCCAAGTTCTGGGGCTGAAAAGCATGGTATGTGGTATAACCTGGTAGTGCTGGGGTGCTCTCAGTAGCCCTGAACCAGGCATCTGTTACTGCACAGATATCGATGTTCTCCATGCTAAGGAGAGTTTTGAGTGCATGCATCTTGAGGTTTAGACTTCTGGCGTTGGGTAGCATTACTCTTACTTTCTTATCCCTTGTGATACCTATGAAGGTGGGTTTGTCATTTGAGCCTTGCCTAACATAGGCACTATGGGGGTAGGAAGAGCCTTTGCCAATATCCGAAAGACCAGGGGTGACAGGTGCAAGCCATCCCTACTGAAGCAGGTGGTTCAACAGAAGATGAATATGTGAGGGTGTAGTGCCTGTGATTAGTTAGCAGTAGCATATATGACTGCTCACGTGGACAAATGCCAGGTAAGTCATATGCAATGTGTCACAGGCAACGTACATGTGAACAGGACAAACAGTGACATTCTGTCAAGTGAGACATGGACATACACATAGTAAGCTATGCAGATGTCACTAGGAGTCCACAGAAGCTCTGTAACTATGCATTGCAGGTGGGATCAGTATTCCAGGGTAATTGCAAGCAAACATGCATGCAAACAAAGCTACAGTAAGCAGGGCTGCATGTAGTCCATTGTACAACAAACAAGCTGTACCACTTCCAGTAGGTAACACTGCAAATATGCAGGCACTATGCACATGCACATGGAAATACACAGGTCAGATAGCTAGGGTCCAGTTTCAGCGCACACAAGTGTACAGACCATGTACTGTCAGGATGTACAATAACTGGATGGAAACCTATGTGCTCATACCTGCAGTAATACACATGTCAAATAACAGACACTGAGCCTTCACTCAGTGGTTCCATACTTAGTAGGATGTATGCAACCTGGCCTGCCACCACAGTATCCCTGACATGTATGGGGACTCTCCCTCCTGTGACAGTTAGTTTTGTGTGTTGGGGCTGTCTAGCATGGTATGAGATGTGAGCTTGCAGTGCTAGGGTGCTCCTGTGTGTCCTGTACCAGTCGTGTAGTACTGCACACATATCAACATCCTCAAACATCCCCATTGCAGAGTCCAGTGTGGGCAACATGCCACTTGCAGTTTACATGTCCATCATTGCATATTAATACATTCATTACCTTATCCCCTGTGCTACCTATGTATGTAGCCTTCTATTGACATCCTTACCACCAGTATGCCAACATGTGCAGATGATACACTATGGTAATTACCATGGGTGTAGACAACAGTACATGACAATCACACCCTTACTGCATCAGGCATGCTGTGATATACCCACAATTATTGCAGCACACAGTACGGTTAACAACATGATACTATTACTACACGTCTATGTAGTCACCCTGTGCATCAGCAACATGTTAACCTGTACCTGCACTGATGTTACAGATTGCAGGAGGTGGCACAGTTTCATCATATGCACAGGGTGTGAACTTGGTATGCCTGAGTCAGCCACCGATACCACCGATTGACATGTATGTGTATGTGTGTTGGTGAGGGACAGCAGTACAAGGTGGGGCAATGTTGATGCAGTTTGTGCGTGTATGCGGTAGCCCTAGGTGTTGTCAATTTGCATGTGTGTATGGATGCACACAGTTCCACCTCATGGCTGCCATATACTGGTGTTTGTGGACAGCCACAGACTGTACCTGCCAGGTCATACAGATCAGTGTATCTGTGCCTTGCAGGGGTGCTACAGACCGTATCCGGTACCAACCCAGACTGGGTACTGTCATCAGAAGCAGGTGTTCATTGACTGGACACAGGTCCCTGTCGGGCCTGGCCAGAGCCACGTGCACGTGGTCTCCTGGGGCGGTCTGATGACAGCACAGACCCAGCATTGCTGGGGATGCTGCTGGCACTATGGGAGCGGCCGCGGCCCTGTTGTCGTCCGCAACAACTGCCAGCTGCTGCTGTTGCTGGCATACGCCCACGTCGACGCCTCGACCGTCCCCCATCGCCCTGGCTCATGGACATGTAGTTGTGGAACCGGTCTAATATGTCCCCACAATGTCTGTCTATGACATCAGTGAAATTACGGATGGCAGCCGCAATTTCACGCATACTGTCAGTCATGGCTGTGCGACATGCTGTCAGCTCCCTCAGACCCTGTCTGTTGTACCGTTCCATACGTGACTGTGCCTGCATGACAGCCCAAAACATAGCTGAGGTTGTAAGACCTCTGTGGGCACGTCTGACAGGGGCAGTACGCCCACGGATGCTCCCACGAGAACCCCTGGACATCTGTCTGTGTGGTACCATCTCAGGGCCGTGCCCATGGCTGCTGTGTAAGGAGGCATGTGCCACAGATACCACATTACCCTGGTCAATGCCCACTGTATGCTGTCCATCACCTAGGGACATTGGTGACAAAGGGTGTATTGGCAGGATAACTGTGCGCATTGATGGGGTTGACAGCTGTGTACTGTCAATCGGCTGACCAATGATGGACCCTGGCATACCTTCCTGTGCCATTACACAGATGTCATCATTATCAGTACCCATGGCACCTGATTCAGGTTCCCTGCTGCAAGACACCAGAGCAGCACCAGAACCTGTGGGAGGGAAACAGGAAACACAGTTTACAATGTCTACACATTACCAGTGATGCACACATCCACACAGGTCCAGACATGCACACATGCGCACATGCACAGGTGCACACATGCACACATGCACGCATGCACACATGCACACATGCGCACACGCACACATGCACAGGTGCACAGGTGCACACATGCACACTTGCACACATGCACAGGTGCACATGCACGCATGCACACATGCACACATGCACACGTGCACACATGCACAGGTGCACACATGCACACATGCACACATGCACACATGCACATGCACACATGCACAGGTGCACACATGCACAGGTGCACACATGCACACTTGCACACATGCGCACGTGCACACATGCACAGGTGCACACATGCACAGGTGCACACATGCACACATGCACAGGTGCACACATGCACAGGTGCACACATGCACACATGCACACGTACACATGCACACAGTTGCACACAATTGTACACTACTCAGTATGCATGATATCAACACACAGACACAGACACACCTGCATGCATGCAAAGAGCACTACTAAGTGAGCCTAATATTACTATTACTATCAAGACTATTACAGGTATTGTTAATACACACTCACCAGCATGGATAGGCTGCATTGCTGTTACACCGGAGGGACCTGCAGAAGTGAGGAAACTAATGTCAGTGGGCACAACTGTGCCATTGTTACTGAGTATGATACAGGTCAGTAGTACAACAGTCGCCTTTCACAGGTCAGCTGCTAATATTGAGGATATCACACTTGCACATTAAATACTATGATGACAGCTACAAACCAAGGACACACCTCACACATGCATTAACTACCAGTGTACACAACAGTCAACTATACATATGGCATATTACCTGCACGCTCATAGTCTTGCTGCTGTGTGGCTCCAGCCTCCATCATAATGCATGTCTGCTGCTGTTGTTGTTGCTGGCAGGCTGGAGCCACTACACTCATGAGTAGTCCCTCCAGTCTGGTGAGTGGGGGATGTGTAGCCACCCCACCACCTGTGGCGACCTGTTGCCTGTGGATATCCGATGCACACTGATGGACATTTCTGATTAAATCACTGCAGTGATGTCCTACCTGCTCATATGTCCTATTATGCGTGCCTATGTCATTTACCCGATAGACCAGGTCTTGCCACAGTGCAGCCCTCTCCTGCTGATTCTGGCTGGTGCAAAAAAAGAGTATTGCATAATCCCGCACCAGGCTCTGGTGTATCTCCTCATCCTCAGCTGTGGAGTAAGCGGGATTTCGCGGGTGAGCCATGTACCTGAAAAAGAAAATAGCCTGATATCAGTAATATATGTCAGCAGAATTTGGCACACATACTACACATGCTACTCGACTGTTATGATACAACATATCTCACATATATAGCATCTGTCTGTCTATTGGTGGATACACATGTAAATGGCCAGGTATCAGTGCTCAGCCAGCAACTGTGCAACAGTACCTGGCACACTCCATATGACATACTATCAA
The DNA here is from genome assembly GCF_019279795.1 of Protopterus annectens. NCBI lineage: Eukaryota > Metazoa > Chordata > Ceratodontiformes > Protopteridae > Protopterus > Protopterus annectens. Next base: position 776,715,424 of record NC_056732.1, read on the forward strand.
ACCCCAGCAGTCAGAACACTGATTCAGGTCCAGAGCACCTCCTCACTCTGGGGGTTTGTATCTAGGTACTGTATGGCCTACATCATCAACTACTGTGAGCTGACCACACACTAATTGCCCTAGATATACATATCCCACCTCCACCACCAGCACAAACAACTATTGTGAATAACATTGCAGATGCAAACTTTACACTTTGTAACAGTGACATGGTATCCTTTCAGCCCACTGGGCCAGTGGAAGACACAACCCACAATGCTGACCCCTACACAAATGCTTTCTATGGACATCTCCGAGAATGCATGGATCATGCAATCCCATATATGACCAAGACACTCTCCACAAAGGGACAGCATCCTGTCTGGTGGACCCCAGCCATAGACAGATTGTATTACAAAAGATGGAAGCTACTGCAAGACAGAGCATAATTCCATAAAGGGATGGCATGTCTGAGCAGCACTAGTAAGGATCTATTTTCCCTCATACAAACATCCATGGGCAACTTTGAGAGGGAAATCAAGAGGGACACTACAGATAACCAGAAGGCCTTCTTCAGTTATCTTAGCAACCTGGTCAGAATCCCTCCTCTATGTTCATAGTTAGTACACAACAACAAATATTTCACTGGAACCACAGATATTGACAACATTGTGGCAGACAGTTTCAGTGCAGGTGTCACACCTCCCTCTCCCCCAAAAGAAGACATAGTTATCCCAGTTGACTGTAACCTCCCTGTCATCACAGATGTCCAAGTGAGAGCCGCCCTCAGGAAAGCAGAATACACAACATGACTGGGACCTGATGGTATCCCCGGTTGCATGCTACATGAACTTTGACAGGAGCTAAACACACATATAGAAGTGCTATGTAACACTAGCCTGACTACAGGATATGTACCTGTACACTGGCGCACAGCAGCAGTGGTTCCACTCCACGAAGGAGGCACCTCAACATACCAATACAATACAACACAATACAATACATTACAATACAATACTATACAATATGCTATTGCCCCTGGGACTACAGCAGCATACTGTTCTGCTACCCTGACCATTGTGACACATGTGGTGTGATGGTACCTGCTGCTGTCACACAGTTACACAGGGTGACGCATATGGCATATTACCTATCTGACTAACATTCAGCAGGGGTATGTGTGACATGTACTCATGGGGAGTCTTGCTTCTTAAAACTGTGTGGTTTATTGCAGGGTATGTCTTATCTGTGGGTAGGAACCTTTACCTTCACATGTGCTCTCTATTGCAGTGGCATGGACGACACACAGCAGTCATTTAGGTTGTGGATGGTGTGAGGTGTTACTATGGTTGTTGGACATCTGTCATGGGTGTGACTTACGTATGTAAATCCAGGAGTGGTAACCTCTATGTGGGTAGTATGTGTATACTCTGTGGTGTTGTCAGTCACTGTGCATTGGTAATGTGTTTGAGTGCATTGTCACAGTGTTGTACATGCCACTGTGTCCTTCTCCATATCTGTAGCTGTCATGTGAGGTACATACCATGGCATCCATTATGTGGTGTGGAGGGGTACACTGACGTACATGTCCATAGCTGACACACCATGTCTGCTGACACATACCATGTGCAGGTATTCCAGGAATAGTGTGCCACTGTGAATATCATTGGGGGGACTATTGTACACATTTATGACCCTGTTCACCCCTGACACATGCAGTGGTGGGCAGCCAATCACATATCTGGTGGTTACTGGTGTAGGTGATTTGAAATGGGGTATGGTACTCCAGTTTTGACACTGGTGTTCACTCCATGCCTTTGTCACCAGGCACCTGTTGTAATACATCTGTACAAATGTGCCTCACTCAAAATATATATACATCTCTCTCTCTCTCTCTATATATATATATATATATATATGTATATAGATATATCTATATGTATATATATATATATATATATATATATATATATATATATATATATATATATATATGTCTGTATACATATACATATATATATATAATGATGTACATATATAGATATGGAGAGGGGGGGACACAGAGGGGGTGAGAGTGACAGAGGGGGTGGGACAGGGGGTGTTGAGGTCGTCATATACAGTCATACCTGTAGATAGTCAGATCAGTCTGTCTATGTATATGTATCTACATATATCTATATCTGTATGTGTGTATTACATATATATGTTTGTACATATTCTATCTATCTACATCTGTCTATGTATTCCTACATCTCTCTCTATGCATGCATACATATATGCATATTATATATATATATATACATACATACATACATACATACATATTTTGACATTCATACGTATCCATATGATAGACAGGTATATCAACATGTTTGTCTACCATACTGTATACACACACTAACATACTGCTAAACATACATAACTGTGAAACCTACTTTGTACATTGCACTACAACCTACAGTCAACCTACATTGATAAGTGCACATAGATGCTCTCACATACAAATGTATGTATAGCCTTCACTGATAGTTGCTGTATGTCCCCTGCCCTTTGCACATCTTCATATACATATGGATACAGACCAATGACACATATGGAGGGTTCACAGTATGTAGACCTTATAGTATTACTTTACATTACCTGTGTTTGTCACAGCTGCTTGTGTTGCCGTCTGGTTTTGTGTCCTGCTGCTCCACTTGCCAGTTGTCAGCTTTCAGGTGGCTGTTGCTGAACAGTTTTGTTTGTGTCTGTTTAATTTCATTTTTCTCTGTCTCTGTCTCTCTCTCTCTCTCTCTGTCTGTCTCTCACTTCCTCCTCAGGGTGCAATGAAAGTATTGCATGTGTGGTCTAGGAGTACAGCATACTTTTGTAGGTATCTGCATATGTCCATGTGATGGCCTCTGCACCAATTGTTAGCCAGCATTTGCTAATTGCATGCAGCCAGTTGTGTACTGATTGCAGTTCTCACTGTGATTTCAGAACAGTGCTATAAAAAGGTATGTGAGATAGGCGTAGCCCTTTCAGATTTTAAGGGCAGGGACCATGCTGGTATGCTGTGGACAATGTTCTGTGAGTGTAAAGGTTGGTATCTCTCTCATATTTCCAGCGGTGTTGTAGATTAACATTCCTCCATTCATTTCTCCAGTTTCCTGTACTAACTGTGTATGTACACTGACACCTACGACTACTACTACTGTTAATGTGTGTGTGTGTGCTCTCCTTGCACTTTTGCTTGCACTTTATTGCTATGGCTTCAATATTTGCCCTTTACAGTCACTACTTGTATGCCTGCTAGGTGTCCTGACTGTAGTGTGCTGCTGTGGCTTTCCTATTTTCCATGTACATTCACACCTTGGAATGCTTGCTATATCTGCTAGGGTGTTACAGCATGCAGTGTGGTCTGGCCATGGTGTGAGCCTTGACATCTATTAGGGTATTTGAGTATGCTGCTGAGCAGGCCTCAGAGACTCTCAGGTGAATCTGTTATCTGCCTCATGGAATGGTACATATCAGTGGGGTACACCCATTAAATTGTCTGGTATGCTGCAGTTGTGACTGTGGGATAGCATGAGCATATGTATTACTACACTTTTTCTGCCATGCAAGTGGTGTATACTTTCAGGACACCATAGTTACCATTGCATGCGTTGTAACACCTTTCTGCCTACTGTTTGTATATTTCACATGGAGTCTGTGGGGCATCCCTGTAACTCATTCACTGTTGCTATGTCTAGGCTCTTAACTATTCAAATATGGTGGTGTCAGACCTCTCATGTGTACAAATATTTGCAGGTTGTCCACATTTCAGCCTCATATTTTGGTCAATATCTCATGCACAGCTTTTTCTGGCAAATCACTCTGGGCTCAAGTCAGAATATAGTGTCAAACATTCAAGTTTCAGACTTCATACCCTTCCAAACATCCCACATAATGCAGAACCTGTTACTCTCTGAACTGTCTGAGTTTGTTGTAACATTATTTGTAATGTGTCCCTGGTTTTGGCCCTTTGCTCCACATATTTTATTACTTGGCCCGGATGTGTTCCTGTAAGAGGTTGTGGGGTATGGGCAGTGATTATCCTGCTGTGAGTATGTGTGTGGCTTGCAAGGTGCTACAGTGACATTATTACCTACTAGCTACCAACTAGCATGGCTGTTTCTGTTCACACACTACTATTATGGAAATCCACTAGTTTTGACAGTAATTCTAAATGACATGCTTTGTGTACTACACATCCTATATTCCCTTTACATTCATTCCTACTATTACATGATATATTTATTTTAGCACAATGCTCTTGTATAATAGTCATGGCTTAGTGGTAAATCATGCAGACTACTGTTTCCAAGGTCCTGGGTTCGGGACTGCCAGTGGGATTTTATTTTGCTTCTGAACTGAGTACAGGACCTGTCAATCAAAGTGACTAAGGCACTTTTAAGCAGTTGTAACCAGGTTAGCGCTGGTTTGCACGGAGCTCACGCATGCGCACTGGCGTTTAGCTCCGCGCACACCCGCTTACAACCGCTTAAACGTGCTTACTCTTGCACACACCCGTGCTATTTTCTTTGAAAGAAATGAAAATGGGGAGACAGGAAAGCGGTGAAAAAGGGGACACAAAGAGGGTACGACAGTAGGGAAACAAGCCTGGGTTTTGCAGGAGGGATGTAGGTAAAGCCCATAGCTGCCAATTTCTTCATCAGCAACAGCTGTGCATATGTTTGTAATTTGGTGTGACATTTGATACCTTCCACCCCTGAGAGAGGTGTAAGGACAACAATAATACTTGTTGTACAGCCAATTGTAATTGATAGTTTCCATGTCCAGCAGACATATGTGCGGAATGGGCAGCTATGTATGGGGCATAATTTTTTTGTGGGTACAGAGTGCCCTTTTTTTTTTTTTTCAGGTAAGAGTGGTATGTCAGGTGAAGGAAGTCGGTATAGCTGGGGAGGTAGGTTGGGTAGGTCAACAGACAAGACAAACAAGACGCATACAGGGGCAGTGTATGACACATGTGGGGGGGTTACACAATTGACGGGGACGGAGGTTTGGATATCCAGAGCCCATGAGCCCACAGATGGCAACAGTGGAACTGATATCCCCACCCATGGGCAGTTGCCACTGTTCCTTCACTGCCCAAGATGGGGCTGTGCTGGGGGCTGTGTAGGCCGGGCAACAGGCATGCCCATAAGTTGCGCCACCTGTGCCTCAAGCTGGCGTAGGGGCTCAAGAACAGAGTCCCGGATCTCCCTACGCACCACAGTCCGGATGCTACGGAGGGTGAGTGGTGGTTCTCCTCCGGCCACACTTGCAGAGGGGGGATGGGCCCCATCCCCTGCAGTGCTTCCACCCACAGGTGGCACAGGGCCACCGGAGGAGGGTCCAGACTGGGCACTAGTGCCAGGTGCACTCGCCAACTGAGGTGGGAGAGGTGGGTCCACTGGAACCTGCCTTCCCTGTCGTCCTATGTTTTGCATTATGTCATGACAGTTTGGGTTAGTAACATATAATACCATTCGCAATTAGTTGTAACAGCATGCATTAGTATTCCCATTAACCAAACACCCAGATATTCACACCATTGAATAGCGAGCATAACACATGCATAATTTGAACAGCAATACACAGTCCAACAACATGCAGGGTTGATTGATGGCAACAGGCCATAAGGTTTGGATGTATGAACAGGGCAGATGAATCAACGGACACACAAATATTTATGACCCATCAGGACAAATGTCCAGGGGTGTTAATTGTGATTGCACATACCAATTTCACGTGGAATGGATTATATGTGGTTTTAGGGTGGGGTGAAGAAAATATTATTAACACCTTTGAATACCAATACATATGCTGTACATTTCTAATAGCTACAGATATATACACACTACTGTTCTAACTACAGTTTCCTATATGATAACTAGTTCACTTTGGTGATAGGGCTGTTACTGCTACATCAATATACATTTTATTGTTATTCATACACGTTCATATCTGGCTTTGTTCAGCTACATCATCCTGCTACATTTGCTTTATATAGCTATAGACAACTGTGGATGTTTGTTATTTCAGACAATCATACTATCTGAATATTGCAGACTGAGAGCAACATATCCAGATTTTGGGATACACATTCCAGCTGCAGCAACACTTTGGACACATTTCGCAGTTTGGTTCTACTTGTCACATTCATTTCATTCTGTACTGACTGCAGTATACTTTATTCAGTGGTTATTACTACTTTATTGGTGGATTCATAAGTCTTTCTCACACCCTCTCACTTGTTTTCGTTTTACTATTCAGGATGGTACTTACTTCTAGGCTTTATTGACATGTTCTACCTGTAGTTATTACAATCCTTTCCAGCAGTCTCACTTCTGTCATGTTTCAGTATTTCAACAGGGATATATTTCACACATGTGATTTGCTCATCTTCTGCAGCTGTACTTTTCAGCCTGCTGCAGGTTATGCACTATTATATTACAGGTGGGGCATCTTTATTTCAGACTTTATTTGAGACATTTTCATTTTTCTGTTTGGATTACAGACTGCAACACACTTTTGTAATCAAGCAATACTTGCAAACACTTTTACACTGTTACTTGCACATTTTATTACTTAGTGACTACACTGCACTCTTTTGCTAACTGTCATACTTTGATATTTCTTTACAGTTACTGGGAGTGGATTACTGACCTGCCTGGTGGCGCAACCGCACCAGCCTATCGCCATAGGCTCTGCGGTTCGCAGAACGGACACCTGCAGCTGTAATATAAATGAAGTAATATTGGAATACACATCCATAATATCAGCTAATTTAATTTCTTACATACATAATTAAATGTAACTTACTCAGTAGTGGGGCATTGGGCATTTTCTGGGCCTCCTGTATCCAAAGGTTCAATTGGTCCTGCTTGCATCTCTTCAGGTCCGCATGGTGGTGACGGACCTGCTCACCAGTCCTTGGAATCCCTGTGGCACAGGTGAGACCATGAGCCAACCGGTCCCACGCCTCAGCCCTATATGCTCCCCACAGGACCTGGCCCTGCATGAGTTGGGCCTCATGATTGTGGACTAGGAGCCAGACCATGTATCTGGACTCCTCAACACCCCACCTCTGTGCTCGAAAGCAACTACCCTCACCTACACCTGACATTCTGGCTGCAAGTCAGTTCTACAATCGTTTATGTTGTGTATTCCCGCCTATGGGGCTTATATATGCCATTTTTCCCGCACTTATCTGTGATTGGCCATTTTGGAATTGTATCCACTTCACAAAACCTGCTTTGTCATGCTCCACTTTCTATTCATTCCTATATATTTGCTATTACTGCATTGCTGAGTACAGCTGTCGTGGCTTAGTGGTTCAGTACCTTGATTATGGCGCATGGTATCCTGGGTTCGAACCTGGCCACTGCTTTTTATATTTTATGACTGTCTAGACAGGCTAGGGGGTGTGCATGTGTAAAGGCAGTTTTGTTACAGCTTGCTCAACGTTGCCCGTCGGTTAGCTTGTTGGTGCGCAGCTCCGTGTAAATGGGGTGTGCTGGCTTACACCTCATTTGGCTGTCAGCACGCATATCACGCTCAGCTGAGCTAGGGTCACACAGTTTCAGTGTGTTAAACCACTGCTCACCTATGGGCACTCAATATGCACCTGTTAAACCACTGCTCAGCTATGGGCACTCATTTTGCACCAGGTAAACCACTGCTCACCTACGGGCAGATGCACTCACCCTGTTAAACTGTGGCTCAGCTCTAGGCACATCTGACATTTTTTATTGTTTTGTTACCTCACATTTCTTCAAAATAAATGGACTATTTCATTACATTTTACATAAAATGTGATTTTATATGTGTACATGTTTGTCAGGGACTTGTTTCGTGCTTATTTTGCTAAAAATAAAAATTGGTGTTGTGGGGGCTCGAACCATGAATGCCTGCTCTTCAGCCGACATCTCTACCACTACGCTATTGCTTTTTGGCTTACTTTGCATATTTAGTTCTTATATGCTTTCCCACTGACTGCTAACTGTAGCTGCGCTACGGGCACACCCGCGCAAACGAGCGCACTCACGGGCAAACATCTTTACGATTTAAAAAAAATGTATAACATGTTCATTTATATATTTTCTGTTCATAGTCTGTGGGGGCATGTGTTGTGTTGTGTTTATTCACATATCCATGGACTCTGTCGTGGGTGTTAACTTTGGGCACTTTTACTCTTCTGGGGGCGTGTCCGCTTACAGGGCTCGGCCTACGGACACGCCCCCTACTGTCTTCCACGGACCGTGTTAGCCTTAGGTGTGATTCAGCATGCTCTCATGAATATGCAGAGCATGCTGACATCACTCCGTTTAACTGCAGCCTCCGTGTAAGAGTTATAACTCTTACACAGAGGCTTCGTGAATCCTGCCCAAAGTCTTACCACAAAAAACACAAGGCAATAAGGGAATAGAAGAATTCAAATACCATCATGGAAACATCAAATAGAGAAAACTATAAAGCAAATAAGATAAGAAGTGTCTCTGTTAGAAGAGTACAGAAGAAGGTATAGATCAACAAAAAAGACATAGATAGACGTGATAAAAACAATGACCAGGGTGTATTATACACTATTGTAAATAATGAACTAAAGATATTAGCACAGGCAGAAATACTTAGAAGATATGCAGAGAAATATAAAGGAAAAGTACAAAATAAGCAATTCATTGATGACTCAAAAAGGTTTCAAGAGAATTAGAAAACAAGGCAAAAGGAATAGAAATACCACCAAAAACTGAAGAAGAAATAGATACATTTTGGAGAAATATCTATGAAGACTGAGTGGAAATATAACAACGATGCTGAATGGCTAGAAGAAGTGAAAGAATCAGTAAGAAGCTCAAAGGTACAGGATATTAAATGGTACATAGGTTCATAGCTTCATAGGTTGGTACTAGGCTATTGGCCCTAGGGCCTATGCAAGCCTAGCCATAACAATTCCCTGGCTATTTCTTCCCACACTATTTACTTCCCTGGACCCCTGTCTAGCAGGGCAACTGATGTGATCAGTGGGGTGAATTTCCTTTCTCCCATCCAATCATCAAGGTTCCTTTTGAATAGGGTCAAAGAGGCACTCTGCTTGACATGTATGGGGTGTCTATTCCAGAGTATGGGAATCTCTGGGTCAGGAACCTATCCCTCCAGCATGTTTTGTTTATTGTGATGACAAGGTTTAAATCCCTGGACCGTGTGGCTCTGAGCGATTGGAATTTCTTTAAGTGTAGCTTGTCCAACAGCTTTGGGTTTGACATGGCCTTGTATGTTAAGCAGAGATTGCCTCTGAGTAGACGATATGCGACAGAGTATAGCTGGAGTTTTTTTATTAGGCGGTCAGTGTAGGGCATCTGCTTTAGGCCTGTGATTCTTTTTGTGAGGTATTTCTGTGGCCTTTCCAGTTGTTACAGATGTCTCAAGAGGTACATACCAAATGGAACATTGTATTCTATAATGGGTCTAATGAGGGATGAGTACAGTGGGACAATGACCTCCTTTTTTCTGGATGAAAAGACCTTAGTGATGAGGTATGCCACATAAAAAGATTTCCTGACTGTTGTGGCGATGTGGTTATTGAAGGTGAGACCACTGTCCACCTGTGTCCCTAAGTCTCTTGTCATACTTTCGGTGTTTAGTGTACTGCCACCTATGTGGTAATCCATGGGTACATGTTTTTTCCCAAAAGGGATAACTATACATTTCTTGGCATTGAGCTTGAGCCCATGGCTCTGGCACCAATCATCTGTTTCTGTAAGGTCCTATTGTAGAGTATCCACATCATTTGGGGAATCAATAAGGGCTCCCAGTTTTCAGTCATATGTGAACTTTGTTAGCCAGAGTCCCTTAGTGTTGGCCTGTACTTCAGAGAAGGTAGATGCCAAATAAGAGCGGTCCCAGGACTGAACCCTAAGGTACACCACTTGTCACTTGTCTGGAGCTGGATTTGGAGTTGGCTACTTTTACAGTGTTGGTTCTGTCAGTAAGCCAGTTGGCAATCCATCGAGTGACATAGGGATTAATGCCCAGCTTAGTAAGTCTATCTATGATTCCAAATTGGGAGATAGTGTCAAAGGCCTTGGCGAGGTCCAGATAGGCTGTGTGGACCATCTTACCCTTGTCCACAGCTCTGGAGACTGATTCAAAGAAGACAATCAGGTTCAAGAGACAAGATCGGCCCTTCACAAACCCAAACTGGTTGGGGTCCAGTGTTTGAAGGCTGCCAATGTCTTTGTTTATAAGTTCCATGATAATACGTTCCATGGCCTTGCAGATCAGGCTTGTCAGACTGATGGGGCAGTAGTTCCCAGGATCCAAGGTGGATCCTCCCATGTGGAGTGCCCATGTGGAGTGGGATAGCTGTAGCTGTGCGCCACTCAGTGGGCATGAAGCCTGAGGTGAGGCTATGATTAAACATGACACTTAGGTGAGGTACCAGTTAATTTTCTAGTTCATGTAGTACACAGCCCGGGATTTCATCTGGTCCCATGGATGATGTATTCTTAGCTTTGGAGAATGCGATTTTTACCTGTGTGGCTGTTATTACCAGAATTTGCAATCTTCTAGTACTGAGATGGGCCATTTAGGGGGTGAAAGGCGGGTGAAGTTGGCACTGAATTGATCAGCCAGGATATTGGCAATATCCTTGGGATCAGTATATTTAATGCCATTCTGTTTTAGCTCTGAGCATTGCCATTTAGATTCTTGACATAGTTATAGAATGCCTTGTGGTTGTTTTTGGAATCTTTGGCAATTTTTGGATGAAGGAACAACCACAGATAATGAAACAAAATTAAGAAAAATTCCTAAATGGAAAACCCCAGGCCTAGGGGCAGCACCTAACTTCTGGCTAAAAGTATTAATATCTTAACATGAAGATTTAGCCCTGAGTAAAAACTATTTATATGCACATCCTGAACAGATACCAACCTGGTTAACAGCAGGAAAAATGATATTTCTCCTTAAGAGTTAACCTATAAACTATCCTAAAAACTGCAGACCAATAATTTGCCTTCTAATGATATATACACTATATGCTGAAATTGGTGGTAATAGTGTTTATATTCATTTAGAAGAAAACTCAATCATGGCAAGAGAACAAATGGATAATAAAAGAAAGTCATGTAGAACAAAGGATCATTTGTTGCTAAAGTCATAATGGAACATTGTTAAAAGTGGAAGAATCAAAGTGCAGCCTAGATATACTACAAGAATGTATTTGACAGCATCCCACATTCATGGATAAAGGAGTGATTACAGATGTATAAGATACACCCTACATTGATGAATTATATTACAGTGACCATAAAACAGTGGCAAACCAATCTTCAGCTATGCCATGACAAAGGACAAATCATTATCTCAGGAATAAAAATTCATTGGGTGATATAACAAGGTGATTCTGTTACCACTGCTTTTTTTTCTTGCCCTTAACCCATTACGCTGTCTACTTAACATAGTTATAACTTGGCTCTCAGAAAATAACAAAGTGTAAAGACTTCTCATCTTCTTTGTGTGGATGATTTAAAACTGTATAGTTCATCAGATGAGGAACTGAAAGCACAAATACAAGTGGTCAAATCTTTCTCAGATGATATAAGAATGAAATTCGGTCTTTATAAATGTGCAAAAGCAACTATTAAAGTGCTCCCTTTATCCTGGCCTGGCAGGTTTGGAATTAACTGGGGATGGGGAAAAGCAGAGACTTCTGTAGAGGATAATAATCATTGAGTAGCTACTGCACCCCCACCACCTTATGTAATAGTAAGGATGAAAGATTCTTTTGTTTCTCAGACCCCTGCATTTCAGACAGCTGTCTATTGGACATCAGGTCAGAATGGTACTGTTACACCTCAACCTAGTTCCCCTGTTCAACCCTCATCTTCAGAACAGACATCTGCAGTCAAGGTGGTTTCTCCTTCGTCTTCTTATCATTTTCAACAAACTTCTGCCTCTCCAATAGGAGCACTAGTATTTGACACTCCTATGGCTCATCACATACACTAACATGATAGGGTAGGACAAGAGGCTATTGCCTGTGGAGAGGATCTTTTGGCATCTCTTAGAGAAATTTTGATTTCATATGTCTAACAGTTTCCTAAATATTAGAGAAGATCCCTTAAGATATAAAGAGGAATTAAAAACTAAAGTAGAATGCTACAACTCCACTTTGACAAATTTAAACCAGCTGCTTCTGATAGTTACTTCCGATGAAATAAGAAAACAGTTACTTGAGAAGGCTAAAATAACAGATTTTACTCTCACAGAGAATGCGCTAATAGACAAAAGGACAGCATTGTTAAATAAAATTACAAAGGCCTTAGAGTCCTTACTAAGTGCTGCAGATCACCATATTGACTATGCCAGAATAATAAAACAGAAATAAATCCGTTGCTGCCAATAGATCAAAAGGGACCCTATGTTAAAGTAAAAATAAATTCAAAGAAAATTCATTTCCTGGTAGACTCTGGAGCCACTAGGTCTGTATTAAAAGCTATCTCAGATAGTCAGATACCAGTATTAAAACCTAAAGGAAAGGCAGTTGGAGTATCAAATGCTACTGTTATGTATCCTGTTTCAGAAACCATACCCATTTCTTTAGGAATGATTGAAGAAAGGCATTATTTTCTTTTGAGTGCTACTGCACCGGTAAATTTGCTAGGGAGAGACCTGTTATGGAAACTGGGTTGTACTATTTACTGTACATCAGATGGGATGTATTTGGATGTTCCAACAGAATCAGAGGGGAAAACATCAGCAGTCTTTGCAAAACCTGAGGAACAACCTTTTACAGACATGCAGACAGCTAAAAAACTGCTGCAGGTGGTATCTACTGACGTATGGGCTAAATATGGTAATGGAGTAGGTATAGTAAAATCTGCAGAATCAATAAAAATAAAATTGAATCCATCAAAACCTCTCCCTAGAGTTCTGCAGTATCTACTAAAACCAGAAGCAGGGAAGGGAATAAAACCTGTAACTCAGTCCTTAATACAACAAGGAATAATAGTGCCAGCTAAAAGCCCTTGTAATATGCCTATTCTCCCTGTAAAGAAGCCAGGAAAGGATACTTACAGGTTTGTGCAAGATTTGAGGGCTGTAAATAATGCAGTATTCCAAATGTTTCTGGTGGTTGCAAATCCAGCAACAATACTGAGTTGCATACCACCTACAACAAAATGTTTTTTCTGTGATAGATGTGTGTTCAGCATTCTTTTCCATACCAGTCCACCCAGAAAGTCAGTTTTTGTTTGCTTTTACTTGTAAGGGACAGCAGTATACATGGGCATGATTGCTACAGGGATACATTGAATCTCCTTCATTTTCTCACATTCTAGAAAAGATTTGAAAGATGTGACATTTCCAGGTGGGTCTGTGTTAGTGCAATATATAGATGATATATACTACCATCTGGTTCTTTGCAGCAATGTCAGCAGGATACCCTACCCCCAGGATTCAATAAAATCGGTGTAGGCTCCATGTAGAGCCTACATAGAATGCATCTGTGTACATTGCCACTGTTCATCCTTGGCAGTGTGCCATACATATTAATTACGGTGCACTGCTGAGGGAGATCATAGTAACATGGATATTGAATCTGTGTAAGCAACACTTTACAAGCAGTCCCGTAATTGTGGACTATCCAGAAAAATTCTGGACAGTTGCTAAGCACATTGCAATACCTTTTGGTGCTTACAGGCACTTTTGTAGAATATATGAAGATATACAAGCTCTCTTTACTATCCCAGTGGCTAGATAGGTTTAGTCATGATTTCCAGTGAAGTAGGTCCTGGTTTAGAGTCCTGAGTAGTCATACTTTTTTCATTTATTGCTGTGAAAATGTGTTACATGACTGAAACATTCGTTTAGTTTAAATTAAAAAAATTTACATTTAGAAAAGCTGTGTGATGTCAGTGGTCTTTTCCAGCTTGTGCATTGCTAAGCTTATCTTAAACATGGTTTGTGTGAGTTTGCCTGATGCTAAACGATGGTGTACTTTTTTGAAAGTTACAGTATGGCGTGCAAGGGCAGGAATGCAACCTATATAAAGGCCAATAGATGGGAATTTCACATTATTCTATGGAGTCTTAACTTGGCTGTGGATATACGGTTGCTACTGTAGGTGAGGGAGTGGACTTCTGTGTGCAAAAATGTGGAGTGCAGGAGTCCAGATTTTTTGTTGGCTCCTGTTTCAGCATTATGGACCCTGGCTGATGCAGGGTGACTACCAGGGCTCAGAGTGCATGTCTGAGGCCTGGGATCATTTGGCCAGGGACGTGACCAGTGCTACTGGTATCTCCCACATTGGTAAGCAGTATCATCACTACTATGATGACCTGAGGTGTAGGATGAGGGAACCTTTTACATCTGGGTCCAAGAGGCTAGGGATGGGCACAACCCACAGATGTGTAAGTATGTTTTCCAGTAATTTATAAATATACAAGCTAAATCTGTGCAAAACTGGTATACATAAAGGCTTTCTTCTTTTACCATAGCTACAGAATAGAGGCTCTTAATGTCCAGTCCCATGTAGGGTGCTTGTCCAGAATGAGACAATTGTGGGGTAAGTAGGGAAATCATCAAAGTAGTAACTTAATTCATAATTTAATAATACAATAAAGTAAATACAGATTTTGCAGTCTTAATGGTCAGGTATGACATTCCTGTGACATCTTAAATCTTTATTAATATGTCACTGCCTACCTGAAATGGTAAAGCAGTTAAAGCAACTAATCATTCAATGCTGTGTAGCGGGGTCTACACAGATTAAGAGTCACTGTTCTGGTCTGCTCATTGTCTGAAATAATGCTGTATATTGCACTCAGTAAATGAACATGGTGTATGGGTAAGTTAACAGAAGTCTTGGACAGCTATCCATGTGTCTAAATACCAGAGTTTAAGCAACATTATCAATAAAGTTTAAAAGGAGATGGTGCTTTGATAACTAACCTTTTGAAAAAAGTGTTCACTATTACTGTATTCATGGCATGTGCATTCTAATCTGACACCAGTCAACTGTTAAATGTAAATGAATAAAGAATTCAGCAACAAATGTCTGATATAAATGTAATTCAATACCCAGAGTAAATTTCACGCCTATGTTCTGCTCATTTTGTTTGAAATAATGCTGTATATTGCACTCGGTAAATGAATATGGTATATGAGTAAGTTAACTGAAGTCCTGGACAACTATCCATGTGTCTAAATATCAGATTTTAAGAAATATTATCAATAAAGTTTAAAAGGCGACTGTGCTTTGATAAGTAATCTTTTCAAAAAAGTGTTGATTATTCCTGTATTCACTGCATGTGTGTTCTAATTCAACACTAGTCAACTTTTACATATTAACTAATGAATAATACAGCAACAAAAGTCAGAAATAAATGTAGTGCAATACCTAGATTAAGGCTCAAGCTTGAGTTCTGATAATTTTTCCCAAAATATGCTGTAGAGAGTACTCAGTAAATGAAAAGGGTATACAGGTAGGTTAACAGGCAGCCTACACAGCCTGTAAATGTCATATTTCAAGCGGCATTAAGCAATAAATTGTAAAAGGAGATGGTGTTTTGATAATTAACGTTTTCAAATAAAGTGCTTATTATTCTTGTGGTCACTGCTTTTGGTTTCCAATGTGATACCACACACAGCTATACATGTGTATAAATGTACAATTTCACACAAAATATTGCAATAAAGTCCTAAAGGAGATGGTGTTTTGAGAATTCATTATATTCAAATAAAGTGCACATTATTCCTGTAGTCAATACTTGTGAGTTCTTATCCCATGAGAACCAACTGAGAAATTACACACTGTCTAGTGTAATTAGTATACACAAACTTACTTCTCAACTGTCATGATTATTGCAGAATGAAATGACTACTGCCCCATATGTCTGGTCCTTGATTTGCAGATATATGACATTATTTGGAATGCAATTTAATGGCAAATCTGTTATCAGAACACCTTGCTACTAATGTATGAGCAAACTATGTAAAAATGTTTCCTGTAGTTGTGCCTTTCTACCAACATTTGGTAGGGTTTGGCCCATAATGTCCCATGCTAACAGTATGAGAGCTATGTACATGCAACATCATCTATACAACATTAGCAGTCACTGTCCTCACAACTGAAATCTGACATATGTAGAAGTATGCAGTAGTACACTGTGTAGTTATATTATTTGCAAAGTTCCTAATGTACTTTTCTCTCTCTCATCCAACCCCTTCTCTTCTTTTATTTATTAAATAAATTAATTAATTATTATGATTTGATATTAAATATTATTTGCTATTACCTCTTATGCTGGCCTTATGTATAATTTAATATTTCTTTGCTGTTAAAATACTTTCATTTACACTATTTATTGTTCTGTTCCTTATTATATTATTTTCTATTTCTTTCTATTACTCATTATTTTTTTCTATTATGTTAATAATTACATTTGTTTGGCTATGTTTATTTTTACCATATATTCATACTTAATTTACCAAAGTGCGACAAGGATGGTGCATGGGCTGCTGCGCTGAACTGTCGGTGCACATCTATGTCAGATGGAGAGCATGCTCTCCATCCTGGTGGGGCATTCTTGCCCCAGGCACTGGCATCATCCACTGCCTCCACAAGGGCAGTGAAGGTGCAGTAATGACAGTCTCATGGGTGAGGACTTGAATCACACTGCTACCTTGTCTGACACCCATGGGACTAGGATTCAGCAACACTCTCCCCAACCAAGGTGTCCACCCCCCTTGTGTCACACACCATCCCTGTCTTTTGTCTTGTCTGGCTTGTCTGTCTGCAGAAGCTTAATCACCTTTCCAACTTACCTCCCCTGCACATACCTATGTACCTTCCCTCACATTCCACTCTTACTTAAAATAAAATGGGCACCTGTCCCAAATAAAAATCATCCCACACATAGCTCTCCATTTTGCAAATGTGTCCACTGGACACACTTTATTTGGTCAAATTGGCTTGACAATGCACTTCTGTTATCCTCACCCCTCTCTCTGGGGGGTGGCCATCCAAATTCAGCTAAAGAAATCTGTGAAAGTGCACAGTTGTTTCCATTGAAGAAATGGATATATATAGTTCTTTCCTACACCCTTCCAGCATATATCTGCCTGCCTTTCACTATATTTTTCCCCTTGCTTGCAGCCCATTTCACCACTGCCTCATCTACCTATTTTGTATTTCTTTAAAGATTTTTTTATATGACACTGCACAATGTGCAGCATTGCTAAGCTAAGCTAATTGGCGCAATATTGATATATGTTTGTGAAAAAAATAGTAATCGAAAAGTACACTTGCTCCTTATGTCGAACCCAGGATCATCACACCCACTGACCAGTACATCAACACACAAAGCCACACAGCTGTTTATTAGATCAGGTGTTCAAGCAAAGCATAATACTTGCCATTTTCCCATTATTAAATGTGTTTAAGCAGTGCTGCTTATCATATTGCGTCTTCCAAATTTGATAAAAGAGTAACAGAAAAATGGGAATGTAACTTGGACTGTGGTATAAAAATACATCACTATAAAGCCAAACACATAATAATGGATGTAAGTGAGGTACCTAATAGCAGGTAACTGTGCAATTATATCTGCAGCATTTAAAAATACACCTGCTAAAAGATTCATGGAAATATAAGTGTTTAACTGGGACTCTGGTGGAGAAACACATCCCTATAGAGCCATACACATTATAATAGAATTAAATGAGGTATGCAACAGCATGTAAGTGTGCAATTAAATATTTAAAAATACAGTTTATATAACAGTGACTCAGTAGCTCAGTCTGTTAAATGCTTTGAAAACATTGCCTTTTAGTCCACATGGTCCTGGATTCAAATCCAATGGTGTCTAGCATTTACAATAAATGTGTGTGTAAATCAGCATTGTGAATTCTGATATGCATGACTATCTCATCACCTATTTATCCACCTGAAACAGTACAGATGGAATGTATGCTTTTCAATGATGGAAGTCAAAGGCCTACAGATAGGAACTCAGTTAACATATTCCTATTACAACACCAGAACATGCATACAGTGTCACGTCATGCATTATTATGCATTCACAGAGGATTTTGAATTATGCAATTTAAATGAGGCCCAGTAATATCAGACTACAGTACACAATGATTTCCTACTGATATTACAGATAACCACAGCGGCACAAGTAACATACACATATGGAAGTTATGCTAGAAGCAAGTGTTGCCAGTATACACATTCCCGATGCCTACCATAACACAACACATGACTTGGAGGTTGTCCAAATGGTTGGCATAATAATAAATGTATCCCCTACTTTGTTCTAGGGCACAACAGCCATGTTGCCTATTACTCTGTTACTGATACCTTTGGCTACCATACTTAGATTAAACACATACCTCAATTTGTGAAATGTGTTCCTTCAATCAGGCTCTGGCTGCACACCAAAGCTGCCACTGGTCACACTGTTACTCATACATGTTGTTGTTTTCCTTCACCTTCTGCAGCCTCTCTGA
This sequence comes from Protopterus annectens, assembly GCF_019279795.1. Lineage (NCBI taxonomy): Eukaryota > Metazoa > Chordata > Ceratodontiformes > Protopteridae > Protopterus > Protopterus annectens. The sequence continues at coordinate 776,733,952 of NC_056732.1, forward strand.
CTATGCCTATTGCCTGGAGCAGCAACAACACATATAAACTGTAGCACACACATCTGTATGTAATAAGTATTGACTACCAGTATTTCTCTGTGTTGATGTAGTATCTTTACCCCAGTACTTTCTACCCCAGCATATGAGAAAAGGGATGGATTCTACATAGAGGCCTTATATTTTGTTAAATATTTGCATGAATTGCCTAATTATACTGCAAATCAGCTGGGTATGCTGCAATTAGCATTCCTGAACCACAGATTGGTTCAGAGGAAATCAACTGCTAATGAGAACCATCTTAAAAAGGCAAACTCTGAGCTAAGAAACCATTGTGTATCAGAGTTACTTTCTATGGTGAACTCATTGGCATAACATTTACATATTTGTACATAACCATTTTGTTTCCAACATGATGCATTTGTCTGAATATACTTAGGTGGAATGGGGATTGCATCAGTAAACCTTTCTTAGAACTGTACCAGTGACATGCCATTGATCTGCAGCTGTGTAACACCTACATAGGATGTAGACTATAGAAAGGTATAATGCTGTCTATTAACTAGGGATTCAGGTCTTCTGGATACTTTCTTTGTTAGCAGTTGTAATATTATACAACTATTTGTTTGGCATTGTATTTTATACATTTGTTATGGGGGCGTCCAGCTATGGTCCACACTACAAGTGGACTCCTGTGTTGGGTGTGTGATCATATGTCTATCTGTCATGCCACAAACAGGAGTAGGCCACTACTGCTACTGTCCTAGCTGGTTCCACATCCTTTGTATGTTTGCCACACTGTTGCATATGAGATGTGTAATCAAGTGGAGAATACTGATAACCTTCCTTTATTGCTGTATCTGTACATACTGTACACCCACATATGTGATCCTGACATGTGTTCTCATTTGTTTGTATTTTGGGTGATATCATGTACACCAGACACCATCCACCTTTCAATGAGGCTGAAAATGACCTCATAATTGAGGTGTTAAGACAACATTACCAAGTCCTGCTGTCCAGAGGGAGGGCAAATAGGCAAGAGAGACAAGCCTTGTGGGACGAACTGGTTCATAACATAAATGCTGTGGGTCATCAGAATTGCACATATGAGCAGGTGTGACATTGTGTTAGAGATATGATCGACTCGGCACTCAGACAGCCGACGGATATTGTCAGGGATCAACAGGTCACTGGTGGTGGGCCTGTAGTGGAACAAACTCTGTCAGCCACTAAAGAATTCCTGGTGAACCTTGCAACACAGGACAGCTCTCAGGCATCCATCACACTATATGTTGTGGATGTGGGTGCCACCATTTCCACACAAGAGGAGTGTCCAGGTATGCTCATTTGGATCAGCATTGGAATACTGTAACACTTACCATGTCAGGGTGTGCATAGTTTTATGTGGGTGTCAGGTGTTGTGTGAGGTGGGGGGAAGGAGGTTAGCTGCAGTTTTAAGCTCATGCAGAGATTGTGACCCACATACCTGTTAACATAGCAGCTACTGTAAATGGCAGACATTTGGATGTAGGACCAATATTATACTGCAACATGTGTTTACATTACCTTTCCTTCATATGTTTTTCAGGGCCATCAGGAATAGGAAGAGGCCATGCTCCTGCTGCTGGTAAGCACAAAATATTTTTGTCAGAGATGTAGATTTACTTCAAGGTATTAGCTAAAGTGTCATCCCAGGCCTGCAGGCTGGATTAATATACTGTCTGTATGATTGACAAATTTACAGATATGTTTTGACTGAGTACACTTTAGGGTCATATCTATGCCTTGTAGGTGTGACCATAGTAATTGAACTCACAATATTGTCAGGACTTTTCAGATGGGCATACCAGTAAACTGTGCAGAGTTCTGCAGAATGTTAGCAGTGTACATAATTTAAGTTTTGCTCATGAAAGTCTAATTTAAAGATCTGATATTTTCAAATACTTACAGATTTGGGTTAGAAAAAAATGTCCTCATGTCCTACTTTATCAAATTGTGGGTTATACAAGACTGTAATAGTGACAGCAGTTTATACAGCTTAACATATATTGCAACATATTACTACTGAGCATAATAGTGCAGGTATTAATGTGATGTTTTTCCCTTTATATCACAAGTGACCTGGGAGGTTGGTCTTTGTCCCCTTCACAACCTGATGTCAGTATCCCTTCAGACTCTGATGATGATGGTGAACAAAGTGAGGCACAGCTGGGGGCTGCAGGGGATGAAACTGTCACAGAGGTTTATATCCCTCATCCATCCTCATTATCACCATACACAGTCAGTATGTATACATATACCCAGTCCCCTGAGGCCAAAGATATTGGACAGTCGGAGGGTGGGGACATTGAACAAGGAAATGTAGACACTGTGGCTGCAGTGAGTGTAAAGACTGACCATAGCCAAACAGTTAGCAAGGTTCCACACAAGGGGATTGATAGAGGTGCCTGTAGGAGGTCTGCTATCCCTCCACCACCTCTTGTAAGTGTCTCATCATGTGTCACTCAGCGTATGTTTAGGGTCTTCATGGAGGCATAGGCACATGCCGAAAGGAACTCCAGACAAATGCTCAAGGTTATGGATGCAGCAAAGTCTGACATGTGTGACTGCCTCCACCATGTTGCTGATACCCTGAATCAATTTACAGATGCAGTGAAAAGACGTTGGTCTGAGACAGATCGCACACTATCTGTCTTGGAAACCACATTGTCTGTGATGGAACTTCTGGTTGGAGTTTCATGCTCTCATAGTGGCAGTACATCCAGCCCTCCAGAGGGGAGTGTGCTGTCCACACCAAGATGTGGCAGGCCATGGACTCATGGTCCTGAGCAGTCCCGTGGAGGACACAGTCCCGGCAAACAGCAGTTGCCCTCAAGTAGTAGCCCAGCATCTGACCTTTGGAATGGAGTTGCCAGTGCAACTCCTGGCAAACCCCATTCTCATGTTCGGGCTGGAGATGATGAACTGTCAACACTATCATACACAGCTCAAAGCTGTCCAATATGCAGACATGTAGGGCTAGCACTGAGCTTGACTGTGTTCACACAGACACTCACACACCACTGTCACATTCAGGTCACCTACTGATGCACATGCCACATTTACATAATCTGTCTTGCCTGCTTCCCTTTCTGACTCACACACATGCTTGCCAACCTATTGGGTAAGCCTAGGCCTCCTGCACCCCCATACAACACCCTGTGCAATTAATGATACCTGTGCCACATGTCTGTCATCCTTCTCATTGATATAGGGAAATGAAGCTATGTGTCTGATGCACAGGGTGACTGTCTAAATTAATATGTATTTGTTTCATCCATTGTTGCCTATGACATGGTACTTGTACTGTTCAGTTACAGATATTTTATGCTGTCATTTGTAATGAGTAAACCAAATAATTTTGTGTATGTTGCATTGTATGCTGTTGTAATTGGCTGTAGAGTCAATCATGTAACTGTTTACGTTTCACTTTCAGGATTGTGTAGGACGCAGCTATGGGCTCACATTTACAATAAACCCATCAATGTCAGAGCACAGGATGGAATGACAGCACAGAAGAAAAAATGTCATCAGAAAGGTAAAACAGTATAGGTGCATGGCTCCATAGGTTCATATGTGTATAATAAAAACAAGGGCTTCTTTCAGCCTAGCCATGCATCTCTAAACTCTGACAAGGTCTGATACCCTGGATAACTGTAAGCAGGGTTTTGGGAGCTGAGACATGTACAAGCTGGGGTATGGGAAATTAACAATCTATGGTTTTCCTGTGTCCATTACAGACATTCATCTTAAAGCAGCTATCATTGTCGTGTTCCCCATCCTATCATGTAACTTGCACATAATTGTGGTAGGGCAGAACTCTGCTTCACATGGATGGGGAGCCTGCTACATATTGGGTGTAATATTTGGCTACATACCTGTCTCTCCAGCATGTCCTATTTATACCACACTCAAGGCATAGGTGTATAGGACAGGTAATTCTCGTGCTATTCCTTTCTTGGATATGCAGGAGGTACACAGTGGGGACTGAAACCTCACTGCATGGCAGGCATACACCTCCCCTCCAAATCATGTGGGAGACAGAATACACAGCTACAGCCCTGAAGTGGTCTGCATAGGACATGTTATCTACACTGTGTATTGGTGTACTGTGGAACTTCGGTGGGTGTTACAGTTGTCAAATATGCCTGGTTAGTTACATACCAAAGGTGGCATTGCACTCAATGACTGCTGTGATGAATGCCAATACAGTGAAACAATATCTTTCTTGGATTTACATGCCATACCATTGTTTGTAGGATGCACAGCATAGAATGAATCCCCAGTTATTTCCAACCCATGACAATCAGAGGCTAGATCACTGTATATGTGTCAGAAAGTATCTGACTACTGCACCAACTGTTGGAGGTGTGCAGGCAATATGATAGTTACCAGGGGTGGATGACTTGTGCATTCCTTGGCATATAGTGTTAGCCAATGGCTCTGACAACAACTGAGTGTCTGTGTCAGCCCATCCTCCATAACTGTTGAGTCAGTGTGGGATTCAATGACAGCTCCTAATTTGCAATCATCTGCCTCAGTCAGATGCCAACAACAGTGGCTGTAACTGCAGAGAAGTAAATGCCTAAAAGGAGCAGTACCAGGAATGATTTGCAAATGAGTCCACTGGTGACTTGCCTCATTGTAGCAGTGGATTCCCCAATGCTATTTTCTTCAATAATGTCTGTCAGCCACTTGGTTATCCACCAGCTGACATACTATTTTGCAACTAACCTCTACAGTTTGTCAACAATGTCTGGTGGCCTAACAGTGACAAATGCCTTGTCAGTCCATGGTAGGTGGAGTGAATCATTTTTCCCTCATCCATTGCTTTGTTTACCACTCATTGAGTTCCACCAGGTAGGGTATGCATGATCTGCCCTTGGCAAAACCAAACTGGGTTTGTTCTAGTTTCTGTAGGTGTACTTTATCTTTAATCATTATTTCCATGATAATTGTTTTCATGTCTTTAAATATCAGACTACTGAGACTTCTGGGGATAGTCCTTGTCACTGCATGCTGGTTGTCCTGTGTGCAACTCGGTATTGTAGTTAATTCCATCATGGTTTCCAAGACAATTGTCACCCAAGGTGTCTAAGTCTGTACATAGCAGAGGTAAACACTAGAGGGGAAACTAATATGTACACACTGTAAGGGTGAGGATGGCGTATTTACTCAGTTATTCTGCAGTTAGATACTAATCAAGCAGTGCGCACTGAAAACAAACAATTACCTTGTGAAGAATGCTGAAAAGAGGCGACTTCCCTGAATTGCTGGTGCCTGTCTACTACTACTGCTAGTCTTACCAAAGCCACACTCTTCTGGGAGACAAAGCTCTTATTCTTTTACTCTCACCAGAAGCCAAACGTTAGTGCCAAGCTCAAGATAAGAAGCAGGCCACAGCCTGTTTGTTGATCCACTCAGTTATCCCACATGATGCAAGGCTCTGTAGGCTTGACATACCTTTTCCAGATAGATGCCCTGATTAGCAACCAGAGCAATCATTTGACTTTTGCATGTATTATGCCTTGTGTTCCAAACCTAGTAGGATTTGACTCGGGTACTGACCTCATGTAGATTAGGAGCATTGCTGCTGCCTCAGAATACAATGTTCAATGTCAGGTGACGTTGGTGTCCAAGGTTGCTTTAGCAAGCTCCACAGCAGCAGTGATCCATGTTAGTTGACAATTTCATAGCAATTCATGCAGCCTGTTCTTCAACAGCATAATGGTGGACATCTGCATGACATGGATATGAGGCCTACTGCAGAGGAGTGGCCACCTTTGGCCAATGGATTTCTCCCTCCCACATGTCCTAGGTATGTCATACTGTACATTTATGTTACCAGAACACAACTCTGTGTTCTCACATCATTTCACATAACATCCAATTGCTGTCTGGTTGCTTGACAGCCAGTGTAGACTTGCAAGGCCAAAGTAATGATGTAAAGTAGAACAAGTTTTCTGTGCATGCATGGACAGTCACATCTTCATTGCAAAGAGTGCCTGCAGACAGTATGTTTGAGGCTGTCAACCACTAGGATGTAGCAACATGAGTCTAACATTGCTGGAGTTTTAGATTGTCACATTTGTAGGTATGGTATTGCAACCCTTCTTAATAACAGTGTCATGGTTCATGCAAGTGCCACATGCCTGGCAAAGCATTGCACTGAATCTACCATATTTATGACACTACTGTTGTACCTTAGAATGACAACACAAAGGTGATAACATGTTAAATGTAAAGATCTGTTAGGCCACTGCCTAACCATGTCCTGTTGTGAAATATACACAAGCAGGAATCTATTGCTAATGGCATTATCACTGACTGCTGTTGAGATGTGAAAAACGTTCCCAACCCTCTACTCCTACGTCACACAAACACAACATGTGAGAGATGTGGCTATATTAAAAACCTTGCATTCATGGTCTGTCACAAACCAGTCAGTACATATGACAATGAGCGGTTTGCTAACATACACACCTCACCTCATACCCCACGGAAACCCACATCACACATACCTACATGTGCACAGGTCCTTACCAGACACCTCAGAAACACAAACACAAGCTCGCTACACATAATCATACTTCTGCAGAACACAGTAGACATAATAGCTCATGCACCACTATCTCACCGGACAAACATCTAAGGGAAAACAGAAAATCAAACATATTACTCATAGGTGATTATATCATGAGACACATTGATGTGCCTGTCACCAGGCTACATAAGGGAAAGGTCATGGTCAGCTTTCTGTGAGGTGCCAGGATATGCCATATCACACATGTACTTGAGTCTGTCAACATCAGGTACTGTTATGACTATACTAAAAACTAAAGTGCCTCACAGTACAGTGTGCTCGGCCGTACCATAACATAGTAAAACACCAGTGGCCAGCATTTGCAGCATATAAACTCCTCCAGACAAAAAATTATAAAATGGATATTTATTGAAACATAACTGCAACAAAGTGCACTGATATCAATTCAAACCGGTTTCGGCTATCCAGCCTTCATCACTGAAAAAGTATGTGTGATTCAAAATGATTCATGAATATTTATAGAAACCACCAACCAATGGAAACATGGTTTAGTCCATCCCAAACTCAAAATGACAGTCAAATTTCAATCACTATTAGTCCTTAAAATAATAGAGGCATTATAAATACAGTCATACTATATAGATATCTAATACAGATTATGTCAAAAATATAACATATAATAATATTTTTAGTTATACATAAACTGAATATTATACAAACTCCTGATAAGAAAATGTTTATATTAACATATAAAGTGTTGTAATATATTGTCAGTAAAATATAGGATCAGATCAACATGGGGTTGGTTAATATAAGATCTATTGTCATAGTATCCCTGAGGTATGAATAAATTATATAATGATGTCAACAAAATATATAATGAATTATTAAAACATTCACTATTGATACATAATCATGCAAAATAGATAGTCTCAATACAAACAAAGAGAAGTAAAAAAACATTTTTAAATCAGCCAGTAAGGTTCAACAATCGTGCATGATGTTAAGACCCACATAATGATCTTACAACAAGGATTTTAAATATCAAAAGATGATATAATATAATAATACATAAGCGTATAGCAAAATGTAATAGCCTTATGACTGGATTCTGTTGCCATCAACCAATAGACTTTCACAATGGCAGCATACATTTGTCTGCAGTTAAAAGCATTCTGTATCTTTACAAATCTTTATCTGTTTGTGGCTTTCTCTTGTGCTACTGCTGTAGGCTATTGTCCCCACCCTCCCGCCCAGTTGGTGTCTTATTGTCCCCACCCTCCTGCCCAGTTGGTGTCTTGCTCTTATACTTCATGGCTTTGCAGTGGCCTGCCCCTACTGTAAATCTGATCTGTGACACTCCTCCCAGTCTAGTGTCATTAGCTCATTCTACCTAGTACAGAGAGAACATTTGATAAGGCCTTCTGTTTCTCCTTTTTCCCTTTCAAAAAAAAAAACTTTTTTTTTTGCCTGAACCTCCTTGTGTTCTGACTGTGCTTCTCAAACATTTTGGAAATATAGAGTATATTTCAGAGCATTTATTATAACTGTAATTGCTTTAATATTGCTACAACTCAAGTGCTCCAGGTTGCACTGCATCTGCAGTGTTTGTGTGTTTTAGCTGCTTTTCTGTATATATAGACTTCTCTGTTTCTTTAACTAAATAAGCTCTGCAAAGTTGTTTTATTGCATTCCTGCCTGTATTTCTGAGTTTTTTTGCACTTTTAAAGTTTGTTTTTGCTTAGTTTACCTGGTAGGCTACACACTCAAGTGTGCTAGCCGAATTAAAGCATTTACTGTGTTTCTGTACCTAATTTCTGCTACTTTGTAAAAAAAAAAAATTCCTTGTTTCCCGCCTTTACTGAACTAGAATAGTTCAGTCTTCAGGTATTGCTGATCTCTGGGCTGTGTCATAGTTCCTGTGTTGCCCATATCCTTATTTGGATAGGAGGAAGCTTCTTTGTTCACCAGTGAGAGTGGGGAGCTCTGAGCAGCCGTTACATCCAGAAAGTCAATGGTGTCTAAGTTATATGTTACTGTGAACTCGATACCCCATATGTTATCATTCAGATATTTCACAACTTCCTGTAAATACCTAGAATCTGCACGCCACACCATCCAGCAATCATCCAAATATCTATGCCATATGTCAATTTCAGCCAAATATAGATTGTGTAATGGGTTGTAAATCATGCATTCTTCATAGAATGCCATAAATAGATCTGCATATATGGAGGCAAAGGATGCCCCCATAGCAGTACCCTGAAGTTGCCAATAACACTCCCCCTGAAAGTAGAAAACATTTTTGTTAAGCACGTGTTCAGCCATGCATACTAATAATGTATTGAATCCTGGTGGATAAAGATCAGATTTTTCCAACCAGTATTGGAGTGCCTGTAAACCCGCCCAGTGAGGTATGCTGGTGTATAGAGATTTCACATCCAATGTGCACATAAGCCAGAGTGGTTCCAATTGGGTATCTTCTATTATTTGGAGAAACTGCATGGTGTCCTGCAACCGGGCCCTGACCACTGTTAGTAATCGTTTTAACTGGTATGTCAAAAATTCTGATAAGGGTTCTGTAAGGGAACTGATACCGGACACAATGAGTCTTCCTGGTGGTTTAGAAATGGATTTGTCTATTTTCGGAAGCAAATATAGAATCTGTTTTTGGAGATCAGTTACTAGTAGATATTTAACCATGTTGTTGGTAATAATCTCTTCATCTTCTGCCAATCTCAAAAAAGTGTCTATTTCTTTTTTGAAATTGGGGATAATATCAATGGGCATATGCATATAGCATCTAGTATTTGAAAGCTGTTCCAGACCTTCATTCACATAGTAACCCATGTTCATAACAACAACCACCCCACCTTTATCTGCTGGTAATATGGCAATGTTGAGATTGTTTCTCAGTTCTTCTAGAGCCATTTTTTTCTGATAAGGTAATGTTCTGACCTATAATGTCAGATTCCATATGTGGGAAATGTAAATCCCTGAGGACCGACTGTTGGAATATAGACACATGTTTGTTCATTGGCGGTTGAAAATTAGATTTCTGAAATCTGAATTCATTAAATCTTTGAGATGTCTGTTCTGAAAAAAATTGTTTTAGATTTAAGTTACAGCAAAAGTTCATAACATCCAATACAGTATTATATTCATTAGAAAAAAAGCCTGGTACAAATCCAAGACCTTTATTTAATAACTTCTCTTGTACATCAATCAGTCAATGCCACATCTGATAGATTCAAAACACTCTTATATTCATTATCAGTTATCTCAACAGTGTTTGTATCAATCCCTCCACAGAATCTGTCCTGCTTCCCATGTTTATGTTTACGGCCACCACGCCGCCTTTTTCTATGTCTAAAGGGTGTGCCGAGTTGGACTTTTTGGGCATAGGTGACTGCTGGGGCTGGACATTTTCATTGTCCGTGTAGGAGGATTCCTCTCCGGATGTGCTTGCAAAGGGTCTATCGTTAGATTTGAGAATGGACCTTGGTCTCTTTCTAACTCTACCCCTTGTCATCCCCTGGCTGGTATCTACAAATCTGACTGACCTATGTGATTCAAATGGGCACCCTCTTTGGTAATCAGTGATATCCCTGTTGAAGTTTTTAATTTTCCTCTCCCTGGTTAGTTTCTCATAATTTGCCAATTCTTCTGACAGCTTGGTCACTGAGCCTTCATATATGGGTAGGGATTCATATTTTTTGTATTCTTCACAGATTGCTTTAACTTCAGAAATGTTAATATCAATCATTCTCTCATAATATGATGCAAGAAATTTGACAAACATCATAGATGCTTGCTGTAACGCCGTGTTCTATTCTGTGGTTAGTCTCTCTTCAGATCTACCAACCAATGGCTGTAAACGTATTCCCAGACCCCGAGGGGCCATATCCCTATTAATATATGCACAAAATAATCTAAGATGCCAAATATTGGCTCTAAGGTTTTTCAAACCTTTGCTTAAGTTGTTAAAGGCCACATCACAGCCATCTGATGGATTGTTAAGAGTAACATTCGGATTACTGCCTGAGATGTTGTCAATCCCAAAGACACCTATGTCATCGCGATCAGCACATAATCCTTGAAGAATTTTTTCTAAATCGATTTGTATTTGTTTGTGTACAAAAAAATAAAATGAAAAGTTAAATCAATATATAAGGCTCAAACACAGTGAACAAGCTGCCAACTAAATCGGCCACTTTATAGTCAATTGCTAATATATGCAAATGCATATAAAAATAGGTAGATCATTGATACCAAGGAGTGGATATGCCAGTCAGGGAACAACACTGTGTTTAGATCCAAAAAGAGATCAAGCCCAAACTGTCAGTATATAGCTTTCACGTTAATTATTATTGTCCATGGAATGTCAAAAAATTAGTGTTTATATAACTGGCATTAATCATATGACATTATTGGCCAGATCAAAAAAACTATATTTAGTAACTTTCAATACCTAACTCTTTTGGATTAGAATATTAATAAAATAATCAAATATTATGAGATAGAGATGTTTATAAGTTTAATACAGACACTCAGTCCATATAAGTATGGTATATTCAAAATATAGCTTGGAGGGCTGCACAGGAATTAACTGGTAAGTCTCTTCAAGATCATACAGATACAACAATATGTTGTTCAAGTATAATTATGTATTCTGAAAATGTTATACTTATATATCATAGGTTTCTCTAGTATTGACCTGTCCATATGTCTTGTGGTATTTCACTCTTCCCTGTATGATTGATTGTTGGTAACAATCATATTCTAAATTGTTGGTCGACTATATAAAAAACAGTTTTCACTATATGATATTTATAATAATCATGTACCTGTAAATGCATCCACTACCTCAAACAAGTTATATAGCAAAATCCAACTGTTTAATGTATGTATGTATGTTGAAAATAATCTGAATCAGGTCCTATATCAAGAGACAACCATAAGTGCCCTCAAAACCAGTCAAAGAAATGTATATAAACATATATCTGTTTTAAAAAATGCATCTTACTGGTTGGAGTATAGTAGAAATCCTGTATTTACCTTTGCAAGTTATACACATAATGCCTGAACCTAGTATAACCAAAATATACTATAGGTATAATTTAAACTAGACCAGATGTGGATATCAGGTTAGATACAGAAAGAAAACTAAGTTAAAATCCACAATATTTCCTTAATACAAAATGTCTTTCGTCACACAATAGCAACAAAAAAGGCCCCCTCTTTTCAAAGTCCATGTTCCCAAATTGTTACTTAGATAGAGTTTTAAGTTCCTTCATTATTAGTCGGCCCAGGTGTAAATCTTGACTTAATCATGTATTAGACCAAAAAAAACACAGTACCTGATGTTCTGTAAGTACAAATTGCTGTACTTTACAAAAACAGATGATACTTCTCTGCTCAGCCCCGTATTCAAGACAAGAGTGATCTGTTAGACATCATACGCAGGGGGTAAACCTGTACGTGGCCCAATGTATACTATTCCTTAAAAAAAAAAACACAAGTCATCAGGAAAAATGGCCGCCCAGCATCCCTTACAAGACCATGCCGATGTAGTAGTTGCAACACTATTCACAGCCCAACAGTTCCAAATTCGAACACCACATAAAAATAGGCCAAAATATGTAGAAAAAAATGATTAGTGATTTAGATCCTGCATTTACCAATATATGATACTGTTCCTGGTGATCGCAAAAATGCCAACGCGTTTTTCATAAGACCATGCCGATGTTGCACCAATACACACAGCCCAGTTATTCCAAGTTCGGACCCCAAATGAGAGTGGAAAGAAATATAGAAAAAAATAGCTGGTTGCTTATATCCTTGAATTACCACTGTTCGATACTGTTTTTTTCATCGCAAAAATGCCAACGCCAAAAGTCAGCACTTGTTTGTATATATCCAACCAGACTGATGTGGTCAGGAGTAGACTCAGCAAACTGATGCCTCTATTATGATAGATGGAAAAATGGTTTACCAAAGGTTGGTTTCCAAAAATAGATATGGAGGAAATCCTCCTACACGGACAGAAGTGTAGATGCTGCAGCCCAACAGCGAAGCTCAGATACAGCTCTAAAAACTAAAGCGCCTCGCAAGTACGGTGTGCTCGGCCATACCATAACATAGTAAAACACCAGTGGCCAGCATTTGCAGCATATAAACTCCTCCAGACAAAAAATAATAAAATAGATATTTATTGAAACATAACTGCAACAAAGTGCACTGATATCAATTCAAACTGATTTCGGCTATCCAGCCTTCATCACTGAAAAAGTATGCCTGATTCAAAATGATTCATGAATATTTATAGAAACCACCAACCAATGGAAACATGGTTTAGTCCATCCCAAACTCAAAATGACAGTCAAATTCCAATCACTATTAGTCCTTAAAATAATAGAGGCATTATAAATACAGTCATACTATATAGATATTTAATACAGATTATGTCAAAAATATAACATATAATAATATTTTTGCCGAACAGTGGTAATTTGGAACTGTTGGGCTGTGAATAGTGGTGCAACTACTACATCGGCATGGTCTTGTAAGGGATGCTGGGCGCCCATTTTTAATGATGACTTGTGTTTTTTTAAGGAATAGTATGCATTGGGCCACGTACAGGTTTACCCCCTCCGTATAATGTCTAACAGATCACTCTTGTCTTGAATACGGGGCTGAGCAGAGAAGTATCATCTATTTTTGGACAGTACAGCAATTTGAACTTACAGAACATCAGGTACTGTGTTTTTTTTGGTCTAATACACGATTAAGTCAAGATTTACACCTGGGCCGACTAATAACGAAGGAACTTAAAACTCTATGTAAGTAACAATTTGGGAACATAGAGTTTGAAAAGAGGGGGCATTTTTTGTTGCTATTGTGTGAAGAAGGACATTTTGTATTAAGGAAATATTGTGGATTATAACTTATTTTTCTTTCTGTACCTAACCTGATATCCACATCTGGTCTACTTTAAACTATACCTATAGTATGTTTAGGTTATACTAGGTTCAGGCATTATGTGTATAACTTGCAAAGGTAAATACAGGATTTCTACTATACTCCAATGAGTAAGATGCATTTTTTAAAATGGATATATGTTTATATACGTTTCTTTGACTGGTTTTGAGGACACTTATGGTTGTCTCTTGATATAAGACCTGATTCAGATTATTTTCAACATACATACATTAAACAGTTGAATTTTGCTATATAACTTGTTTGAGGTAGTGAATGTATTTACAGGTACACAATTATTATGAATATCATATAGTGAAAACTGTTTTTTATATAGTTGACCAACAATTTAGAATATGATTGTTACCGACAATCAATCATACAGGGAAGAGTGAAATACCACAAGACATATGGACAGGTCAATACTAGAGAAACCTATGATATATAAGTATAACATTTTCAGAATACATAATTATACTTGAACAACATATGGTTGTATCTGTATGATCTTGAAGATAATTACCAGTTAATTCCTGTGCAGCCCTCCAAGCTATATTTTGAATATACCATACTTATATGGACTGAGTATCTGTATTAAACTTATAAACATCTCTATCTCCTAATATTTGATTATTTTATTAATATTCTAATCCAAAAGAGTTAGGTATTGAAAGCTATTATATATAGTTTTTTTGATCTGGCCAATAATTTCATATGATTAATGCCAGTTATATAAACACTAATTTTTTGACATCCTATGGACAATAATAATTAACGTGAAAGCTATATACTGACAGTTTGGGCTTGATCTCTTTTTGGATCTAAACACAGTGTTGTTCCCTGACTGGCATATCCACTCCTTGGTATCAGTGATCTACCTATTTTTATATGCATTTGCATATATTAGCAATTGACTATAAAGTGGCCAATTTAGTTGGCAGCTTGTTCACTGTGTTTGGGCCTTATATACTGATTTAACTTTTCATTTTATTTTTTTGAACACAAACAAATACAAATGGATTTGGAAAAAATTCTGCAAGGATTATGTGCCGATCGGGATGACATAGGTGTCTTTGGGATTGACAACATCTCAGGCAGTAATCCGCATGTTACTCTTAACAATCCATCAGATGGCTGTGATGTGGTCTTTAACAACTTAAGCAAAGGTTTGAAAAACCTTAGAGCCAATATTTGGCATCTTCGATTATTTTGTGCATATATTCATAGGGATATGGCCCCTTGGGGTCTGAGAATACGTTTACAGCCATTGTTTGGTAGATCTGAAGAGAGACTAACCACAGAATGGAACACAGCGTTACAGCAAGCATCTATGATGCTTGTCAAAATACTTGCCTCATAATATGAGAGAATGATTGATATTAACCTTTCTGAAGTTAAAGCAATCTGTGAATAATGCAAAAAATATTAATCACTACCCATATATGAAGGCTCAGTGACCAAGCTGTCAAAAGAATTGGCAAATTATGAAAAACTAACCAGGGAGAGGAAAATTAAAAAATTCAACAGGGATATCACTGATTACCAAAGAGGGTGCCCATTTGAATCACATAGGTCTTTCAGATTTGTAGATACCAGCCAGGGGACGACAAGGGGTAGAGTTAGAAAGAGACCAAGGTCCATTCTCAAATCTAATGATAGACCCTTTGCAAGCACATCTGGGGAGGAATCCTCCTACATGGACAATGAAAATGTCCAGCCCCAGCAGTCACCTATGCACAAAAAGTCCAACTCGGCACACCCTTTAGACATAGAAAAAGGCGGCGGGGTGGCCGCAAACATAACCATGGGAAGCAGGACAGATTCTGTGGAGGGACTGATACAAACACAGTTGAGATAACTGATAATGAATATAAGAATGTTTTAAATCTATCAGATGTGGCATTGACTAATGTACAAGAGAAGTTACTAAATAAAGGTCTTGGATTTGTACCAGGCTTTTTTTCTAATGAATATAATACTGTATTGGATGTTATGAACTTTTGCCGTAACTTAAATCTAAAACTATTTTTTTCAGAACAGACATCTCAAAGATCTAATGAATTCAGATTTCAGAAATCTGATTTTCAACCACCAATGAACAAACATGTGTCTATATTCCAACAGTCGGTCCTCAGGGATTTACATTTCGAACATATGGAATCTGACATTATAGGTCAGAACATTACCTTATCAGAAAAAAATGGCACTAGAAGAACTGAGAAACAATCTCAACATTGCCATATTACCAGCAGATAAAGGTGGGGTGGTTGTTGTTATGAACATGGGTTACTATGTGAATGAAGGTCTGGAACAGCTTTCAAATACTAGATGCTATATGCATATGCCCATTGATCCTACCCCCAATTTCAAAAAAGAAATAGACACTTTTTTGAGATTGGTAGAAGATGAAGAGATTATTACCAACAACATGGTTAAATATCTAACTAGTAACTGATCCCCAAAAACAGATTCTATATTTGCTTCCGAAAATACACAAATCCATTTCTAAACCACCAGGAAGACCCTTTCTGTCTGGTATCGGTTCCCTTACAGAACCCTTATCAGAATTTTTGACATACCATTTAAAACCATTACTTACAGTGGTCAGGGCCCAGTTGCAGGACACCACGCAGTTTCTCCAAATAATAGAAGATCCCCAATTGGAACCACACTGGCTTATGTGCACATTGGATGTGAAATCTCTATACACCAGCATACCTCACTGGGCGGGTTTACAGGCCCTCCATTACTGGTTGGAAAAATCTGATCTGTATCCACCAGGATTCAATACATTATTAGTATGCATGGCTGAACACGTGCTTAACAAAAATGTTTTCTACTTTCAGGGGGAGTGTTATTGGTAACTTCAGGGTATTGCTATGGGGGCATCCTTTGCCCCCATATATGCAGATCTATTTATGGCATACTATGAAGAATGCATAATTTACAACCCATTACACAATCTATATTTGGTTGAAATTGACATATGGCGTAGATATTTGGATGATTGCAGGATGGTGTGGCGTGCAGATTCTAGGTATTTACAGGAATTTGTGGAATATCTGAATGATAACATATGGGGTATCAAGTTCACAGTAACATATAACTTAGACACCATTGACTTTCTGGATGTAACGGTCTACAGGAATGAAGATCTAACCCTCAGTACCAAGACATATAGAAAATATCCACAATACAACACCCTGCTCCATGCTTCCAGCATGCACCCACGCCACACCATCCGCAATATACCTAAATCTCAATTTTTGCATATCAAACGCATCAGCTCATCCAAAAATTATTTTGAGAAAGCAAATTTGGATCTCCAGAAGAGATTTTTGGATAGGGGATATAATATATTTGATATATTTTCAGCCAGTACATGCTCACCAAATCAAGACAGAAAGATGTTATTACAATACAAAAAACAAAAAAACTACAGGGGTGGAGTCTTCATTGAGGTTTGTTACTACATATGGACGGAATCATAATGTAATCAGAAATGTTTTGGATTCTAATTGGAGCATACCCTTAGCAAATGAAGACTTGAGAAAGATTCTGGGACCGAAATGTCAGTTTTCATATAAACGAGGCAAGACTCTGGGTACCTTGTTCTCCCACTATAAACACAAGGAAAGTGGGGGTGCAATTTACCAACAGATGACCATGACTGGAGACCAACTTTTGGGCACCTTTCCATGCAGGCATTGTGGATCTTGTAACCAGGTTAGTAAATTGAAACAATTCACTAGTGCCAATACTAGTAAAGTATATGATTTAAGAGTCTTTGGTAATTGCAGCAGTAGCTGGGTTGTGTATCTAGCCACCTGTCAATGCTCAGCATTCTATGTAGGGCAAACATCAAGATCACTCAGAGTAAGAATGAATGAACATAAAAGTGACATTAAAAACAAAAAAGAGACGAATGCTCTCTATAGACACACCTTGAAACATACCAATGCTCGATTTATGTTCATGATTATTGATAAAATTACTGGCAACTGGAGCAATCAATAGGGCTGGCATAGTATTTTGAACCATAAAGCAAAATATTGGATAATTCACCTTGGGACTTTATTTCCCCTGGGTCTTAATGACCACCTATAACATATGAAAGGCAAATGATATAACACATGTTGTAACCATTATATATACAAAATATACATATTCTTATATATATGATATAATTTCATATCAATAGAACTATGTTATGGGTTGTTCATCTATGTGGTTTATTATACAAGTAACATTGTTCATGACCTATCTATTCTTGTTGGAATATTGTAACTATCTGTATATTTGTGCCAAATAATAATGAGGGCCTTATATATGTATGCTGCCATTGTGAAAGCCTATTGGTTGATGGCAACAGAATCCAGTCATAAGGCTATTACATTTTGCTATACGCTTATGTATTACTATATTATATCATCTTTTGATATTTAAAATCCTTGTTGTAAGATCATTATGTGGGTCTTAACATCATGCACGATTGTTGAACCTTACTGGCTGATTTAAAAATGTTTTTTTACTTCTCTTTGTATTGAGACTATCTATTTTGCATGATTATGTATCAATAGTGAATGTTTTAATAATTCATTATATATTTTGGTGACATAATTATATAATTTATTCATACCTCAGGGATACTATGACAATAGATCTTATATTAACCAACCCCATGTTGATCTGATCCTATATTTTACTGACAATATATTACAACACTTTAAATGTTTATATAAAGATTTTCATATCAGGAGTTTGTATAATATTCAGTTTATGTATAACTAAAAATATTATTATATGTTATATTTTTGACATAATCTGCATTAGATATCTATATAGTATGACTGTATTTATAATGCCTCTATTATTTTAAGGACTAATAGTGATTGGAATTTGACTGTCATTTTGAGTTTGGGATGGACTAAACCATGTTTCCATTGGTTGGTGGTTTCTATAAATATTCATGAATCATTTTGAATCTCACATACTTTTTCAGTGATGAAGGCTGGATAGCCGAAACTGGTTTGAATTTATATCAGTGCACTTTGTTGCAGTTATGTTTCAATAAATATCTATTTTACTGTTATGACTATGTCATAGTTCCTGTTGGTGTGCATGACTTGAGACATACCTCTCTGGACTGTATGCAGAGACATGATGGAGCTTACAGACTATGTGTCTCAGGCAAGTATGGTTGGCCTTGAGCTGCATTTTACCATCACCTAGGATGATGGCTCAATACAAATGGAAAATGATTGACTTAATAATTGCTGTAGTGTGTGGTGTCTTTGTAAGAGATCCACTATCTGTCAGCCTGGGATAACCTTCTCAACAGGTCTCAGTGCTTTGCCAGAGATAGTCTTCATCTGTCACCCGTGGGATTTTGGGTACTGGCTAAGGCTGTTTCCACTCCCATAGTACACCTTCTAGGTGGTGACTCAAGGGAAAGTTTTCCAATGAGAAAACACCATCCACAAACAACATCACAGTTATGCTGCTAAATGCTTGGAATATCACCACTAAGCTCCACTCACTGAAAGCTGTTCCCACCTTGGAATATGCAGACATTTCTGCAGTCACAGACACCTGGGTTCAGGCTGTGGAGAGCTCTATAGCCATACCTGGCTACACCTCCTTCTGCACATTCATACCTCAAACTTAAAGCATGCAAAGTAATGGAGGCAGTGTATACATATTCATTGAGGATAGAGACTCATCCAGATTGGTTAGACAGTATGACTCCCTGGAGAAACTGCAGGTGCTATTGACTGCTTGTAGGGCACCTAATTAAGCCATTGCCAGCAACAGGAGCAACTCCATGAATCAGGCCAGCCACTGTGCTTTTATTTATCTACAGAGTCTATCAAGATACATCAAAATAAGATGGTTTTCTTAGACATTAACTACCCACCAGCTGGGTAGACTATTCATGCTAAAACTCACTTGCCCAGAGGTTAGTTGACTTCCTTAACTACAATGCCCTGGACCAGTGGACAAACATCCACATAAATTTAGCCAATGTAGTGGATAGGGTGCTTACCAATATGGGTGACCACTGTAGAACTTCCATTGTGAGGTCTCCCCTGGTTAAATCTGACCACAAATCGGTCTCATTCAAATTAAGTATGACACCTGACACCCTCCACCCCTTGCAGCAGGTAAAGTAATAAAGTTCAACAAGGCAGAGTATAAACTCCTATGGGATGGTATAAACATCATGACTGCACCATCCTCCTCAGATGGAACAAGCAATTATGCTGAGCTCTACACCAGTGCTTCATTTATGCCCCTCTACAGCTGCATGGACTTGACAAGAGCAAAACAAGCTCCTAATGGCACAGCAAACCTACCTGGTGAACAACTGCCATTTGCAAGTTTTACAATAAGAGGTAGACATTGGTATCTCACATTAGGAGGAAGGGGAACCCCCTAAAATGGAAGCATTCTCTCCACAGCTTAAACAAGCAAATACATGTTGTTGTGAAGTCCTGTAAAACAAAGTATGGGACAAAATTAGCCTGCTCCACAAAGGACAACTACAAGGCATTCTGTAAGTACATGTGTAATGTCAAAGGAAAGGCCCACATTGTTACCAAACTCGCATTTACTGATACTACATATAATGATGCTGTAGACATAGCTAATCTGTTGGCTGACAGCTTCTGTGACAACTGTACCTCCCAGTCCACACCACATGTACACCATGACATCCCTACAACCTGTCCCATACATTGTATCTCTAAAGAGCAGGTAGCAAATGGCCTCTCTATGGTGATAAACACAGCATCTATTTCACCTGTTAACATCCCAGGATGCATCCTACATACTATCCATGGATTACTAACACCACTGGAAACTCTTTGCAATCATAGTGTAACCACCAGCTGTGTCGCAGTTGACTGGAAGATGGTCACGTTATCCCCTTGCAAAGAGGTGGTGCATCCACTGACCATGGGAACAATAGACCTATTAACCTGACTAGCCATATCTATAAGACTATGAGCCAAATAATCGTGGACCTTATCAATAAAGATATAGGTAATCTCAAAACAATTGACCCTATACTGTTTGAATCTGTGAAAGTGAGATCATGCCTGTTAAACCTGGTTGACATCTACGAGGCAGCCACCAATGACCTGGATGAAGGGACATCTGTGCATACAACCACCTGTGCTTAGCCAAGCTGTAAACCCACCATGCTAGCCATCAACATTAATATCATTAGAGGGGTCACTAACTGTCTCTATGACAGTACTCATATAGCCAGAGTAAGTGTATCCACCTCCAGTAGCAGAGCTGTAACCAGTGTTGTTCCACAGGGTTTAGTCATGTGTCCTCTAATGTGTGGAATCCATTTATCAAATGTACAAACACAAAGTGGATGTCTGTGGCTGACAAGGTTTGCTGATGCATGCAAACTGGGAGTAGTCATAGTCTCCAAATTATGTCAACATCTTATGAGAGGGTCATACATGACAAAATGATTGTTGCCAAAATCATGACTTTAAACTCCATGCAAATATATGTAGAATCATTCATTTTGGTATCAGCAATGTTGCAGCTAAGTAGCACATCAATAGCAGCACCTTAAGTATGTACTCAGGGGTGAGAGACCTGTGCACACAGACTTGTGCACACAGGTTTACACTTACCTTACCTTAGATCACTATGTCTCCACAGTGGTAAGAATGTTTGAGTGCAATGCCCATTTTGTTATGTTCATTTCCAAGCACCAGTGGCAATTGCAGGGACCACAGAGGTTCCTTACAAGGGAAAGTCAAGTCTTCTGCATCTGTCCTATAGGGATCATCTGAAATCACTGCCACATTAGTCTGTGTCATACAGTCAACTCAGAGGTGATCTTTGCCTTACATGCAAGGCAATCTGTGACCCTGCTTTATTGGAAATGCTGCATATCCATAAGTCAAAGGGTACATGAATTATTCACTGTAAGGACCTTAACCAGGTATGTGGCATCAATACAACATGGTGGAGGGAGAAATATGTCTACCAGAGTTTATCAAACCTTTGCAACAGACTTCCACTTAGTGTCAAACAGAGCACCTCACTGGCTCTCTTCAGATGCAATCTGTACAATTGGATGGGTGACCATTATTTCACCACAGGGGTGTAGCCTGTCTGCCTGTGTTCCTCTTGGACAGGGACAATAGGAGCTGATCATGTAAATAGGGGTAAGAACTTGGCTGGGATTGTAAGGGCCCTAGGACCATTAACCTAGTAAGGATCTTAACCTGATAAGTGACATCAAAACAACATTCTGGAGGGAGAGATATGTATACGAGAGTTTAGCAAACTTTTGCAACAGACTCCCACTTAATGTTAAACAGAGCACCACATTGGCTCTTTTCAGATGCAATCTGTACAATTGGATGGGTGACCATCATTTCACCACAGGGATTGTGCCTGTGCTCCTCTTTGACAGGGTCAATAGGATCTGATTGTGTAAATAAGGGTAAGAACTTGGTTAAGATTGTAAGGGTGCTAGAGACATTAGCCAAGTAAATTACAATGATCCTATGATCCCATAGGCTGATGTAAAATGCCCTGACTAACATCCACATACTCCAGCTTGGCTACAGTGAGAATAATACCACTACCAATTAATCTTTACAGACCACTGCACAGCACACACACATCCCAAGCTGGTTGCAATGAGATCAGAACCCCTTTATCTATTTAGTTTTACACATTACAGATCATAGTATTTAACGCACATGTAACAGCTCAAGTCTGACATTAACATGTCTCTAGGTACTCTTATGTTAAATGATATCAGCAGACCTTGTGGAGGACAGGGATTTGGAGGCCTACATTACCCTCTATGCCCCAAATAATGCAAAACCCTGCCTCTTCCTAATGCAGTGTGGTAATCATATTTCTATTGTAGGGAAATGCACATACACAGAAAGAGCAAGTGGATTGGAGGGAGACTAAAACTCTAACCATCTTGCTCTGTAAGTCCATGGAACGTATCATCATGGAACTTGTAAACAAAGACATTGGTAATCTCCAAACTCTGGACCCCACCCAGTTCAGGTTTGTAAAAGGCAGATCATGTCTCCTAAACTTGAATGACTTCTTTGAGGCAGTCACCAAATCCATAGATGAGGGAAAGGTGGTTCACACAGACTATCTAAATCTCGCCAAAGCTTTTGACACCACCCCCTACTCTGGAATTATAGATAAACTCACTAATCTAGGTATAAATCCCTATGTCACAAGATGGGTTGCCAACTGACTCACTGACAGAATCCACACTGTGAAAGTAGCAGACTCCAAATCCAACTTCAGACCAGTGACAAATGGAGTACCACAGGGTTCAGTCCTGGGTCCACTCCTATTTGGTATCTACTTTTCTGAAGTACAGGCTAACACAGAAGGCCTTTGGCTAATGATGCTCACAGATGACTGCAAACTAGGAGCCATAATTAAAAGTCCTAACGATGTGGACATCCTACAAAAAAGCCTCACTGAGACAGATGCCTGAAGTCAAAGCCATGGCCTCAAGTTCAATGCCAAAAAGTGCATTGTCATCCCCTTTGGCAAAAACTCTGTACCCATGAGTTAGCACATAGGAAGGTAGTCTACTTAACACTGAAAGTGTGATAAGAGAC